>NW_011888863.1:1590824-1607080 GCF_000151845.1 Pteropus vampyrus
CTTTCATCTGAACTTTATTTTTTGCTTGCTTTTAGTCAATTTCTTTATTTTCTTTGGTTTTAAAATACATCCAGTAGGATAGTTTTTTCATGATCTGCCCAGGTCTCACAGCTATGTGGGGGTTAGGTTCTCCTGTGGTCCAGGATACTGGTTTGAATTGGGGCGACTTTTGAAGCTGAAAGAAAAGAGCACAATTATGGAAAGTTTTTGCTGAATTATCTCCCACCTGCACTCCAGACAAACCACTAAGAGTTTATATCTCCAACCTTCATTAACTGTAATCCTACGTTTGGAAAAAAAAAACAAAACAAAACCTTTTTTGTCTGGTTATTTTTGTAAGAAGGAAAAAAATGTTATTAGACCAAATTTATGAAAATCTATGATTGAGTTATGTTATATATTGGGTTGTTTTCTGATCAATGAAATTTATAAGATTAATGAATTGGGAATAATAGCCAATTGCTTACCTTGCAACTATTCCAGAACAATGCAGTAATATATGACTACTAAATAATTGACATTTCTCCGAAATCACAGAATTATTACTTATTTAATCAGCATATGTATTCATGTTTATCAAAAGGCTTCTCACTAAAATGTTTCACATATGAGGTATAGGACAAAAGAATGGCTTACAACAGAGCATTCTGAGAAATAAGACATTTGTAATATAATGGAGGCAAACTGTATTTTTGCTGTATTCATTATTTTGACACCAAATAAGAGTCTTTTTTTAAAAAAAAAACAAAGTTCACAGAAATGATGTCACTTCCCCCTCCATACTGGAAATCAGTTTAATTAAATAGGAAATAACTGCATTTCTTTTATATTTTTAAAATTCAAATACAAGTTTCCATGACCTTCATATAATAAGAAGTCTTTTTCTGACAAAATTAGCTTGTCAGTTAGTGCAATATAATTATTATTATATGTGATATACATGATTGATTATAGCACAGTAATAAGTGTTATTTCAAGCCACACATAATAACACATTTTTATATGTTATGGAATATTAAATGGTCCTGATTTTTTTTATTGACTTTTATGAAAGATACTCAATAAAACTGAAGAATATTTATTTTTTTATTTTTCTAGCTTTATTTCTTATATATAAGAATATAGTTAATAAGCACATAATAATTACTAATATAATTTATTTAAATATTTTAAGGTTAGGGCCATCATTATTTAACTTCCTGGAGGGTATAAGGCATAGTATAAGGCACAATTTCTCTTCAAAGTTTAATTTAAATATTACCCCACTCTGTTATGTTTTAAAAATATTACTTTTCTCTCTGGAATGCAGCATGTAATTTACGAAGTATTTGTTTTACATATTTGCCTTCATGACTGGCCTATGAGCTCCTCTGTTTCTCTAGCTTTTGTTATTGTTCCTGGCACAAAGCAGGCCTTTGATGACAGTTCTCGAATTAAATTAGCTGATGTCACAAGGAGCTTCTGTCACATATAGTCTGATCCAAAGACATTTACAGCAGAGATGATATATAAGAGGATTAGGTGTGAATTCTTGCTTTGCAAATTTGTGTTTTTTTTCTAAACATTCAAGGTGAATATTTAAATCATTTATCAGTCTAAGATAATATTTGGGAAGTCTTTGCTTCTCAAATAGTCTGGGATAGGGTATCTCAGAGACAGTTCTGTTTAGAGCAGAGAGGACAATGTATTTAGTCCAATGTGGGTTTAGAGGCTGATACCACTATTCTGAATATTCCTGGGAAATTACTTTATCTATTGGCTTTACTTTCCTTACCTAAAATAAGTAAATATTTTCTTGCTAAAATCCAGTGCATAAGGTTGTTAGGAGAATTAAATGAGATGAGGGCTTCTGTAAATTTTAACATGCTGAACAGATATAAGCTGCTGTTATTGTATTGGGTAACTACATGTTCAGCAAACTCTTGCTAAATCTTTACTTTTCTGTGGCTATAATCAATATTATCTTGGATGGATTCTAAATATCATGTATGATATAGAGCAGCCCTTCACTAAAACCTGTTGTTGGTTGCAATTAATAAGAAGGTCTATGTTTGATTATGTAATACTTAAATGTCTTCATTTTTGCATTGTCTGTGCGGGTTTTTGATTATGTCCAAATGATTCAGTTTTGATTTATTAAATTTTAATTTATTTTTCTAAATAGATCAAATAATTATGAAAATATGCTTATTAGAAAAGCTTACTATTAAAGAGAAACCCATGTTCTCACTGTATTTTTTGAAATAGAGTAAGTGAACTAATCAACTCACCTCAAATTAGGAACTTCTGATAGAGACTAAGAAGTTCAAACGAGACTTTCAAACACTTGTCCAAGCAGACCGTAGCCATAGTTTGATTAAGCTCTTTTTGAGCACCAAGTAATAGGTGTTGACTTACATGTAATCCCTCAGATCTTTGAGAATTTGATTAAGTTTCAAATGTATGATTTGTCTAGTTAGAAAATTGAGGACCATTTTTAAATCACCATGTCAAAAGGGTTAGGTTGAGTAGTATTTCCATAAATATGAATATTTTATGCCCATGTAGAATGTTCTGTTTAAGGAAAACTTGACTTAAGTTCATGAAATAAACTCTATCTGTCCTTTAAGTTTAGAATTTGTTTTTCCCAAGAATTTATCAGGTCTTCTTTAAATATTAGGCTTGTAAGTATACTTAAAATTGGATTTTTTTACAAGTACAGCTTTGAAGAAGTATATATATCAATCTCCTTATACCATTCCATCCCCATATCCTCTCCAAAAGAGCAAAGTAAATATGAGTTCATTTAAATTTGTGTGAAAATGTTTACTTAAAACCACTTTTCTGAAATGGAAAATGTCAAATTGTTGAACTTATTTCTTCTTCTTCTTTTTTTTTTTTTTTTTTTTTACCTTAAGGAGAATGGTGCTGAACATTTGGATTCTAAGAGCCTGCCGCAGTCCAGGTTTGCCTGTCTGTTGTGTATGTGTAAATTTGTACACATATTCAGTTAGTTTTAAAGAGAATTTTTGGACCTGGCACCCCAAAATATTACTTCTACTCTTTGGCAGGGACTATTCCACACTGCCTTCTCCTGGACACACTTCATCCACTGAGAGTACTGTGACTTCAAGTGGTGAGTGGACTTGGAAAAGATATAACATAGACCGTTAGTTTTATAACTATAAGCTTGATGTTCTGTGACCTGATGTGTGCAAATGAAAAGAACATAGTCAAATATTCCTTTTGCATAGTATTTATGCTGTTAGTGTCTTCCTGTTGATAGATTCTGGATCAGAAACTTTGAATATGGCTTCTGGTGACCTTGATTGCAAATCACTCTGTGAAAAAAAGGATACAAGATCAGCTTCTACTGTGATAAAATTCAAAGGTAAGCTCTTAAAATGTTCTAGTTTCCATTCTATAACACTAACAAACTTATAAGCTGGTAGAGTAACTATCCTCAGTAGCATTACTTTGTAAAAAAATTTGGAGACATAGTCCAAAGGAAAGTAGTCCAGGAGGTGACCATTTTTTTTCAATTTTGTTATAGATATAACAAAAATTACAATATATTTTAATGTGATTTAAATATTTTTTTTATGGCAAAGATTGATTGAACACAACTGGGTCTCACCTATGACACCCATGCGGAATCACCTATTTAGGAAATTTTAGAATCCTAATTAGAATCTATTAGAATAATAAACCAATTCGTGATGGTTCATTCAGGAGGCAAAATAATTAACTAGATGATATGTTAGATCCTTTCTGCCACTTGACTCTGAAAATAAGGTAGTTATTCTCAACTATTCCCAGTGAGGCACCACTGCAGTTGACACTCAAGGTAGGCCTGGGCTCTCATTCCCAACCCCAAAGCAATCATCAAGAACAATTCATGTGATTGTTTTAACTTGACAGCTAAATTTGAGATATAGGTGCTGAATTACAGGAGCCATAAAATCATAGAAATGGAATCCATTCCTTAAGTTAACTAAAGAATGTCTTTATACTCTACCTCATAGCAAATAAGAAAAATTTTAATATTAATTTCAATTAAAACTGCACCAAGATACCATTTTAACTGATTGCAAAAATTTGATTACACTCTGTTGGTACAGTTAAGGGGCAGGGAAAGGAATTCTCACACATCGCTGTAGGGAATAAATTATTGTAATTAATATGGACAGGAAGTTTCCAATATCTACCAAAACGCTAAATGTATATATCTTGATAAAACAATTTGATTTCTGAGAATCCTATAGATCTAAATACATATATACTACATGACATATGAGTAAATTTATTTACTGCATCATTGTCTGTAATAACAAAACATGTAATAAAATACTTATATGTATTCATAAAACATATTTAAGGAACCTTTTTTCTTGGAAAGATATTGAAGAACTATTGTTTCTTGAAAAAAATACCAATGAGTACAAAATATGTGTTACATGTAAAAATTATGGAAAAAATAGGAAAAAGTTTTGTGTGTGCATGAAGGCTAGACAAAATATCATTGTCTATGGGGAGGAAAAGTAGGTTTCTGGCTGGCGTGGATGAGACGGAAAATTTTCACTGTAAAACATTTTACATTTTTAAATTTATAGACCATATGAATCTATTATCTATCCTAAAACTTAAAGAAAAATGAAAATAAAATTTTCATAGGGAAAAATTTATATCACTGAAGAAAGTGGTTACCATTTTGGTTTTATTTCCATATAAATTTTAAAAATATAATACATCCTTTTACTATCTTTTTCTTAAAAAGAAAGAAACAAAACCTACCTAAAGCTGCTGACTTTTGAGCCTGCACTTAACAAAATTCAGGACAATGGATCATGTGAAAAGGAAAATCATTATCAAGTCATTATAACACAAAGTACACTAAAAAGGAAATTACAAAAAGGAATGGCATAATTTAAAAGTGCATCATTTTTTCTTAATTTGATGACATTTTGAAAGATACCATGTTTTGGAAGGATGTCATATTTTGTTATCAGCCTTGCATATATAATTTTTTAAAAATTGTTCATTCTTCCTTTGTCCCGTTTCTATAATTATACCAGTAATGTGTTCAATAAAAAGAAAACAGTAGCAGCCTTAAAAAAGATTTTTAAAACTCGACTATTTGAAGACCATTTATACAGATGTTCATTTCTATTAAGAAATCTTATATGGCTAGCTTCCTTGGGAATCTTAGCTTCTCTAGTCCTGATTCTGAATCAGTGGGCACATTTAAAATTTTGTAGTCCATAATTTACCTCACATGTTAAGGCCTTTGCCACTTACTAGTCTGCCTATATTGTCACCCTCACTGATTCTTCTTTTTTTACTTGTTACTGTGCCCCAACTGTTCAGTGTGTTTTCTTTTTCTCGTAGACACAAGTCCAGCTCATGAGAATATTGTGCTCGAAGGCTCTGTGAGTGAGGACAAAATCATGTTAAATCTGGTAAGAAAATAAACACATTAACAGTAGAAGTAATGATCTATTACAATGGTAGAACTGTCCCTTTAAGTTTGCAAAACACTCTCAAAAGCAGTATGTCATTTTATCTTTCTAAAATATCATGAATTTAAAATAATCTAATTATACCAGTATTTTATATATGAAGTTGAAGCCAAAGCATCCCTGTAATTTGTCCAAGGTCATACAATAGTCATTAGTCCAGGTTTGCCTGTCTGTTGTGTATGTGTAAATTTGTACACATATTCAGTTAGTTTTAAAGAGAATTTTTGGACCTGGCACCCCAAAATATTACTTCTACTCTTTGGCAGGGACTATTCCACACTGCCTTCTCCTGGACACACTTCATCCACTGAGAGTACTGTGACTTCAAGTGGTGAGTGGACTTGGAAAAGATATAACATAGACCGTTAGTTTTATAACTATAAGCTTGATGTTCTGTGACCTGATGTGTGCAAATGAAAAGAACATAGGCAAATATTCCTTTTGCATAGTATTTATGCTGTTAGTGTCTTCCTGTTGATAGATTCTGGATCAGAAACTTTGAATATGGCTTCTGGTGACCTTGATTGCAAATCACTCTGTGAAAAAAAGGATACAAGATCAGCTTCTACTGTGATAAAATTCAAAGGTAAGCTCTTAAAATGTTCTAGTTTCCATTCTATAACACTAACAAACCTAACCCTATCCTCAGTAGCATTACTTTGTAAAAAAATTTGGAGACATAGTCCAAAGGAAAGTAGTCCAGGAGGTGACCATTTTTTTTCAATTTTGTTATAGATATAACAAAAATTACAATATATTTTAATGTGATTTAAATATTTTTTTTATGGCAAAGATTGATTGAACACAACTGGGTCTCACCTATGACACCCATGCGGAATCACCTATTTAGGAAATTTTAGAATCCTAATTAGAATCTATTAGAATAATAAACCAATTCGTGATGGTTCATTCAGGAGGCAAAATAATTAACTAGATGATATGTTAGATCCTTTCTGCCACTTGACTCTGAAAATAAGGTAGTTATTCTCAACTATTCCCAGTGAGGCACCACTGCAGTTGACACTCAAGGTAGGCCTGGGCTCTCATTCCCAACCCCAAAGCAATCATCAAGAACAATTCATGTGATTGTTTTAACTTGACAGCTAAATTTGAGATATAGGTGCTGAATTACAGGAGCCATAAAATCATAGAAATGGAATCCATTCCTTAAGTTAACTAAAGAATGTCTTTATACTCTACCTCATAGCAAATAAGAAAAATTTTAATATTAATTTCAATTAAAACTGCACCAAGATACCATTTTAACTGATTGCAAAAATTTGATTACACTCTGTTGGTACAGTTAAGGGGCAGGGAAAGGAATTCTCACACATCGCTGTAGGGAATAAATTATTGTAATTAATATGGACAGGAAGTTTCCAATATCTACCAAAACGCTAAATGTATATATCTTGATAAAACAATTTGATTTCTGAGAATCCTATAGATCTAAATACATATATACTACATGACATATGAGTAAATTTATTTACTGCATCATTGTCTGTAATAACAAAACATGTAATAAAATACTTATATGTATTCATAAAACATATTTAAGGAACCTTTTTTCTTGGAAAGATATTGAAGAACTATTGTTTCTTGAAAAAAATACCAATGAGTACAAAATATGTGTTACATGTAAAAATTATGGAAAAAATAGGAAAAAGTTTTGTGTGTGCATGAAGGCTAGACAAAATATCATTGTCTATGGGGAGGAAAAGTAGGTTTCTGGCTGGCGTGGATGAGACGGAAAATTTTCACTGTAAAACATTTTACATTTTTAAATTTATAGACCATATGAATCTATTATCTATCCTAAAACTTAAAGAAAAATGAAAATAAAATTTTCATAGGGAAAAATTTATATCACTGAAGAAAGTGGTTACCATTTTGGTTTTATTTCCATATAAATTTTAAAAATATAATACATCCTTTTACTATCTTTTTCTTAAAAAGAAAGAAACAAAACCTACCTAAAGCTGCTGACTTTTGAGCCTGCACTTAACAAAATTCAGGACAATGGATCATGTGAAAAGGAAAATCATTATCAAGTCATTATAACACAAAGTACACTAAAAAGGAAATTACAAAAAGGAATGGCATAATTTAAAAGTGCATCATTTTTTCTTAATTTGATGACATTTTGAAAGATACCATGTTTTGGAAGGATGTCATATTTTGTTATCAGCCTTGCATATATAATTTTTTAAAAATTGTTCATTCTTCCTTTGTCCCGTTTCTATAATTATACCAGTAATGTGTTCAATAAAAAAGAAAACAGTAGCAGCCTTAAAAAAGATTTTTAAAACTCGACTATTTGAAGACCATTTATACAGATGTTCATTTCTATTAAGAAATCTTATATGGCTAGCTTCCTTGGGAATCTTAGCTTCTCTAGTCCTGATTCTGAATCAGTGGGCACATTTAAAATTTTGTAGTCCATAATTTACCTCACATGTTAAGGCCTTTGCCACTTACTAGTCTGCCTATATTGTCACCCTCACTGATTCTTCTTTTTTTACTTGTTACTGTGCCCCAACTGTTTAGTGTGTTTTCTTTTTCTCGTAGACACAAGTCCAGCTCATGAGAATATTGTGCTCGAAGGCTCTGTGAGTGAGGACAAAATCATGTTAAATCTGGTAAGAAAATAAACACATTAACAGTAGAAGTAATGATCTATTACAATGGTAGAACTGTCCCTTTAAGTTTGCAAAACACTCTCAAAAGCAGTATGTCATTTTATCTTTCTAAAATATTATGAATTTAAAATAATCTAATTATACCAGTATTTTATATATGAAGTTGAAGCCAAAGCATCCCTGTAATTTGTCCAAGGTCATACAATAGTCATTCATTCAGTCATTTATTCATCAAAAGTCTACTAGAAACAAGCTAAATATCTATTAATAGAGGACTCCTAAGTAGATTAATGCATTAATAAGGTTGAATAAAACCATGATATCTCTCTTAAATATATGTTCTAATTAGCGAAAGTAACATACAGTTACTCTGATTAGAGTGTGATTAGTGATATGAAAGAAAAACTCTTGGGGCGAGAGGCCAGAAAAGGTGTCATGGAAAAGATATGAATAGAATAACATGAGAGTAGGGAGGGAATAAGAAGAGTAGAATTTGTAGGGTAAAATAAGAGCAGTTTGAGATAAGTAAAGTTTCAGGTTGATGTGAGACATCAATAGTCTATAAGGAGATTTTATAAATGGCTATATGCCCATATTCTTAAACTCACCAGTGGGACTTGTAGCAGTGGACACACATTCGTGAGTCATCAGCAAAGAACCAAGTGTGCAGATAAGATTCCCGAGGACTTTGACAGTCAGGAAGAGAGCACTGAGGATACTTGACTCTTGATGATTCCAATATCTAATAAGAAAAGGCAATGGCAGAGGAGAATGAGAAAGAGCTATTGTGATGGGGGGACAGCAGGAGAGCAGAACCAAGGGAAGAAAAACCTTCAAGAAGGTGGGGATTATAGATCATTTTAGATGCAATAGTGAGGTCAAGTAAGGTAAAGACAAAATTAAGCATCGGATTTGGCAGTAGGGAGGTCGCTGATAATTGGGAAGGGCCATTTCCTCAGTGTTGGGCATAGGGTCAGAGTAATTTATTGCTGACAGATGGGAGACAAAGAATTGGAAACCACAACCTTGGATAACTCTTCCTAGAAGGGTGACCGCGAAGGGCAGGAGAGGGAGGAAATGCCATACCTGGAAGAGGTCATAGGTTGAGGGAGGATTCAAAAAACTTAAGAATATTTAAATGTTAAGAATGATCCAGTGCTTAACTCATGTTATTGCATTTGTTACATTTCATCAAAGTCTTTGTTTCAATTGTCTAATGATTACATGACATGGTATCAACAGCTCTATCAAAGAAATTTGTCTTAGATTTATTTTTATGGAAAATTTCTGAGAATGTTGAACAATTATTAACATAAAAATGATTGCATACTTATAGCTTTCCCGTTAGATTTCCCAGGCAGTACAGTACGACCCTCTTATTATGGAGATTCCTGTTATATAGATATATTTGTGAGACAGTTGGTCAATGACCTTAAAATATATTCATATGGAGTAAAAGGCTAACACAACACTATCTTATCAGCTATTTTTGCCATGGTTTCCCCAACAACCACCTAGAAAGCTGCACGTGATAGTCTTGGATCACCCCTACTTTGCCTCTTCATCCATCCTATCCAGAGACTTTCCATGGTACCCAAGCTATGCTATCTCTCCTCTCCCTTTGCAGAGCACTTGTCTATATCCCATTTATTTGGCAATTAATCTTATTTTGCTTTGTGGCAACTTATATCATGTTTGCAGCTATTCATATATATCTGTTCTTTATGCTGCAACTAGATTGGAATCTTCTCTGGAGCCAGTTTTGTTTGTTTCTTTAGCCCTTAGTACAGTTCTTTGAACGCTATAGAGTGTTTTTGACAGGGTAAGGTTAGGAGAGGACCGGAAGTTGGGAAATGATTGGTTATAAAGGATATCCACTCTCTGTACAGTAATAAAATCTCTTTATGATTTTAGGAAGCCAAAGAGGAACCAAAAACAATAGATGAGCATAAAAAAGAATGTGCTATGGGAGGTAAGGAATGTTCTCTCCCGCCCCCACATGAATTTTTGTTCCCTGCTGGTATTTTTATGGGTGAAATCTCTCTGAGTAAAGATATGTTATCTACAGAGGTAATCAGCCAGCAGAACTGAGATAATCAGCCAGCAGAACTAAGTCTTGATTTCACTGGTATAATTTTTGAAAAGCCACATTTATGTTGCCATAACATAAACCCCAGAGCACTATGGCCCTATGGTGACTAAGAACCACATCAATGTTGGTAGTGAACTCTGAGCTCTACTTTGAGATCTTTTTCATTACCCCATCTAAAAGTAAATAAGCGCTAATATGCTTCTCTCCCTATTTCACCTTGATTAGGAGGGAGTAGTAAATAGAATTCTGGCTTTGGAGTCAGTCTCTGATTAGCTGTAACTTTGAAAAGTTATTTAACACAAATCTCAATTATTCTCATCTGCAAAATGGAAATGAGTAAAAAAATCCACCCTTTACTGAGAATATACTATATGCTAAGTGCATGATTAAATTCTTTGTGTGCATATTTTTATTTAGTTCTCCCAAATATCTTTGTGAGATAGGTAAACTGTGATTCAGCTTCATAGCCTATAAACTATAGACGGTAACACTATGGAAAAAAATATATATCCTGATTTTGTAGGTGGTTGATGTTATTGTTTGTTCCAGTTCACATAGCTATAAGGGTCAAAGCCAAGAGTTAAACCAGGTTTTTTCAATGCTAAATCTAATGCTCCTATAACTAATATATTGTCCTTTTTGCAAAGTTGTCATTAAGAGTATCATTAATTTGTGTTAAGAGCCTTGTTGTGAGATTGACACATAGTAAACACATAATAATAGTCAAGGCCATGTATATTGTTGCTGTTATTATTACCAGTATTCTTTTATTATATATTATTATTTATTATTACTACTACTGTTACTACTATAATCACTACTACTGCCGCTGCTGCTAGTAATGCCTTGATCTGAAGGAGGAGGACCAGGGTGCCAGAGGAAGAATCATATGTAGCCAAGAGTTCAAGTCAAATAAACATTCAAATGCAAAGCAAACAACTTAGGCTATCCCTGGACTCTGAGACATTTTCAGTTTTCAGACTATTTATAGGCTGAAGTATGAGCCTATGATTTTAGAGTCATTGTGGTCCCGATAGCATAGCATATTATATTTCAGCAAACATATTATTCATTGGCTATTGTTTCAGACATATGTCAGTGAAATGCCTTTGTTTAGTGGAAAGAGAACATAACATTTGATTGAATGTGCCTTTAGCTGTTAAACCTTTTTAACTAAATAATATTTATTATCTTTTAATAGATACTGCTGTTTCCTCTATTCCTGTAACTGTGAAATCGGTTAACTTTAGACAAAGTGACAAGTAAGTTTTTTTTCATATAGCATGCTAACATTTTTTGCTTTTCTGTTGAACTATGCTTGAATAAGTTCTTTGTCTTATCCTACAGCACTTCTGCTAATGAAAAGGAGGTGGAGGTGAGTTTAAAGTAAATATTTTTTCTTTTAATTAAAAATAGTGTTTTAGACTCATTTGCCTGTGGTTGCTTCATGCTTTTGCACAAGCTCTTGTACATTTGGTGATTGTCTGGCTTGGCAATGACAAAGTGTGGATAAAGTCTTTGCATGCCAACATTAAGTTGCTGGGAAGAGAAAGCAATGCCTCATATAATCCAGTATTAAACTGAAATATTTGACTACAACCAATTTTCTCCCTTCACCCTCATATTATTTTGATAACAGGCTGAATTTCTCAGATTGTCTTTGGGATTTAAGTGTGATTGGTTCACCTTGGAGAAAAGAGTAAAGCTTGAAGAAAGATCCCGTGACTTGGCAGAAGAAAATTTGAAGACAGAAATCACTAACTGTTTAAAGCTATTGGAGGTAAGAATCATAACATTTGGGGACTATCTATTTGATCACATTGTTAATAATGTTTTCCAAATTACACATAAGTTTACTTCTATGACTAAAACCAACACCAGATACCAAGCTCTGCCTGACTCCGATGTAAATTAATAGGGGATAAGAATTCAGGATCAGGGTAAAATCTAAGAATCACTAGTAAGAGAATATAAGCAATAAAACAATAAATGTCTTTTATAGTAGTTTTATGAGTCATCTGTTTTCTGGATTTTCAAATAGATTTCAGGAAGAAGAATAGTAATCATGCAGAAAACTGAGCAATAGGACATATCAATTTTAAGTTTCAAAGAAGAATTAAAAGTATGTCCATTTAATTAACTGAAAAAAGAGAATGGGGACTGATTTCATTCTTGTCAGATAATGGGCAAGCCCTCTGTAAGGTACAGAGCAGTATAACAACTATTATTCTTTCATTCTGCAAAGTCACCATAAATACAAGGATGGGTTGGAAAATTAAGAGGGCTAGTTTTGGAAAAGGAAAATAGAAATTTAGAAACCATATTCTGTATTTTGTTATAAAAAACCACATAACATAAAATTTAGCATTTTAAATATTTTAAGTGTATGGTTCAGTCGTGTTAAATAGATTTACATTGTTGTGAAGTAGATCTCCAGAACCTTTTAATCTTGCCTACTAAAGCTCTATAGCCATTAAACAACTCCCCTCCCCGCCGCCCAGTCCCTGGTAACCACCATTCTACTTTCCGTTTCTATGAATTAGACCATTAGATGTTTCATATAAGTGGAATCATACAGTATTTGTCTTTCTGTGATTAGCTTATTTCACTTACACAGTGTCTTCAAAGTTCATCCATGTTGTAGCATGTGACAGGTTTTCCTTTCTTTTTAAGGCTGAATAAAACATCCCATTTACGTATATGCCACATTTTGTTTATCCATTCATTTATTGATGGATATTTGAGTTGCTTCCATCTCATAGCTATTGTAAACATTGTTGCTATGACTATGGGTGTGAAAATATCTCTTTGAGAACCCTGCTTTCAATTCTTTTAGAAATATGCCCAGATGTGGGATTGTTGGATCATATGGAGAACTACTTTTAAGTTTTTTTTGAGGAACAACCATATTGTTTTCGCATAGGCGTTGCACCGTTTTGTGATCCTGCTGACACTGCATAAAGGTTTCAATTTCTTCACATTCTGACAAACATGTTATTTTCTGATTTTTTTTATAGTAGCCATCCTAATGGGTACAACATAGTCTCTCATCATGGTTTTGATTTGCATTTCTCTGATGGTTAGTATTGTTGAGCATCTTTTCATGTGTTTATTGGCCATTTGCACATCATCTTTGGGAAAATTTCTGTTCAAGTTCTTTGTCAAATTTTTAATAAGATATATAATTAGCAAATATTTTATTCTGCAGGTTGCCTTTTCATTCTGTCCTTCAGTGCACAGAAGTTAAGTTTGATGTAGTACTATTTGTCTATTTTTGCTTTTGTTGTCTGTGCTTTCAGTGTCATATCCAAGAAATCATTGCCAAATTGTCATGAAGGTCCCTATACCATGTTTTCTTCTGGAGTTACAAGTTTTGTGTCTTACATTTAGATCTTTAAGCCATTTTGAGTTGATTTATGTGTATGGTGTAAGATAAAGTCCGACTTTACTCTTTTGCATGTGGATATTGAGTTTTTCCAACATCATTTGTTGAAGAGACTATCTTTTCCCTGTTGTGTAATCTTGGCACCATTATCAAAGATCATTTGACCATATATATGTAAGTTTATATACTGTTCAATTGGTCTATATATCTGTTTTTATGCCAGTACCATACTGTTTGGATTACTGTAGCTTTGTTATATGTTTTGAAGTGTGAGTTCCCCAACTTTGTTCTTTTTTAAAGTTGTTTTGGCTATTAGGGATCCTATTTGAGATTCCATGTGAATTTAGATATTTCTATTTCTGCAAAGAAAAAAAATGCTATTAGGATTTTGATAGGGACTGCATTAAATCTATAGATTGATTTTGGTAGTATGAACATCTTAACAAAATTAAGACTTCCAATTCATGTCAAAGGACATCTTTCCCTTTATGTGTTCTTTAATTTCTTTCAGCAATATTTTCAGTGTACAAGTCTTTCACCTCCTTGGGTAGGTTTATTCCTAAGTATTTTATTGCTATTGTAAATAGAATTGTTTTCTTAATTTCCTTTTTTTTATCGTTCATTGTTAGTTTATACACATGAACTAGTTTTTTATATGTTCATTTTGTGTCCTGCAACTTTGCTAAATTTATTTATTACTTCTAACAGTCTTCTTGTGGAATCTTTAGGGTTTTCTATATATGAGATCATGTTATTAGTGAACAAAGATAATTTTACTTCTTCATTTCCAATGTAGATTTTTATTTGTTTTACTTGCCTAATGGCTCTGACTAGGACTGCCAGTACTAAGTTGTGTAAAAGTGACGAGAGCGGACATCCTTGTCTTATTTCTGATCTTATAGGAAAAATTTGCAGTCTTTCACTATTAAATAGGATATTAACTGTGGGGTTTTCATTTCTGGCTCTTGTTATGTTGAGGTAGTTTACTTCTATTTCTAGTTTTTTGAATTTTTTTTTTTATCATGAAATGATGTTGAACCTTGTCAAATACTTTTCTGCATTAATTTAGATGATAATGCATTTTTTTATCCTTTAATCTGTTAATGTGGTCTTTTGAATTGATTGATTTTCATATGTGGAACCGTCCTTGCATTCCAAGAATAAATATCACTTGGTCATGCTGTATAATCCTTTTAATGTGCTGTTAAATTTAGTGTACTAGTATTTTTATTGAGGAATTTTACATCAATATTCATAAGGGTTATTGGTCTATGATTTTCTTGTAGTGCCTGGCTTTGGTATCAGTTTAAGGCTGGCCTCAGAGAATTACCTTGGAAGTATTTTCTATGCTTTCAATTTTTTGAAAGCGTTTCAGGAGGATTAGTGTTAATTCTTCTTTAGATGTTTGGTAGAATTCTCCAGTGAAGCCTGATACTGGACTTACTTTATTGGGAGATTTTTGATAAGTGCTTCAATCTCCTTACTAGTTTTTGATCTATTCAAATTTTCTGTTTCTTCATGATTCAGTTTTGTTCAACCATATTCTGTTTGGCTAACAACTAACATCTGCTTTTCCTTTCCAAACTGAAGGTGGTTATTTAAACTACCATAGGAAACTGTCCGACAATGGCCATTCTAGTTGATTAGCAACTCACATATATCTGTCTGATATGTATCGCTTGGCTTCAGAAGCCAAGCACCTACTGTGTGACAAGCAACTGGCATCTATTACCTCTCATGTCACAGTATTTGTGGAAAGAAAATGTAATTGTCTCCCTCTGACAGATGAAGAAAAATAGAAAATCAGAAGGATTGCTATTATAACATTTCTGGAATTAGAAAGCAATTTACAGTCAATGGTGCCATAAAGTTTTATTGCAGAACTTTTCATTTCTTAATGATATACAAAATTTATGGTGCTTTAGATTTTGTCAGGTCTTAAAAATTTGCTCATGATCATGCAGCTAATGAGCAGTGGCTTGTTTGCTTTCAAATCTGCTGTTCTCTTAATTCTGTCTCCACCCTAGTAAGAAAGATGATCCTCCAGCAGGAAGGCCATCATTTTGGATTAAGGGCTCAAGTTTGAGAGAAATATTCATAAAGCAATGAAGGCATACCCACCTAATCAGCCCAATCACACTTTGTTATCAACAGAAGAGCGACAGTAGTCAAAGCCATTTCTAATTTCAGTATATTTTCACTCTTTTTTTTTAAAAGTTCAAACTGTTCTCCTCATATAAGACATTCAACTCATTAAAAGCATAATTTCTTTACCATTACCAATTAATTATATCCTATTCTGTTGTAGAAGAAAAATATAAATACATATGAAGGAGTGGAAACTTTGGGTTGGATACTTCTTAATACATTGCTTTCTGTGCAGTCTTTAACACCTCTTTGTGAAGATGACAACCAGGCCCAGGAAATCATTAAGAAGCTGGAGAAGAGTATAACATTCCTTAGCCAGTGCACAGCACGAGTAGCCAGTAGGGCTGAGATGTTGGGAGCCATTAATCAGGTAATCTGTCTCCATTTTTCTAGTTACAATGAAATTACTAACAAGATCATTTTCCCTGAGATTATGGATTACATTTCTAGGAAGAACTTTTTAAAAATGCTTCTTTATTGTACAAGGCATG
>NW_011888863.1:1607130-1707905 GCF_000151845.1 Pteropus vampyrus
ATTACCAATTAATTATATCCTATTCTGTTGTAGAAGAAAAATATAAATACATATGAAGGAGTGGAAACTTTGGGTTGGATACTTCTTAATACATTGCTTTCTGTGCAGTCTTTAACACCTCTTTGTGAAGATGACAACCAGGCCCAGGAAATCATTAAGAAGCTGGAGAAGAGTATAACATTCCTTAGCCAGTGCACAGCACGAGTAGCCAGTAGGGCTGAGATGTTGGGAGCCATTAATCAGGTAATCTGTCTCCATTTTTCTAGTTACAATGAAATTACTAACAAGATCATTTTCCCTGAGATTATGGATTACATTTCTAGGAAGAACTTTTTAAAAATGCTTCTTTATTGTACAAGGCATGAATATTTAATAAAGAAAAAATGGAAAATGTAATGTGCAAATAACGTAAAAAAATTTCTCATAGCATTAGCCAGTGACTATTATAAAAATTTTGTGATATATTTTTCTACACACTCCCGTTATACTGTTATAATCTGCTTTTTCATTCAACATATAGCATAGTTTTCTGTGATGTGAATTTATACACACATCATTATTTTATGGTATTCTATTGACTGAATACATCATAAATTATGTAACCAATCCCCTCTATTTGATTATTTCAGAATGTTCTTGATTTTTTGCTATTATAAACAATGCTACAATATATATCCTTGTACATGCACTTTTGAATACTTAATCATAGAAAAGTAGAATTTCAAATTTTCTTTGTGGGAAAATGTGGGAAAAATTTAATTTTTTGAATCTATACCTAAACGAACTTGTTAAATATATTTTCCTAAGAAGGGGAAATTTAATCGTGGTGGTACTTTTAGTTTGATCATTTTTACCCATTTTTAGTATCATATTTCCTTTTTATCCCCTCACTAGAGAATAATATTCTTTGTTTTATTTTTATTAAAGTTACTTATGCACATAGTTTAAAAAGTTAAGTAGTTCTATAAGGCATATTATCCCATGTTTCATGGTGAAGAGCAATAACTGTCAACTCTTTTGGTTTGTTTTGTGCTTATATCCATATCTCTAAATAACATGCTTATACTGCCCCTCGGCTTCCAGATACCACATCCCCCTGTTTTTTTCTCTCTGCCTCACAGGTCACTGCCTTTCAGGCTCTTTTACAGGAGCCTCTCTCCCAGGCTCTTTATAATGATGGGCCGCAGGGTTTCACCCTCGTACATCTGATCTCCATCTTCACTCAATCCCCCTGCTATCTCTGTCATCAGCTGATGATTCCCAAATTCACATGCTTACCCTCAACTGCTACCATGAGTTCTAGACTAAAATATACAACTGCTAATGCAGCATTTCTACCTGGATGTTTGATAAACAACTCAAACTTAACATATTCAAAAATAAACTGTTCATGGTCCCTCCAAGACCTGTTCCGTGCATAATCTCCTTACCTCAGTCAAGGGCAACTCTGCTCTTCCAACTGCTCAGCCTGAAAACCCTCAAGAGTGATTCTCACCACTTTTCTCTGACTCCACATCCAATCTGACAAAAAGTCCTGTTCACTCTATCATCAGACTATATCTAGAATTTAACTACTTACTTATTTTTCTCTCCATTGCTACCACCTTGATTTAAGCCACTATTCTCTTTTTCCCACATTAATACAATATCTTCCTAAATGGTCTCCCTCTTTCTATCCACACCCCATCCTTCTCCCAACATAGTCTATTCTCAATAAAGCAGCCAGAATAATCTTTTTAAAACATAAGCCAGATCATCTTACTTTTTGGTTCAAAGCCCTCCAGTGGCTCCTCACTTTTTTTCAGAATAAAAACCAAAGTCCTTAAGATGGCGTAAATAATACATTTTCTTGATTCCCCTGCTCTTTTACCTCTTAGAGTTTATCTCCTATGACTATTTTCCTGAATTATTGTATTCCAACAACACTAGTCTCATTTCAATATGTTCTGCTAATCATATTGCCATCTCTGACCCCTAGTTCTAGCAGTCCCTGCTGCCTAAAATACTGTTTTTTCAGGCATCTGCATATCTTAGCTCCCATGTCCTTCAATTCTCATTCAAATCTCACCTCCATAGAATGACCTACCCTGACACCCTATGTAAAATTTCAACTCCTCCCACCCCAGAGCTTCTCATGCCCTCTTTTCCTATCTTTTGTTTTTCATAGCACTGATCACCTCCTAACATAATATATATTTTATTGACATCTCGTTTATTGTCTGCCTCCTCCCACTAGAAGATAAGCTCCATAAAAGCAGACATATTTGTCTATATGGCTCACTGCTCGTATCTCCATGCCTGAAATGTGCCTGATACATAGTGGCTACTCAGTATTTATGAAATGAGTGAGTATATGACATCAGAAACAAAAGGAAAAGCAACAACAAAAAATGTATAAATTGGACTTTCTCAAAAATAAAAACCTTTATGTATCAAAAGACATTATCAAGAAAATAAAAAGATAAACCACTGAACGGGAGAAAATATTTGCAAATCAAATACCTAATAAGAGTCTAATACACAGAATAAAGAATGCTGAACACTTAAACAGAAGGAAAAACAACCTAATTTAAAGGTGGGCGAATGACTTGAAAAGATATTTCTCCAAAGATCTCTAAATAGCCGATAACCACATAAAAAGATTAGGGAATCAGGGAAATGCACACCAAAACCATAATGAGATACTACTTCACACCACTAGGATAACTATAATTTAAAAAATAAAAGAAGAAGGAAGAAAGAAAGAAAATAACTATCATTGAGGAGCATGTAAAATTGCAATATTATGATTATATTATTAGTATAGTATATTATTTAGCCACTAAAAGGAATGAAGTGCTGATAAATGCTACAATGTAGATGAACCTGGAAAGCATTATGCTAAATGTAGAGGCTAGATACAAGAGTCACATATTGTATGATTCTTTTTGTATATATATAGTATCTTCCGAGAAAGGTAGCAGATTAGTGCTTGCCAGGGGCTGGAGTGACTGGTTAATAGGGACTAACTGCTTAATGTGTATGGGATTTTATTTGGGGTAGTGAAAATGTTTTGGGACTAGATAAAAGTGAAGATTGCACAACATTGTGAATGTACTAAGTGCCACTGAATTGCTCACTTTAAAATAGTTAATTTTATATTGTGAATTACTCATTAATATTTTAAAAAAGAAAAAATACCATCGGTGTACTTAGTGGTTCCAATTGAAGCAAAACTGTACAAACGTGTTTTTGAGACAATTGGGAAAATTTAAATATGGACTGGATGACATTAAGATGTTTCTGTTAATTTTATTAGATATGATTATGTAAGGAAATACACTTTATGATTTTTAGATACTTACTGAAGTGTCTAAGAGTGAAACAACATGATGTGTAACACTTGTTTTAAAAGAAATGGTATTCAAAACTGAGGAGGAGATGAAACTCATATGGCAAAATGTTGATGGTTCTTGAAGCTGATTGATGGATATATGTCTACTTTTTGTCTCTGTAAATTTTCATAATAATTTTTTTAATTAAAGAGTAAGTGCAATGAATAATATTAGTTAGATCATTATGTGTAAACATTATGACCATGTGAATTCTATTCATAGCAGAAAATCTATTATAATGACTTTCCCTTCTTTGAACAAAATCTTGTTCTTCCCAAAGTCAATCATTTTTCTTTGCTATGATGGTTATTTGCTTAGTTTTCTATTTAACCAATTTATTCCTAACCTCTCCTGGAGAGTCTAGAATTTGCAATAGATTTAAACTCATTAGCTATTCTGTCAATTTCTTCTTCTTTGAGATGTTGCTTCCAGAAATTTCTGACCTGTTCAAATCTGAATTGATTGTTTTTAGGCTCACCACAACAATCTTTGGAACGCTTAAATGAAGGTTTCCTTTCATTTCTCCCTTGAGTTGAATTCTGTTTCCCAAGTCCTATACCTCCTTCTTTGATGATTTTTTTTTTTTCATTTGGTGAAACATCTCATCCAGTAACTTCTTGAGAAAAAGAATGACTAGGAAGTAAACTTTTGAGATGTTATATAACGGAAAATGTGATATATAATCACATCTATTCTTATACTTAGTCTAGCTGGGTGAGAAAGTCTAGGTGAGAGATCATTTCCTTTAGAATTTTTCTTGCATTGCTTTATTTTCTTTTTAGCCTCTGGTGTTGCTATCAAAGCTTGATGCCATTCTGACTCTCGAGACTTTGTTTATAACCTCTTTTTACTTTCCAGAGTTTTTAGGGTATTTTTTTTTCCTCCTGTCGTCTCTTGGTATGGGTTTATTTTTATCTACTGTTTTAGGCCCTGAGTGGACATTTTCTAGCTGGCAAGTTATATTCGTGAGTTCTGGAAATTTTCTTGAATTATTTCATTTTCTACATGTTGTGGAATTTTTCTACATTTTCTATTTTTTCTTGAGCGCTTCGGATGTTGGGCCTCTTAAACCGGTCCTTCCTCATTGCTTTTCTACCTATTAGTCTTTTTGCTCTAGTTTCAAAGAGAGTGCCTCGATCTTATCTTGAAACTCTTCTATTGTTATGTATTTTTGTCATAGTTTTAATTTTCTGACCCCTTTTTATTATCAGAATATTGTTTTTTAATAATACCTTGTTCTCATTTCACAGACTCAATACTAATTCGTAACTCTCTGAAGGTATTGATACTTTCCTTGAAGTTTTAGTTTTTCTGCTTTCCTCTAGCTTGCTTTTTCTTGTTTTTATTTTCTCCTTTTATGCTAGAGGCTTTCCTCCAGCATCTCTTGACTCACTATACAGATGATAAGGAACTCATTGTATATGGGTAGGGAAGGTTCTTATTTATTAACTCTGAGCTTCACACAAGGTAGGATGTTTCATTGGAGTACTCTTAATATCAGTAGTTTAAAGACTTTTATCTTGAGATGTTAGCTTCCTCAGAGAAAGGAAGCTATATATATATACGGGCTTTTGCTTAAATCTATTCTTTTCAGTAGGATCCACCATCAACTGTTACCGCTCTATCTACAGACCCTCTGTTTAACATTCCCTAGTCAGCCTTTGGTATCTTTCACCAAAGTGGTGGAGGGAAAGTTGCTCAGTTAGCCTGAGAAAGGGAGGTGGTCTGTGTTTCTAATCACTTAATTTTTTTTCCAATTACAGTTGACTAATATTTTATTAGTTTCAGGTGTACAGCAGAGTGGTTAGACATTTATATAACTTATGAAGTGTTCCCCCCAGTAAGTCTAGTATCCACCTGACTATCCACCATGCATAGTCATTACAATATTATCGACTATGTTCCCTGTGCTGTACTTTACATCCCTGTAGCTGCCAATTTGCATTTCTTAATCCCTTCCCCTTTTTCACCCAGCCCCCTAACCCCTCTCCCACCTGACAACCATCAGCTTGTTCTCTGTATCTATGACTTAGTTTTGTTTGTTCATTTATTTTTTTTACACAGATTTTCAAACTACTTCTGTTCACATAGCCACCTTTCAAGCTTAATTTCAGAGGCATCACTAATTCTTGAGCCTTTGGGACTTTCTGTGGTGGAAACCAAGTTTTTCTTACTACATTTGGAGGGATTTAGCTTTTTCTGATCTTAGTCATTTATCGCTAGTCCTTCTATTAGCAGGCTTTAAATTTTTCTTGCTGTTATATCTTCCATTCTATTTGCCCTTGTGGACTCATGCCTTCTTTAAAAAAAATACTTTTACTGTCATTTTAGTGGGACTTAGGGATGCAGTGAAGAAAACGTATGTTTCTAATCACCATCTTTTAACTGCATATCAAAAACAGTATTTTCAGTGTAAATTTGTGTGTGTGTGTTTTTTTCTACTAGGAAAGCCGAGTTAGTAAAGCAGTTGAAGTGATGATTCAGCATGTAGAAAACCTGAAGAGAATGTATGCCAAAGAGCATGCTGAATTAGAAGAACTGAAACAGGTTCTCTTGCAAAATGAAAGGTCTTTTAATCCTCTGGAAGATGAAGGTAATAAAAGTTTAAGATCATCGTACCAGTTATATTTTTCTAATATTTGCTTCTTTCATCCTCTCTCTCTCACTAATGCTTATCATGTCTCTAGTATAGAACTGTTAGGTTAAGATTGTATTGAAAGAGTAACTCATTCCTGTCACAGAGCCCAAAGAAAGATGTCACTTAGATAACAGGCTGGGAGACAAGGAAGATTCTTTGATAACGACATCAAAAATTCATTACATCAATTTAAATTGCTGACATCAGAGAATATATTTAATCCATCCTATTAAGTTGACCTTGGTGACCTACAAGGATATGTTAAGAGGTGGCTTTTCTCTACACACACAGCGATGCACAGCAACTTAAATGAGCCACTCTCATCAACAGTGGTTCCGTATTCCTCATAAAATAACCCTAGCACAGCAAGCTGACCCGTGCCTTGGAAAATAAGGTGCATATAAGGCCATGGAAAATATCTTAATATAAAATTTATATACATTATGTGATGTATTTTCCTCCAGAGTGTTGTGTTATATTCATAATAAAAGCAATTTTAAAAGGGAAAAAGTTTACATAAATGTTATAATAAGCAGTATAAGCTTTTCTGAAAATTTTTAATCATCTGTTCCTCTTATAGAAATGTAACCATATTTGATAACCTTCTATCTGTAATTTCGGATTAATTTATTCAGCAGACGTTCATTTAGTGCCTACTGTGTGGGAGGTCAGCATTCTGGACATCTGCAGTGCCCTAGAGGACTGTATTCCATTGGTTAAGATGGTAATTGTAATAAATCACCAAATAAATAACAACCTGATATTTATCTTTAATAGTCTCCATGGTCTTAAATATTTTCTGACCTCTGCTTTTCCTTGTAAAGAATTAAGGCCATTACATTAACAGAAAGTAGAAATGTAATTTCTAAAATATGCAAATGTGCTTTTCCTTTCAGATGACTGCCAAATTAAAAAACGCTCATCTTCTCTAAACTCCAAGGTAATTCCTAATTCACTTACTGACTCACTTAAAACACATATATCAAATGTTATAAGTGAGATGGTTTTAAAAATATTTGAAGCAACATAGCTTTAAATGTAAATCACGAACCAATTTTAATTCACATGTGTGTATCTGTGTTTATATGTATGCTTTTATATTTCCTGCTATATTAGCATATCAGTTGTTCACCTGGCATTGAGAGGAAAGCCAGTATAACAGTTTTTCTCATGTAAAACGAAAGTTGGAAATAGGCTGTCCAACAATGGTAGAGAAGCTTCACGAAATTCCCGGGGCCCAGTCTCCCCGTCTCTCACTGCTTCATCACCCTCAGCACTTTGCTCCCACTTTATGGCCTAAGATGTCCTCTTTGGTTTCAGCACCAAGTCCTGGTCATAGCATCAAGTCATGTTCCAAGAAAAAGGAAAAATCAAAGACATGTATTCCCTCTCCTTCTAAAGATAACTTCTAGAAGTCCCAGATAATATTTCCATTTTCACTCTCAGTTGCACATAAAACTGGAAATACAGTTTTTATTCTGGAGGCTGTATGCCTAATGAGTAATCAAGGAATTTGAAAGGGAGAATATGATATTAAGCCAGCAGTTTCTGCCAATTTGAAAATCAGAATTTCACAGAATTTTGTAATAGAATTTTTGAGCAAGTGACTTTAAAATCATTCCATCCAAATCTCTTTTTCACAGATGAGGACAGGGAGAAGCACAGAAGATAATGATTAGTTATGATCATGTAGTGTTAGAACCCAGGTGTCTTGGACCACAATTTGATATTCCTGATGCTCAACTAACCTAGGAAATTAAATTAGGGGTGGTCATTTAAGAAAATGACTCACATAAAATTTTATTTTCTACATTTAAAATGTTTTTATTTTCAGAAATTGTACTTATTTAAACTTTAAGAACCGTATAATACTATGTATCATTTTTCTGTGCATATCTCAAGGCCGATCTATAAACACATCCATTCATTAAAATAATATGCCTATCCTTAAATGTATTAAATGGAAGAAGCCGTGAAAAAAAAAAAAAAAGCTATAAATATAGCTGCGTATTTCTCCTCGTGACTAGGGGAAAATATAAGCAAAAGAAAGGAAGAGATTAATGGATTTTGCTGTATTAACAGTGAAAAAGTTTTTCTACCTGAAAAATCTTGAACAAAATTAATATGGGCAAAGATCATAAACAGCTGGTTCTCAGAGCAGATATATATACATGGTTATTCAACATAGAAAATGTGTTCAATGTTATTAGAAGCCAAATAAATGCAAACCTAAACAAGGAAGTTTATACTCCTTATTTGACTGGCAAAAACCATACTAACTTTGAGTTGGGGAAGGTGGACTATAAATTGATAGAATATTTCTGGAAGGCAATTTGACCATAGCAAAATCCTTTAAAAATGTGTAACTCAGCAGTAACCAAGTGCATGGATGTGAATGTACAAGGATATTTATAGGTGTTGCATACAAGGATAAAATATTAAGAATTTTCTAAATTTACATTTTCACCCTTTGAATAGCCATCTTCTCTTCGAAGAGTGACCATTGCCTCTTTACCCAGAAATATTGGAAATACAGGAATGGTATGCAAATTTCTACATGTTCTGTCAAAAGCAAATGTATTTTCATATGACAAAAATATAAACTTCACTAAATTCATATTTATCATTTCTTTACCATCTGAACTTTAAAGGTGGCTGGGATAGATAATAATGACCGATTCAGTAGGAGGTCAAGCAGTTGGTAAGTATAATTTTATGGTTGTTCTTTGGGAACTTTACTTATAAGCAGACTAAATTAAATGTTTAAAATAGGTTTAAAACACAGTGTAAGCAGAATAATTATAAAAGTTGGCATGTGATCATGGAATTGTTTTCTTATGAAATAAATGTTATGTGAAGGTGCCAAGGAAAAAATTAGAATATAATTTTTGTAGCGATTTAGGTAGTGGGAAATTGAAAACGACTATGGATATATTTGATTTGACAAGTGGTTATTATCATCTTTAGGCGTATTTTGGGCTCAAAGCAGAGTGAACACCGTCCCTCCTTACATCGATTTATCAGCACCTATTCCTGGGCAGATGCTGAAGAAGAAAAATGTGAACTAAAGTAGGTGATGCTCGGTGTGTTTATTAATAACCTGATGTGAGCTGGGGAATAAACAGTGGGGGTCACTTTCATTCTATGGGGATAAGATCAGTGCTATATCATCAAAAAGATAATTAATTGTCTAAGACTTATAAACTGTTAAGCACTATGTAAATGTAATTTGTGAATATATTAACTTTTATAACACTCAGAACTGCAGGGTTTGAGATCTTAAGTTAGAAAAGACCCTGGAATTTGTCAGATTTGATCAGATAATTTTTTCCTGTATAGATAGGTGCCCGGCCTCATGGGGGAAGGGTCAATAAAGAGCCATAGAAGTAAAATGTCCATCTACTTAGAATTTAAAACAATACATGAATTAGATATATAACAGACGTATATATAAAACATATAGGCATATAAGTAATATATGTGCATTATATATATCTTCCCTTTAAAGAAATGGAGAGGAAACATAAAACTCTATATTCCTATCTTTTTATCTAGTAAATTAAATTAAATACACTTCTATATCAAAAAAGAGATTAAGAAGGAGGGACATGAAGAAATGCTGCCTCTAAATCCTTGGGTGCCATTGGACAAATTGCTTAACCTTACTTGGTCTCAGTTTTCTTATCTATAGTGATCTTAATGAATTGATTTTATGTTCATGTTATGCATGTTCACTAAGTGCCTACTATGTGATAGACACTACACTCAATTCTAAGGGATATAAAGATAAGTAAGAAAGGCATAGTACTTACCTTTAAAGTTTGTTGTGGTGTGCGTGTGTGTGAGCGCGCGCGCTTAGTTAATCCTGGGAGCCTGTTACATGTGATGAAAACAGAGTTAACATAATATTTTCTCATCTAGAGTAGGAAAAAAATCAAGTTTCCTTTAAGATTATATTATTTGCTTTTTGTTAGTATGGTATGATTTTTACTGAGAAATCTGTGTAAACAAAAGACTGAAACCTTGAAAATCTTACAAGAATGAAGCTAATTCTGGCTTTGGGGTCTTCTTTCTTTTTGAAAACTAAACTAAAATCTACCACATACATTCCCTGTATGTGCTTGAAAAAAAAAAACCACTCGCTTTGAGACATAGTTCCTTTTGTGAGGGCATTATGAGCTTGAGATATCAAAATTCAAATCCAGCTAGAAACCCATCAGTGAACATAATGATGAAACTAGTTTTGTTCATGCAAGGAAATCCCTCTTTAGATAATATTTTATTTAAAATATAGTCAACACGATTACTATTTGCCAGATCACTGAATACTAGTTTATTTTAACTAGCTTTATACTAAGACTATTTTCATAAACGGTTTTAAAATTAAGATTTTTAGAGAAATAATACTGATGTTACTCCAATTTAGTATTGATCGAAAAACCTAAAGAATAAAATCACCTGCTAATATAAATTATTAAACACGTGAGGTAGAAAAATAATAAAACAAAATGGTTAAATATATAAATTCGGTGATTTGACTTTTAGAATTAGATATTTATCAAAGCTTTCTAAAGCAAAACATATTCATAAGCATCTTTTTTAATACAGTAAAATTTAGGAATTTTTTATAATTATAGCACATTATCTTTAGTTTTGAGTGTTTAAAAAAAAAATACTTTTTTACAGAACTAAAGATGACTCAGAACCACCTGGAGAAGAAATCGTAGAAAGGACAAGAAAGCCAAGTCTTTCTGAAAAGAGAAATAATCCATCAAAATGGGATGTCTCTTCTGTGTAAGTTGTCCACTTGCTAAATTATACCATATTGGGTGAATGGGGGAAGGTAAGACAGGGTTAATAGTATTACTCTTTCTTAAATCATTTTATTGAAAGACCTGTCAAATTGTTCAATTTAAGATGAATAACAAATTTCTTATGGTCTATAGGGGTTATCCCTGAACGCAGTTACAACGGGCAGAATTCGGTGTCAGGAACCCGGCCCTGAAGCCGGATGGCCTAGGCTCAGCTTGCAGCTTTCTAACTAGCTGTGTGACCTGGGTACCAATTTCTTCATCTATAAAATAGGCATGATAATAGTGCCTGTGTCATTGTTTTGCTGTCACGATTAAATTAATTAGCTTGTGTAAACAGTGCTTAGTATACAATGCCTAGCCCGGAGTTACCTATTTTCAAAGACTTAAATGATACTGTAATATTTTTTTTGCGTGTGTATTTCTAAAAGAGTTTAAATTTCAGTACAGCAAAAGTCTAGGGTATGGTGAGAAAGAAGTGACATGTTTATATATACATACATATGTACATACACATATTTCTTCTTCTACCCAATAAATATTTTTGTTTTCACCATAGGAACATGTTGCCTTACCTGACTGAAAGAATGAGATAAGTACTCATATGTACTTGTTAGGAGTTATTCCAAATAACATAATTTTGAGATTCTCACCATAACATTTCTTTAATTCTAAAAACTATAAGAGGGGGGAGCAGACTGTGGCCAACACCAAGACAGTAGATCACATTGTTTAGTTTATTACAAAGCAGTATTGGTGGTACATACGGCAGATCGATGACTTGATTGGTATCATTGGCAAAAGGAGTGTTTCTAATAACAGATTACTGTGATTACCAAATTCTGAATTTGTGTTTTCCTTATAGTTGTGACACAGTAGCTTCCTGGGCAACAAATCTCAAGACTTCCGTCAGAAAGGCTAATAAGGCACTCTGGTTTTCTGTTGCATTAATTGTACTGTTTGCAGCTTTGATGAGCTTCCTCACAGGCCGATTTTTCCAAAAGTCTGTGGATGCCGCTCCAACACAGGATGGAGACTCCTGGATGTCTCTAGAACATATCTTATGGCCATTTACCAGACTCCAACACAATGGGCCACCGCCAGTGTGACTGCAGCACCTCCTGACGTGTGTATCTTGATTTTTAAAGTTTCAGTATCCAAACTGTGTAAATTAGTAACTTTTAGCTAGAAAAATTATAGCCTGGAGCCAGAGGTTCTCAGAATGAGTGTAAGATATTTTAAATTCCTTCTTTTTGTGATTATCTCCCTAACTAAAATACTATGGGGAAGAAGCCTGCCTATGATCTTTTAAAGGTGATATTATATGTTGTTTGTTAAAATTTATTGAAATAAAGAATGATTAAATCGTCATACAGTGAAAATTAAACGTCTCAGTAGGCCTGTATTCACAGGGAAAAACCCCACATTTAAAAAAATTTGAGTATAAAATGCTGATTGGATCATTTTAATAGCCTACTTGAAATATATTCACTTGTTACATTTTATTGAAGAAGTACCTGATTTTTCTCCAAATTGCTCGATTCTCCATACTGAGCAAAATTTATCAGTGGGGGTTAAGAATAGCTAAATAATCTAATTGAGAGTAGCATATGGCATACAGAATTAATAAACTGGCAGTTGGAGCTCCTAATTTTCTCCATTGCTTCCTTAGAAGCAAAATCCTTAACCATGTGATATAAAGTAGAATGAAACTCAGTTTCTTCTTTAAGGGCTTCAGAGAATGTTTCACTGTATTCATCAATCTTGAGCCTTTGTGCTCTATCACCACTAAACATTAAAAGGGTCCAATCAGGATTCTGAATAGGTTCTTCTTTAGCAAGGTGTTCCATCACCTTAAGAAAATCAGAGAAATCTGTTAATAGTTCCTCTTTTATCAGGTATTTCAGCAGTAAAGTATTATTTGAAGGGCTCAACTCAGTCCCCAAAATTATTACTATTAGAAGAAATATTCTTAATGTCCTATTTTTTAAATCATGAAACTTTATACTTTGGTGTTTATGGAGCTTATCAAAATGTATTAATTCATTCAACAAATATTTATTGAGTAGCTATAATGTACTCAATACTGTTCTAGGTGCTGGGGATATAAAACAAAAACAACTAAACTTTAGTAAATAACTAACGACCACAACAATAAAACCCTGTTCTTAAGGAGCTTATATTCTAGTGGGAGAAACACAACAAACAAGATTAATAAATATGATGGCTCATTGATGCTAAAACATTCATCAGTCAGCTTTTAGAATTTGATAAGATACCTTCTTTATCAGGTAAGTAGTAAATGTGCCAGAAAGTTAAACTGGAAGCCTCACCTCAGAGTTTGTGAATCGCATATTCTCGTTAAAGGCTTCCATTTGTTCTTGGCTTGAGTCACCGTAAAGAGATGTAAGGACTCTAGCCTGATACCGAGAGTATTTGGTACCATAATAGTTTAGTTTTATATCTTCAAACAAAATTAAAAAAAGTTTTAAAACTCCATTTTAAATGTTAAAAATTTTCACCTTTTTTAAGAGGAGAAGCCATGGTCTACAGTCATTTAGCTTTTGATTACCTTTTCTTTTGGAGGACAAAGTAGTTTTGTGGGTTTCTGCATACTATACCTTGAGGACAACTTTTTTAGAATCACAATGTGCATTCCACCTGCTCCAACCAAATGCAAAAGCAGAACTTAGCAGGGCCATTTGTCGGCAAGCTTTCATTTCTACCAAAGGAACCTGTCAATATAAAAACAAATAGAATTGATCACAGAGCCTCTTAACAAGTCTCCTTTCCATCCTCAGCTTCCTACAGTCTGTTCTCCACACAGAAAGAGGCATTTAAAATGTAAGATTATATGACTCCTCTTTCAAAACAGAGCTATGGCTTTCCTTTTCTCTCAGAATAGAATCCAGTGATCTACAAGGCCTGCATGATCTGACATTCCCTCACATGCACCCCATTATCTGTCTGACCTTGTCCTCTCCCTGTGCTCTCCCAGTTCCACGTACCTGGCCACTTTGCTGTTCTTTCAGTCTTCAAACACACCAGGCCACTCAGCCTAGAAGCTGCTTCCTGAGATGTCCACTTGGCTAAATTCTCCAACTTCACATTTTGCTCAAATCTTACCTTCTCATTGAGCCCCCCTTGACCAATACCTTAATTGATATTGTATGCTGCCCTAACCCCAGTATTTCTGTTCTACCTTTTATTTTTTCTTTAGTACTTTGTCTACCTCTTGACATAGGAGATAATTTTTATGTTTATTGCTTATTTCTGCCTCCCTCTACTAAGATATAAGCTCCACAAGGGCAGGGACTTTTGTTTATTCACTAATATATCCTAAGCATCTAGAACACAGGTGTTCAGAAAAAGAAATTTTTGAATATTCTGAAAAGATGAATAGTGCACTACAGTCAGCATTTACAGAGTAGCCAGGAATTTGAGTCACTAAAACTGAGGTTTTTTTCCTACACATATATGTATACACTGTTATGGATATGATTATTCTCAGATGTTCTATGTCTACCTATATTGTCATTTTCTGGTGTATTATAAACTTGTTCTTGAGTATAGAACTCTTTGGCCTAAAAGACCTTTCATGATTAGAAGCTACTTTGTCTTCATATGTCATAAATATTTACCGAACATCTATATTCTAGGAATATGATAGGTGCTAGAAGAATCAAAGCCGATTAAGAAACACTCCCCACCCTCAAGCATCTCATTTAACTAAAGACCTATGAGGAACACAAAGCACTATGCTGACAGGGAGGCTTTGCCAAAAAAGAGGAGGAAGTGAGTTTTGTGTATACAGTGGTCCGTTTGTATGTGTTTGATTTCACCTGACTTATGTTTGGGAAACTGCTGAGTCATTTACTCTTTTAAGCAATCTTATATATATCCAGTCTGGAAGAAGAAAGAAAATATACAACATGCAAAGTTGCTCCGATTGCTTTTGCACTAAACCAACCAGCCTTGGATGTGCTCCATTTGTCAATATGAAGATCATACTACAGGCTTGCTTTCTTGGAGATGGTTATTAAACTTGAGAGAACCCTGAATTTCTGGTCTTTCCATGTATTCCTTTTTAACTACAATCTTGTATAAGCGAATATAGAAAACCCATGATGTATCTTAAGATTTATATAAAAGTTAGCACCTGCTAGAATTCTGAATGTCCATTACATTAAATTTGGAAAGACTCATTCTTACCTTATGGTTTATAACAACATAAAAATGAGAGTGTCCAGTAGGGAAGATATTCAGTCCAGCTTCTTTCAAAGCAATAATGAAAGAAATAGGATTCATCCATTTTCCTTCCAAAACAGAGGGATGCTTTTTGTCATCTAGTTTTATTGAAGCTAACATGCAGAGGTCTTCCTAGTTTCAATAAGAAAATGAAGCTTCTATATGAGTAAGTTAAAAAATTATTACTTCATTATCATTCTGGTTCCAGCCTTTAAGTTTATACCCCTTTTAAAAATCCTGTATCATTTTATACTAAAAAGAATGCAGGACAGATATGTTCTGCCACAGTCTCTGTGTTACCTTAAGCAGTTTATCAACTCTTTTGAGGCTTTATCGCAACAATAAAGGAATTGACTAAAGGATCTTGCAGGTCTCCTATTTTGTAAGTTATGATCTAAGAATACTGCATATGTTCATACTGAATCATAATAGTTATTTGATAGCAATTGTTGAAACTTAAGGAGCAGAATTTTTTACACATACAAGATTTAACATAATAATGTAAAACTGTTATCCAGTTTTAAAGTTAGCAAAGTTTGATGATATTCTAGTCTTCCTATCACATTCATAAGGAATTTCAGGCTATCTCTTAAAATAATTTTACATATATTTTATATGTCATAAAATTCACCCATTTCAAGTACATAATCCAATAATTTTTCTTAACTGAGTTTTGCAACTAACACCATAAATCAGTTTTAGAATAGTTTCATCTCCTCTACCGCAGTTAAGATCCTTCATGCCAATTCACAGTTAATCCCTGTTCCCACCCTCTGACTTAGGCAACCAACCACTAATCTACTTTTTGTCTAAATTTCAAGCGATGTAATTTTTGACTGATGAGCAATATGAGGCTCATTCAGAGGAACCTCAGAGGGGATTTCAAATGGCTGGGTGATGAAGATCAGAAAGCCTCTAGAGAGTGGGTCAAAAGGTCTCATATTACAACCAGGCTTGTAGCTACATTAATTCTATTCCTAGTAACTTAGGGTATAAATTTGTGCCTCACTTTTTACATGTTATTTCCTAGCCAATTAATATTTAACTTAGAAATTACAGCTCAAGGTATATATTAAATATATTTATAAATATGTAAATCAGTATGTAAATCATCAGTAATTGATTGCTTTGACAAATTCTCACAGTCATCAAAGAGCTTTACTCTTGGATATGACTTGTTATAACAGTGATTTACCTTAATTTGTATTTGAATCTCAGTAAACACTGTGATCACAGTCAAAAGTACTTTATTCACATCAAGTGGTCTTAGTTCCCATGATTGGTATGGCATGTTAATATGAGTATCTTGAATCAAGGTAACAGGGCCAAAAGTTTCCAGATTGAATGTTATAAGTCTTTCTCTTGATTTGTAAGATACATTGCTGATGCCATCAGTTTTCCAATGTTTACCTTTAATGATAATAAAGTGACATTAGTTTCATTTTTTTCTATACAAAAATAAGATAAATGAAACCAGCCATGACTGCAATATAATATGAATTGATCTTTTACATTTAAAACTGAATCTCGACAAAAAGCCAGCTTTACTGAATGTTTCTTCCTGTCTACAGGATCAAGTCCAAACTACTTGGCACGCTGTGTAAGACTTTTGACTGAAGCTTTGACTCACACTGCTGGCTTGTCCCTTACTACTTCTCACACCTGTTTTCAGTCACACCTTTTTTCCCCTTCCCCAACAACCTTATACCTCTGAACATGCAGTTCTTTCTTCCTATTCTTCCTTAATCTTTTAGAGAACATCTCCATCTTTTTAAGAATAACTTCAAAATTCACCTGTCTTAAATATACAATTAAATTATTTTAAGTAAATTTACCCCGTTGTGCAACCATCACCACAATCCAGTTTTAGAACATTATTAGCCCCCTGATAAGTTCCCTCATGTCCACCTATAGTCAATTCCATTACCACCATTACCACCTCCAGCCCCAGGCAGCCATTAATATATTTCCTGTCTCTGAAGATTTGCTTTCCTGGACTTTTTATATAAATACTATCACATAATAGGTGGTCTCTGTGTCTCTTACAACTGAATAATAAAACATAACCAAATTTAAAAATGAGCAAAAGATGTGAATAAACACTTCACCAAAGACGATATATGATAGGATAGTAAATACATAAAAAAGATACTCAACATTATTGGTCATTATGGAAACAAATTAAAACCACAAAACACTTCACACCTACTAGTATAGCTATAATCAAACACACAGATAGTAATGAATGTTGGCGAGGATGTAGAGAAATGGAAACCATATATTGCTGGCAGACATGTAAACTGGTACTGCTACTTTGAAAAACAATTTCGTAGTTTCTCAAAAGTTAAATATAAGTTTACCATTCAACTCAGCAATTCTGCTCCTTGGTATTCACCCAAGAGAAATGAAAACATGCACACATAAAAATGTCCATGCGAATGATCTCTCTGTCTCTGAAGGCCTGTTCGAAATTTCATCCTATAAGAAGCCTCTGTTAACTTCCTGATTGACCCAGTCACAGTTCTTCTCTATATCACTTTTATCAACAATAGCACCTTATACACTATACTATGTTTTTCTAAATCTGCCTCTCTTGTAACTTTGAAAACTCACAGAGGAAAGAACCTATTTATCTACTTATTGTTTAGCATATTTGTGGAACAAATGAATGAATCCTTTTCCTAGAATGCCCTCTCAATTTCCAGTTTGCTTTCTCCTCACATGCAGGGGTCTGCTGACTATTTTTGACTCTTAAATTTGATATAACAAATACAATTATATTGACAAACTAAGTTATTTATAATTCCTCTTTGTTTTTACATTAACAAAATTATTTTAATATGTAAAAGTTAAGTATTGCCTTTAAAAAGATTCTTTAAATTTCTAGTAATTCCAGGCAAAAAGTTTCCCCATGGTTTTAAAAATTGGAGTTGTAAGCTGACTGAATACTGTGGTTGGAGTCAAATTTTACAAATTATATTTCCCTAAATTGTGTGGATAACTTACCTTGTCTAATTCTAATTTAGTGTGAATAATTTCTGCTGTGCTAAATATTAGGAACATTACCATTAAAGGAGAGAAAAAGAGAAACCTCTAAAGCAATGTGAAAAGAAGAAATTACCTAATTGTCCATTATATTTTATAGTTTAATGTATGTATTGATAGAAATATACTGTTTACAATATAAAAACTATTTCTAGAATATAGACTATCTTGTAGATATGTCTACACAAGCAATAATGTGCAGTATTATAGCAATCATAAAAATGTTTACAAAATTTTCTGCCCCCGTAACTAAATAAATAACTCAGTGTTTTAGTGATCTTAACTGTTCCCAATCTATCATCAGATATGTAAATCCTTTCACAAATAGATGGATGTAAAATAACTCACGTTAAAAACAAAGCTATACAGCTTTCATCTAGGATCCCAAACTGCATACATTAATTTACAAGACCAAGACCTTTCAAAAATTTAGCCAGCCAATGCAATATAGGTATTTGTTCATGATTAGTGAATCATTAATTTGTATTTCTTTTAGTATTTTTGATTTATTGAAACATTTAACATTTTGAATAAGCAATGGTTTCCTAAGGATCAACAATCAAAAGTAATAAAGAGGCATACAGTAGCTAGTTTTCCTCTTTCGGGTTTCCCATTTACTCACGTCCCATCCCCAATACTTGCTTTGCAATTTATAAATTATTAACATTAAAATAATCAAAATCTTCAAATGTAGTTGCAAAATAGACATTTAAAAGACAGTAACAAATGTCGGCAAAGATGTATAGAAATTAGAACCCTTGTGCATTGCTGGTAGAAATGTAAAATGATGCAGCCCCTGTGGAAAACAGTCTAGTAGTCATCCAAATGGATAAACAAAGTTACCACATAATCCAGTCATTCCACGCCTAAGTGTGTACCCAAGGGAACTGAAAACATAAGCCTCCCCAAAAACCTGTACATGAATGTTTATAGCAGCATTATTCATAATAGCCCAAAGGTAAAATAACCCAAATGTCCATAAGTTGATGAACAGTTAAACCAAATGTGACATGTTCATATAATGGAATATTAGCCATAAAAAGGAATGAAGTGCTGATCCATGCTACGACATGAGTGAACCTTGAAAACAGTATACTATGTGAAAGAAGCCAGGTATAAAATGTCACACAGATGATTATATGATTTTATTTATATGAAATGTCCAGAATAGGAAAATCTATAAAACAGGAAAGAGATTAGTAGTTGCCAGAGGCTGGGGGTGGGGGAGGAGACAATGAGAAGTGACTGCTAATAGACATGGGGTTTCTTTTGGGGGGGAGATAAATAGGTTCTGGTATTAGGTAGTGATCAATGCATGACTCTGAATATACTAAAAACCACTTTAAAGGGTGAATGTTATGGTATGTAAATTGTCTGAATAAAGCTACAAAAAAATAATCATTTTAATCCCCATCTGAATTATTTAGTCATCTCAGGACACAGTGGGCTTTTCACTTGTTTTTGATTTGCTATACTATCTTGATATTTTTGTTCATTTCTTTTTTTAAAAAAAGAATTATACAACCATAAAGTAATTCTTTAGAGATTATGGCAAATATAAACACTTTTGGAACTAGGAGTTATAAAATTCAATAAATTTTAAAATTCCAATCTTTATTCATTTTCATCGAGGGTAAATAAAACGGAGACCCTGGAATTGGCATAGAAATGTGTAAGATTAGAAACTTAGTTTCCACACTTATTTTCTGTTTTGATTCAAAGATATCTATTATACCTTTTGCACTACATCATTATCAAAGCTGGTTAAGGCATTGCTGTACCTTCAGCATCCCACCTTGCAACCATAGGGTTCTCAAAAAAGATCACATTCTCATGAACTTCAAGAATGACCTCTACTGGTGGGAAAGCATTTTCTGTTTCAAAGTCTTCTGTAGTTCCTGGAGGATATATGTATTTCTGTAATCCTTCTTTGAGTATCTATTAAAAGTGACCAAAACACCAAGTTAGAAGCTGACTGGTAATAGTTAAAGATGTAAACGTTGCTGGATAAGCTACACAGTTATTTTTAATAAACATTGAAGTGTCCCATATAACTATAGGCTAACAAAATGTCACAACAAAATTAACATAATGATTGAGGCGGAAAAAATCACTAAATTAAATGGAATTTCAGGACCCTGCCATGGGCCACATTCTATGTTGCAGCTTACTCATTTCTGCCAGCAAGCATACAAGGTATATATTTAACTGAGAAGATAACTGGGACTTAGATAAATCAAATAATTTGTCAAAGATTACAAAGTGACTTCAAGGAGGCATCAAAACTCAAACACAGAGCTACAAGAACCCCAAATTCCATGCTCTCATACTTTGGTTAGGGAGTATAAGAGAAGTATAAGCAACCTTTTTAGAAGTGTAGAAATGAATGGATGAAAGTAAAAATCATCACATTGTATACCGTAAACTTACACAATGTTATATGTCAATTACATCTCAGTAATGCTGGGAGGAAAAAAAAAAGTAAATCAAACCCACAGCAGGTTTCTCTGGGATAAGGGAGATCTGTCCATTATCTGAATGTAACAGAAGAAGGCTCTAGGGAAGAGAGAAGATTAAAAATATCAACAGTGTTACAAAATAGAAGAAAAAACTGGATGGAGAAAAATGCTAGATGAGGGAGGAAATTATGGAAAAGATACTTGAAAAAAAAGAGGAAGGCCTCTGTTGCAGGAGAGAAAAATAGGTATGACGGAAGAAGGACACTCTGGGCTCATGGAGAGCATGGTGTGGTGGTATTAGGACATTCTGACAAAATTCAAGAACATCTTTAGATGAATCTTTGAAAACCCTAGTTGAGGCTGTGACCTGTAAAGGGAGTTTTGAAGGCCTACCTTCACCAAAGGAATGTCTTTCTTGGACTCCACACTGTTCTTCAAGTATTCCCAATGTAGTGAAAGTTGATTCAAATAGATTCTTCGAAGAGCCTATAGACCAGATTATCTCCCCCAGGCTTGCTATAATAAATGCATTTTCATTTGTGGGGAGAAGGGAAAAGGAATGGCAATATCATCACCAATAGGGTAAAAATTAGTTTGGGGGGTTATGAAAAATTTTATTCTTTTAAGTATAAAGCACATACACAGATATACAGTATATCTGTGGTATTAAAATTTCATGGACGGGGAAGTTAGAAAAAAAAAAGATTAAAAAAGCACCTCAGAGAAATGATAATGGGAGAGAAAAGTTGAGATATATTGCTCTAATACAAGAATGTACCAACATCCTAAATGGATGGGATCGTGAGTGGGAAGTACCTGGCGATCTTTGTACATGATGTGTTAGAAAAGAAAAAGAAGGAGAGGGAAAAAGGAAAGGAGGGAGAAAAGGACAGGAAAGCAAGAAGGAGGAAGAGGCTATAACAACATAACTGGGTATATTTAGGACACGAGCCAACATGAGGTGAGGTTAAACCAAGTCAATACTAGTGCAAACATTACTACTTATTGAAACAGGAATGAGAAACTCCTTGAAAGATGACTTGACAACTGCCATCATCGGTAAGTATCCTTACTACTCAAAGTGTGGTCTGTGCGTCAAGTGGCATTGGCATCACCTGGAATTGCGCTTCTTAATATGCATACGAATCACCTGAGGGTCTTGTTAAAATGCAGATTCAGTAGATCTGAGGCGAAGCCACAAATTACGCATCTATAATAAGTTCCCAGACGCTGCTGACGCTGCTGAGTCATGGACCAAATTTTATATATCAAGGATCCAGAACAATTGTTCCAGTTAAACTTTATTTACAGAAACTGGTGATGGGCCAGATTTTCTCAAACTTTAGCATTTTGCTGAAACACAGACAGCTGAGCCTCACACTTCCAGAATTTCTGATTCAATAAGACTGAGGTACGGCCCAAGAATTTACATTTCTAGAAAATTCCAAGGTGACGGCAGATAATGTTGATGCTTCTGATCAAGGGACTGCACGTTGGAAACTGCTAATCTAGACCGGAGTCCACAAATTATAGTCCCTGGAAAATCTGGCCCATCACCAGTTTCTGTAAATAAAGTTTAACTGGAACAGCCATGCCCACATTTGCATGTGGCTGTTTTAGTGTTACAATGGTGGGGTTAAAGAGTTGCAACAGAGCTGGTATGGCCTACAAAGCAGAAAATAGTTACCATCTGGCCCTTTACAGAAGAAGTTTCCAGTCTCTGATATAGACTCATTAAAGGCCAAATTGGCACAATCTAAACATAGTGCTATAGGTTTACAGTTAACATTCATGAATTCTAGTTTTAAAGTCTGTATTATTTTAGATGCCTTTCTTTTAGTATTGATTCAAATTTTATAAATCCAAGATGGTTCACAATTAGTTCATTAGATGTTAAAGCATTTGATGTAAAAGTGTGAGAAATTATTTTACTCAAAAATTTCGATTTAAGAATCAACCTACTTCCATAATCATCCAGCCCTTCACTGGTTTGCACTGTGGGGGAAGCTCCAAAATATCCAAGTGATACACTCCACCCAGCATTGTGAATTGGCATGTATCAACCTCATCATCTTCAAAGAAATATGGCTTTTCAGAAGTATTCTCAATCAGCAACAACTGTGCTAAAATTAATCAGATTAATTTAATTACTAAATAGATCATAGCATTTTTGTATTTTTTTAGAAGGGAAATGAAAGCTGGTACTGCTAAAGAAAGTTTTTATTCGGCTACTAAAACTTTTCAAAAAGTGGTTGATGCAAAACCCTTCACAAAGCTAACCTCTGCACTGGGAACAGACGTGTGTAATGGTAGGATGCAGAGGAGGGCTCCATTTATATTTTATGTACTAGCATTTTAGGAATTTGTATATAATAAGCATATGTCATTATTGAAATAAAAACAAAAAATATATTTTATTGTAGGGAAGGAAAAATTTCCTTCTACCCTTCTGATCTCTTGTCTGAGAGTCTTGTAATAAAGGATTAACAAGAGAAAAACAGAAGTTTATTAACACATAGCCTCCTGTATACTTGGGAGAGCCCCGGGGAAAAATGAGTAATTCAAAGAGGTGGCCTAGAACTTCAGGTTATACAGCATTTTCAACAAAGAACAATAAATTTGTTGAAAAAGGACAGAGGAAAGCAGCTTAGGCTTCCAGAGGAGAGCATAAAAGCTAGTTAGAAAAGTTTGTTATGCAGACTCCTCTGGTGCCCTCTCCAGGCTGATAGGGACTAAAGCTGTCTGTGAGGCAAGGAGAGACACCTTTAAAAATCTGTGTTCTACTTTTAGGAAAAAAGAAGGGCAGGGAGCTTTTCTTGCATCTGTATCTTTTCAATTGCTTACAGCTCAAAATAATCCTCATGCCAAAGAGGCATATTTGGGGGTGGTATATTCTGCTGCCCTTCAACCTAAAAGATCCAAAAAAATGGTTTAACACAAAATCTGATAATTGCTAAATTAATTTTTTTAAAATTGGACATTACGAGGCTAAATATCTGAAATGGTAAAAAAAAAAAAAAAAAAAAATTGGTCCATATAGGAAATTAAAGCTAATTTTTTTTTTTTCAACAAAAATAGGCCCAGCTCATAGAAAAACAGGAATGGGGGCATGAAAGTGAAGAAACTGGATTGGATAATCTCTTGTGTTTTTAAATTTTATGGGGAAATTCTATGATCCCATAATTCACAATGCACAATCAGGGGACTATCTGAAGTCACAGCACTGGGACTATTCCTACCTTTCACCAGTTATTTCAATATAGTGTAATGGATAAGAAATGGAAACCAGACCACTTACAGGTCCCACCCTTATTAGCTGTATGACCTTATGCAAAATATGCTAATTAACATCCCTACTCTCAGTTCCTTCCTCTACAAAATGGTTATAATAATAGTATCTTATACTACTTGGGGGAGTTATGATTTCATGCATATAAAGAGCTCAGAATTCGTGCCAGACACTGTAAAAACTCAGGAACTGTTAGCCTTATTATTTATTATTATGATTTTCCTCCCCCATAAAAGGAAGCACATGGAGATGGCACTGAATTTAATCCCTGGATTCAGGCACTGAAAATTAATGAAAATAGCTAAAGAAAATTCCAGTTAAGCGATTTCACTTTTCTCCTTGTGTACATTCAATAATATGCAAACTTTAATTCTCAAATGTATCTAAATAATCAATGTATCTGTAAACTAAGAAAAAATAGTGTATCCAAATTTAGACATTTATGAAAGGCATTATTCAGGAATTGTCATGTAGAAAACCTTGGTATTACTGACAGAGGTTCATGAATTGACTTTAGTATCATATTTCTAACAGGAAAATTACCTCATAAAGGTTATAGAAAATGATAAAGATATAGACCTAGTTGACTGCAGAAACAACAGTGTTTTGAAAAAAGTAAAGCAGCAGACAAGAAGCCTGTTGTGAAAAAATATGCTAAGAAATATGTAGAAAATAGATTCCTTGGAAGTTACTGGGAAAGAAGCATAATGATAAAGTTAATGGAAGAGATATACATAAATCTTAAACTAAAAGATTTGCAAATTAAACACCACTGCCATATTGACATTTTGTAACTATATCCAGTTGCTATTTGCCAGGATAAGACAATATAAAAGTGCTGAGAAATTTCTGATTGTATATATGTGTGTATGTGAATGTTCATTGCAACATTGTAATAAAAAATTAGAAGTAACCTTCCTGTCTATCACTAACGCTTTAAATAATATTCCATTATTAGGAGGAATTATACAGCTACTAAAAAAAGTAAGGGTCCTAATGTATTCTGACTTAGAATAACATTGAATATTATTCATTTAAGTAGAATATGTACTGTGTTCTATGTATGTATATAAAATGTTATGCAGAGTAACAAATGTTAGGTGAAAAAAAGTAATTTTCAACAAAAATATCTGTATGATATGATCCCATGGTTTTATTAAAAATCAAGAGGGGGAGCGAAAGTGAGCACAAATAAATTTGTTAACACTGGTTCTCAGAAGAGGGATTATGAAGAATTTTCATTTTAAATATATTTCTGCAACATCTGAATTTTTTTTACAATGACTCCATTTCTTTTGTAAACAGAAAATTCAAATAAAATTAAATCTAAAAATATAAGTTAGAAGAATACCTGCTGTAACTGTTTCACTTAATAATTTCATCTCCAGTTCATATTTTGTGGCTTTAGATTCTTCCTGGACAGAACTCTACAGAAAACACAAGGACAGATTGGTGAGACTGTCAGTGTTTGCTTCAGCTCAGATTCATTGTCCTTCTGTTACATTTCCTACTTCAGATACCTGTTACCTTAATTCCAGGGCCCCAAACTGACACTTGCTCTGGCCTAAAACTGGACTTAAAAACAATTTTTTAAAAATCAACTAAAATGAGAGCACATCTCCACAGAACTGCACGGAGGCAGAAGCTAGCCTGCTCAGATCCTCTACTGAAAACCGTCAAGTGCAAAATAGACTAGGAAGCAAAACAAGCTATAAAAATATTGTTTATTTTAGCATTTTGGTTTTAGCCGAGTTTTAAATTTTGTTTGATTTTGGCAATCAGCTCTCTGACAGTAATCTGCAAGCCTGCTTTTGGGTAAGCCTCTCAAAGAAATTAAAGATGCTGTGCACCAAGTAAATACAAGATCTCTCATGTACTCTAGTGTAGTAAAAAGAATATTACAATAGAAAAACAGTAAGATCTAGAATTTATATCTAAATCTGCCATTAAATTATCTTGGTGACCTTAAGCAAGTCATTTAACCATTATGGGCTTCAAATTTCTGATCTAACAACACGATTGGTACTCAACTGTGTGCCAGACATACAACACATCTCATAAACAATCTTAAGAAATAGCTATTATCTTCATTTTACAAAAAAAGGAAACTGAAGATAACTGTTCTAAGGGTCAAATCATAGAAGTAAAGTATTTTATATACTGTAAAGCACTAGATATATGCAGTGTTGTTACAAAAATTTGGTATGTGTGTGCTAATATTTGCAAAATAGATGACATCCAGCCAACTTCATTTGACCTCAGATACCACCTGTACTTCTGCAGCAATTAACCGTATACCACAATTCTGGTCAGAAGCTTAAAGCCAGCAAATCCTACCATGTCTCTCATCTTCAATCACCACACAAAGCCAAGCCCCCTTACTTTCATCACTGTATTGCCTTATGTTTTCCTTTGAATCAGTTTTAACACTATCGTCTTTTTCCATTGTGCCTCTGACACTTCTCACATTAACTCATTCATCAAAGAGTTTTTACAGAGTGCCTAAATTGTAGAGGCATTGCTTAGATACTAGGAATAAAAGGAAAAAGACAAGGTCCCTGACTTAAGGAGCACCAGCCTACTAGGGAAGTAAGTGAACATATGGTTATAATACAATATTGTGGGTGCTGTAGCAAAAAGTAAAGGGGTCCACAACAGGAATACAAAGGAAGAACAGTCAGTTCTGTGGGTGGGTGAAGATAGGAAATGCTACCCAAAGGTGATAAAGTTTGAATTAAATCTTGAAAGATAATTAAGTCTTCCAAAAAAATGGTAGGAGGAAATTCCAAGTGTGAGTGAAAGCAGAAAAGCCTGAAGCAAAACCAGGTTCCAAGCACCCCCAGTTAGGTATGGCTGGAGTGAGGCATTCTGGGAGACTGTTAAGATCTGAAGCTGGAGAGAAACGGGGTCCAAATGTGGAGAGCTTTGGGTGCCACTCTAAAGACTAGAATTTCTCCTATGGGTAAAGGAGAGCTCATAAAAGGCTTTTAATAGAAAAGATGAAGAAATGTGCATTTGGAAAGAATATTCTGGTGAACAGCTGATTGAATGGACTGCTTAGTGGAGAGAAAGAAGTCCAAGGTAACAGAATCAGGGCCTAACTCAAGGTAGAAACAATCCCCCATTAGGAATATATATGAAAGATGATAAGTAAGTAAAACCAACATAACTTGGACTGCGACTGGATATAGATGTAAGGTAAAGGACAAGTGAACACTGATTTTCAGGTATCTGGTTTTAAAGTGGATGGTGGTACAATTAATTATCAAGAAAAGGAGGAAGGACAGACTTGGCGGCAGGGGAAGCACTGTATTCAATTGTGGATATGTTGAATTTGAGGTGCCCATGGGACATCTAGGTGACCTTTGATATTATCTATCATTAAAAAGCCAGTTGCATCTCTTTCTTACAGGGATTATGATCATTAAAAACACCAAAAATATCAGACAAATAAGCAATTCAGTCTTTCCAATTCACAGCTTCAAAGAGTTGAGAATTCTTCAGAGTTTAAACAAAACTAGTTTCTTAACACCTTGCAGGAAGATTAAGAATTTAGACTTTCTCAACAGAATTTTCTTCTTGATAACCACAGTACTTCAATAAGCAACAACAGGAATTTATCGGTTTCTATATTATCACATAATAGAGAGAAGAATCTTGTATTTAACATTGCTTTTATGTAATTCAAAACTTTTACTATTTTGTTACTCGTTAGCTCAATTGACTTTTTTGAAGTTAGACTTCTTGATGAAGGAAGCAATGTGCGCACTTACATTCTAGTGCAAGCTCATTCATCTTGATAACTGCTCTAGAATATCTTCCTGTCATTGCAGCTGTATCATCGGAACTGTCTCCTGCACAAAACTGAAACTCCAAACCACATTTATTGACAATATAATTCTTCATAGTTTTATACATTATAAAGCTCCTTCTATTTCTTGGCAATAAAGCTGAAAAAATACTTTTTTTTTTTCATATTATCACCATGTTTATATTTGGTAATTAAAAGTTCTTTTTCCATAATTGTTTTATAAAATCGGCTATTTTTCATGTATTTTTCTTCAAAATTTAATAGCATTTTATAATCTTTTATTTTTATAATATTTTTATAAATCTAAAAGATTTAAATAAATCATTTAGGTTTATAATACATCTATAAAAAAGTAACGTTTTCTAAATTTGCCTGGAAATGTTCAGAATATGAACATACAGAATATGAAGCAGAGAAGACAGCTAAAGTATAACTTTTCAATGTACATGGCTCAACAAATATAGGAATTGTTTTATAACATAGAATAACTTTATGGAACACTAGCAGAGTATTTTTCATTGCAACTTGATAAATACACAGATAATGTAACATGGAAGTTCTTTTAGATTATATGCAATTTGAATTTGACATAAAAACATGATCTGGATCATGAATAAGATCACTGGAAACAGAATAGAGATTCCAGAACTAGATCTCAAGATTCACTTGGGAATTTAGCATATGGCATTTCAGATCCATAAGAAAAGCCTAGGTTTATATAGTAAGTGTTTCGAAAGAGCTAAGATTTGAAATAAGTTTAGATTATTTCATCCCACTTTACACTAAAATAAATTCTGGATTGATAAAAAATTTAATGTAAAGATATAACTAATCAAAGCCACAAAAATCTCAGAAGTATTTGAAGAACACATAGGAAATTGGTATAACCAATTATTAATGAAGTAGGTGATATTATTGTACATCTGCAAAAGATCAGTACTGAATACTTTCCAAGTTTGATAGAATGTCTTAAATTTTACTACACATCAAAGACCTATACAAAAGAATTCATTCATTTGAAATTCAATTTTATCATCAAAAGATAATTTAAATTGAACTAGAGCTTTGGAATAAATTAAAGTGGCTCGTGATAAGGAATTAAAGATGAATTTGTCATTGCTTCATTTTGAATAAAAGTTATGATTACCCTGAGTTTGCTGAAGTCTCATTCGTTCCTGTGACTTTAATTCCATCTCTAGGCCAGTGGTTTCCAAATCTGTGTTAGTGATGCTCTTTAGGACACACACACTCTTAACTCTAGAAGTGCAGGACACAATCTGCATACAGACATGGTAGCTGTGTCTGACTTTCCTCAGAACTTCGGGTTCACAACTGCTTACCTGACATTTCCATTTGTGTGTCCCCAATTTACCATGCCCAAAACAAAACTCTTGTTTCACTGTCATTCTCAACCAATTAAGCCCATTCCTGCCTATCTCAGTAAATTGGACCACCATCTGCTTTGTTTCCCCAAATAAAAACTCAACAGGGTTTGTTTTTATTACCTCCAAAACATATTCCAAACACATCTACCTTTCCACATCTTTTACTACCACCTTTGTCAAAGTAACCTTGACCTTTCATGCCTCCCCCGTACTATTTAACTGGATTCTGTGCTTTTACTCTGGCCTCTCACAATTCGTTCTCTGCATAGTAGCCAGAATAACCTTTCAAAGCCATAAATTAGATCATGCCAGTCTTCTACTTACAACCCTCTAATGGCTCCCCACTGCTTTTACAATAAAATCTTAACCTGTTTCTCTGGCCTGCAAAGCCCTGCTTCCCTCTCTTACATCATCACATAATCCTTTCACTCTTGCCCACCATATATCAGTTCACTGGCCTTCCTCTTGGTCCTCATTTCTATTTTATGAACTTTGCAGTAAATGTACCCTCACACTATAATATTTTCACCCTAATCATCATATAGCTAATTCTTTCTGGTTTGGGGGGGTCTCAGCTTAAATAATAACTCATACAAGTTCCCCTTAACTACTCTATCTAGTCACCACCAGTCAGTCATTCCCTATCACTTATATAATCTTGTTTAATTCTGTGCATGGCATTTTAGACTATTTTCCAGTTTTTATTTTTTATTGGTTTCTCCTCATGAGAGCAGGAATCTCATTTGTCCTTTAACACTGTCCCCTGAGAGCCAGCACAGTGCCTACTTATATATGTTAATCACTCAAAAACTGTTTGTTGAACAAGAAATAAGAACAAAGTCCAGGGTATGAATGTGGAAATGGATTGTGGGAAGTTGAAGGCTGTCGAATGTTAATGATAGACTTTTTACATGGCTAGTCTCGTGGATTTTTAATTTATCCATGATGATGCCAAGAAGTCCCTGAATATCTAAGGTTATTTCATGTCTCTACACTTTTCCCTGACAAGAATATTTTCCTTTCCTTCCCATATAAACTCCATGCCTATCAAGTGCTACCTCATCAGAGAAGGTTTCCAATCTGTTCACTCTGTGTTTTCTTTGGATTTTTAAAAATCTCTTAACTCCCATATATAATCTATTTCATTACACAAATTAGAATGTATCGATTAGAATGTATCGATTAGAATGTTACTCTTCTCCTCCACAAGATAGTTAGCTCATTGAAAACAGTGATCATGTTGAATTCCTTATAGAAGGTACTTAGAAAATATATGTATATATATTCACTCATATTCAGTATGTATAATATATACTCATATTTATGTTAAATCTTGTATCTGTTTAAGAGTATCTTAAAGACAGACTATTTTTAATTTGAACTTTTAAAAGTTTAAAGGCCCATGGACTATCATATATGCCCCTTTAATCACTAAAATACTTCTAAAGTTGATTTCATTTTTAAAAAAACACTTCTCATACATATGCTACACTTAAGGCTTTTCTAAATATTTTATAAAATATATTAATTGAGAAGACAGTATTACCCAATATCCACAATATTAGTGTATTATTATTATTACACATTTAAATAAACTAAAATATGGTATTAAGAGCCCTCTAGTGGCAAAGTTCTTAACAGACCCATGAAAAAGGAAAGATAATTTGGACCATCTTCTAAGTCTAAGAGGTTTAATTCTCATACTAACGAAGTACGAGATACTTGTTATTTGTGATCATATCACATATTAAGTACAACTCAGGCATTTTTGGCCATAAAAATCTACCTTATTATACTAATAACTGCCTTGCCATCAGCCTCCAAATTCAGTAAAAAGATATGAGAAACGTAATATTTATATTAAAATATGCTAACCTAAAATTATAAAGGTAAGCAAGTTACCCTAAAAAAGAAGTTGTAAAAATATAGAACTCTCTTCCTCTAAAATCAAAATATAGTAAGTTTGCCTACTGATCTTACAGGTAGTCCCTAATTTACACATATACTCATATGAACACACACGCACATGCACACGCACACACGCACACGAGTTAAATTTCATGAATTTACATGCCAGTTTAAAAAATTTAGAATACATTTGCCAAAGAACACAGTGTTATAAATGACATTTAGGGTTATGATAGTCCCTATATATATAGATAGTCCCTATTTTATATATTATAAAGCAATATAAACCTAACTACCTCCATAACTACTGCTTCAAGTTCATTGAGCTTCAACTGGAATGCAAGGAGCACACTTTTCCTGAGGCCACTGTGGTAGTGGAAGTGAAGCCTATCACCAACTGTACTTTACCAGAAGAGCAGGGTTCAGAACTGCTAAGAAGAGGGTCCTAAGAATCTCTGGTGATAAGCTTGAAGATTCCCTAAACATAGCAGAAATGGCTCTCAGGACACCCAACTGCAATTGAAAGGGTGTTAAGTATTTCTAAAACCAAATAATTTTAATGTGGGTAGTGACTGAATTCCTCAATATGGGTGACTGTTCTTATGTAAGTTGTTTACAGCAAATCAGACTCAAGACATGACCTACATTATATCTCTTATTATCCATTCATTCATTTATTCCTTCATTCAATAAACATTTATTGAGCCCCTATCATACTAGGCCATGTGCTTACTATAAATATGAAGTCCATCAGGATATTCTTGTCCTCAAGATCATAATTTAGTATTTAAGATGAGAATTTTAATAATTAAACAGAATGATAAAAACAGTAGGAAGATATCTAATTTAGTCTGAAGATAAAGGGCAAACTTTGTGAATGTAAAATTTAAGTCTTGAAAGACAAGTAGAAGTTAGATAGAGTGGATGAGGGCGATGGGAGGAAGAGAATTTCACAATGACAGACTAGCAAATGGAACATCATAGAGGCCTATCATGATTTTTTCCCCTTTAAAACCAAAAAGGGATATGCATTATTTTATTAAAAATGTAAAGTATGTTTAGAATTTATTTAAGAAAAATTTAAATACAGAAATGTAAAGAGAATAAAAAATCACAGTACACCACTAACCTACATTTCTCATACACCAAGTTTGATGACCAAGCATCCAGACTTTTTCTATACATTTACAAATAGTATTTTTTTCCATTCACAAAAACAGAATCCTATTACAAACACAGTTTTGTTACTTAGAAATAATACCTTAACAATACATTTTAGGTATCTTTCCATATAAAAGTATACAGGTTCTGGTTCCAGATGGTGACATAGGAGGATCCTGAATCCACTACCTCCCACAGACACACTAAATACACAACTACATATGGAACAATTTCCTCTGGGGGCGGGGAGGAAACTAGCTGAGTGACCCTTTTATATCAGGCAAATGAAAAAACCCACATCAAAGCAGGTAGGAGAGGTTGAGACACAACTCACCATAAACCCCATCTCCATGCAGTGACCTACAGTCAAAAGGAAACTTGCAAATACAAGCTTCTCCCTGAAAAGTGAAAGCTTTGAATACCACGTCTGGCACCCCAATTTTTAAGACCTGCACCTGAGATACCAACCCCCAAAACATCTAGCTTCAGAAGCCAATGGGGCTTGCATACAGTTTTTAAAAGGCTTGCATGCATGAACGCACCCATCCCAGGGCCCAGAGGATAGGCAGCCAACTATACTCTGAAAAGTGCCAAGACTTTCTGTGAAAGAGGCTTATTTGTTTATCTTAAACCATAGATCTGAGAGGCGAGCATCTAATTTAACACACATCTAGTGTCCTACTGAATTACTCTCCATAAACAGAGGTGCCATCTTTGTGCTCTGTCTCACTCCAGGTTGCTGATATCTTCCACAAAGGAGCTTGTACCTTTGTCTGGCACCCCAATTTTTGCCACTGCCACCCAGGGGACACCTCTAGATTCCCTCACTCTGGTAGCCAGTAGGACTTATACTCACAGATCCCACAGGACGGTAACATAGAGAGAAAGAGTATTTAACTGACTACCACCCCCAGGGCACAGTGGAGAGGCAACAGACCAAAGAGTTTGCTCTTTCTGTGAAAGAGGCCTATTAGTAAATCTTCATAGCTGTGGTCTGAGGGACAGGCTTCTAATCAAATACACATCTAAGAGCTAACTGTAATCTTCCCCAGAGGCATCAGAAAGTGGGTACTATCTTTGTGCTCTCCCTCTGCTGCAACCTAGAGTATACATATCTCCTGGAGGGGAGCCTGTACGCCTGTCTGGTACCCCATTATTTATGTCTGGCATTCCACTTTTTATTGTTGCTGCCCAGGAGAAGCCCCTTGATGGTGTGGCTCTGGGGGGCCAGAGGGCTTGTATTCATGAATTCAATGAGATATTAGTAAAGAAAGAAACAGTTCTTAACTGCTATCACCATAGAGCTCAGCTCAGAGGGAGCAGACAGAAACATTCATCTCCTAGTCTTCCCCTGAAAGACATATATTTTCATACTTTAAAAGCTGCTACCTGAAGGTTTGGCTTCCAATCAGCCTGAATCTAGGTGCTGACTAAGATCTTCCCTTGGGGACTGACAGGTCTTGGCACACTCTCAACTACTGAGAGCCACTAAAAATAAAGTAGGATGCTTGAACAATCACAAAGAATTGAAAGACAACCAAGTGTTCAAGTGTTAGGAAATGGTTAAATGATAAATTTCATCTCCTACATGAGGCTACTCCTTCAAGAATGGAAAAAGTAATTATTAACAGGTCTGAGGGACAAATAGATATAAATGCAATAATAGTAGAAGATTTTAATACACCACTTTCAGCAATGGATAGATCATCCAGACAGAAACCAATAAGGACACATTGGCCTTAAACATGTTAGATGATATAAACTTAAAGAACCTATACAGAACATTCCATCCAAAAAGCAACAGAATACATATTCTTATCCAGAGCACATGGAACATTCTCCGGGATGGATCATATGTTAAGCCAAAAAACAAGTCTTAATAGATTTTTTTTAATGAAATCATATCAAGCATCTTCTCCAACCACAATTGTGTAAAATTAGAAATCAATTACAAGAAGAGAATTCACAAATATGTGAAGATTAAACAACATGTAACTGAATAACCAATAAGTCAAAGAAAATTTTTAAAAAATACCTTGAGACAAATGAAAATGGAAACACATCAAAACTTATGGGATGCGACAAAAACAGTTGTAGGAGGGAAGTTCACAGCAATAAATGCCTACATTGAGAAACAAGATAGATCTCAAATAAACAAACTAACTTTATACCTCAAGGAACTAGGAAAAAAACCACTAATGAAGCCTAAAATTAGTAGAAGGGAGGAAATAAAGATCAGAGCAGAAATAAATGTAATAGAGACTAAAAAGACAGTAGAAAAGAGCAATAAAACTAAGCTGTTTTTTCTTTTGAAAAGATAAACAAAATTGAAAAAGCTTTACCTAGGTTCACCAAGAACAAAAAGACAGAGAACCCAAATAAAATCAAATAATCAGAAGGAGACGTTACAACTGATAATCACAGAAATACAAAGGATCATAAGAGACTACTATGAACAATTATACACCAACAAAATTAACAACCTAGAAGAAACAGAGAAATTCTTAGAAGCAAAGAACCTATCAAAACTGAATTTTGAAGACATAAAAAATCTGTAGTCTGATTACTAGCAAGGATATTAAATCAGTATCAAAGTCCTCCCAACAAACAACAATCCAGAACAAGATGGTTTCATTTGTGAATTCTAGCAAACATTTAAGGAAAAATTAATACCAATCCTCTCAAACTCTTTCAAAAAAAAAAAAATAGAATAGGGAGAAACACATACAAACTTAGTTTACTAAGCTGGTGTTTCCCTGATATCAAAACCAAACAAAGATATCACAAGGAAAGAAAATTACAGGCTAATATTTCCTGATAAACATAGATGCAAAATCTCTCAACAAAATATTAGCAAATCAAATTCAACAATATGTTAAAAGGATAATAAAACATGATTAAGCAGTATATACACTAGGGATGCAAGGTGGTTCAACATCCACAAATCAATAACTGCATTAACAAAATTTTTATCATATGATCATTTCGATAGATACAGAAAAAGCATTCAACAAAATTAACAATCATTAGTGATTGAAAAATAATTCTCAAAAAAGTGGGTATAGAGAGAATACGCCTCAACATAATGAAGGTCATATGTAACAAGCCCACAGCTAAATTCATACTCAATGGTGAAAAGCTGAAAGTTTTTCCTCTAAGATCAGGAACAAAACAGAATGCCCACTCCTGACACTTTTATTCAACAAAGTATTAGAAGTCTTAACAAGGGCAATTAAGCTAGAAAAAGAAATAAAAGGCATCCATACAGAAAGGAAGAAGTAAAACTGTCACCACTGGCAGATGACATGATATTATATATAGAAAATCCTACAGACTCCACCAAAAAAATGTTAAAACTTATAAACAACTTCAGTAAAGTTACAGGACACAAACTTAATACATAAAAATATGTTGTGTTTCTATATACTAACAATGAACATCAGAAAGAGAAATTAAGAAAACAATCTCATTTCCAATAACATCAAAAGAATATCTAGGAAAAAATTTAACCAAGGAGGTAAAAGACTTGCACATTGAAAACTGTAAGACATCAATGACAAAAACTGAGGAAGACACAAGTAAATGTAAATGCTCATAGACTGGAAGAATTAATATTGTTAAAATGTCCATATCAACTAAAGCATTCTATAGATTCAGTGCAATCCCTATCAAAATTCCAATGGCATTTTCCACAGAAAGAGAACAAACAATCCTAAAATTTATGTGGAACCATAAAAGACACTGAACAACCAAAGCAATCTTGAGAAAAAAGAACAAAGCTGAAGGCATTATGTTTCCTGATTTCAATCTATACTACAAAGCTATAATAATTAAAATGATATGGCACTGGCATAAAAACAGACATATAAATCGACAGAAACTGAGAGTCCAGAAATAAACCCATGCATATATGTTCAATTAATTTACAATAAAAAAGACAATTACATAAAATGGATGAAAAATAGTGTCTTAAGTAAACAGTACTGGGAAAACTGGACAGCCACATGCAACAGAATGAAACTGGACCACTATCTTATACGATATACAAAAATTAACTCAAATACTAAAGATGTAAATGTAAAACCTGAAACCATCCCCTAGAAGAAAACACAGGTAGTAAATTCCTTGACAACAGTCTTAACAATGTTTTTTGGGATCTGACACCAAAAGCAAAGACAACAAAAGCAAAAATAAACAAGCAGAACTATATCAAACTAAAGAGCTTCTGCACAGCAAAGGAAATCCTCAACAAAATGAAATGGGAGAAAATATTTGCAAATATACCGAATGGGAGAAAATATTTGCAAATCAAATATCTGAAAAGGGGTTAATATCCAAAATACATAAGGAACTCATACAACTCAGCAGCAAAACAAAAAAACAATCTGATTAAAAAATGGACAGAGGATCCACATAGACATTTTTCCAAAGAAGACATACAGATGGCCAACAGGTACATGCAATGGTGCTCAACATCACTAATCATCAGAGAAATGCAAATGAAAAGCACAATGAGACCACCTCACACCTGTAGAACAGCTATTATAAAAAATATAAGACATAACAAGTGTTGGTGAGAATGTAGAGAAAAGGGAAACCTAATGCACTGTTAGGGGGAATGTACATAGGTGCAGCCACTTTGAAGAACAGTGGTTTCCTCAAAAAAATTAAAAATAGAACTACCATATGATCTAGCAAGTCCACTTTGGGGTATTTATTTAAAACAGAAACAAAAACATTAACTTAAAGAGATCTATACAACACCATGTTCATTGCAGCATTATTTACAATAGTCAAGACATGGAAACAAAATAAGAGTCCATCATGGATGAATGGATAAGAAAATGTGGTGTATATATATATAATGGAATATTATTCAACTATTAAAAAAAAGGAAATCTTGCCATTGTGACACTGTGGATGAACCTGGAGGGCATAGGCTAAGTAAAATAAATCAGACAAAGACATATATCAGATGATCTCATTTATATGTGAGAATAAATATGTAAATAAGTCGATAAACAAATAACCAAACCTATAAATACAAGAAACTGAGGGTTGTCAGAGGTGGCGGGGAGGGGTGGGTAAAATGGGTACAGGTGGCCAAAAGGTACAACTCTCTAGTTATAAAATAAATAAGTCTCGGGGATGTAATATACAGCATGGTCACCATAGTTAATATTATTTTGTATATTTGAAAGTTGCTAAGAGAAATCTTAAAAGTTCTCGTCACAAGAAAAAAAAAATTGTAACTTTGTGTGGTAATGGATATTAACTTATTGTGATGACCATTTCACAGTATATACAAATACCAAATCATCATGTTGTATACCCAAAATTAATGTCAATTATATCTCAATATTTAAAAATTTTAAAAGTATATAAAATCTATATCATCATTTTGAATGACTACTAGTATTTGCCTGTTGAATATTTTATAATTAATTTAATCTGTGAACTATATTTGCTGTTATAAAAATACTTCAATGAACATGGTAGCACATATATTTTTATTTATAGGCATAGCTCAGAGATATTGTGGGTTGGGTTCAAGATCACTGCAATAAAGTGAGTCATAATCTTTTTGCTGCTGGAAAGTCTTGCCTTAAGTTTGCAAAAAGCACAATATCTAAGAAGTGCAATAAAGTGGAACACAATAAAACTACATATGCCAGTACTTGGACTATTATTTCATAATAATAAATTACTAACATTAAAATTACTAATAGGTATATTTACATAGTGCCAAATTACCTTTAGAGAGATTACAAATTTACACTTCTAACAACAGTATGTGAAAATGCCTGTTCCCACTCATGCTCAGTCTGTTAAGAAATGATATACAGTTGGTTCTAATTTGATTACTTTTTGTATATTTTTTCATATTTTTATTGGCTAATAGCATTTCTTTCCTCAGCTGTCTACTCAAGTCCTTTGCCTAATTTCATATTAGGAAATCACCTTACCAATTTGTATGCATCCTTTGTATTAAGATAATTAACCTTTGTTTTATGTGTTTAAATGTTTTTCTCAGTTCATTGTTTTTCAACTTCATTTACAGTCAGGTTTATTTGGCTATAGAAACTTTTGAATCCAATTACTCTCCTTTTATTTTATGGTTTTGATTTTGATGTACTGATAAACAAAAAAGACCTTCTTAGTAAAGATAATAAAATAACTTCCCTATGTTCTCTTCAAATACTTTTATTGAGTTTTGATCAGTTTGTTTTTATATTTAAACCTTTAATCTGTTTTTCTTTTAGTTTGTAGAGAGAAGTATGAATAGAAATTTATTTCAAATCTTAGCCTGCTGCCCCGTGCCAGTTATTATATTAAACTCACCCTTTCCCGTCTCGATTTCTGGAACTCCTTTTATATAGATATTGAACATCCTACGTCTTTCTACCATTTCTTTTACTTTTATTCCCCCCCATAAATTTCATCAAATTATCACTGTCCCACTCTTTTGAGCTGCTGATTTTCTTTATAAATCCAGTGATTTTTACCCCTTGCAGGCTACTCACACTTACAAAAGGTGGCTTGCACTGTTCAGAATTAGTGGCAAGCGCAGACTCAGCTGACGATTGCTTAAGCCTGCTCTCCTTTCCTACCCAGCTTAGCATGACAAGTGGTTGTGAGCTGGGGGATTCCGCACTCAATGCAGTTACTGCTAGGTCCCACCTCCTCTCCCAGCATCTTCCTTCAGCACAAGAGATGGCTTTTCCTCCTGCGTTGGGACACTTAACCACTACTATGAGATTTTTCTGCTTCTGGGGAAACCATACACACTTCAGTATTATTCATATTATCTTTTTCAGAATGCCATGTGGGATTTGGAAGAATGACAGTTCACACATACATAAGCACAATCATCTACACACATGCCTGTTTGGTGTGTCAAATTTTTATTTTCCATCTAAAATATCAGCTATATACAGGTTTCTGGGTTCTCCTCCCCTTGAGCCTTGTTAATTTTTACATTGTTTGTACTATGTGAGGAGACAACTGGTTCCTGGAAAGAGAGGTGCTCACTAAATTAATGCTATCCTCATCTGCTATTCTCAATACCCTGATAACATAAAGTTCCTCCAGCCAAGTAACTCCGTCTGCCATTCACATAATTTTCAGTCAAGCTTACTAGACTGTGAAGGTTTCATAAAGTAAAACTATTTCTGTTGATCTTTTCTCTGGGTTTTTTATGCTACTTATTTAAGGACAGCCTCAAAATTACATAAAATATGCATTTTACCATTGAGTAGAATGTTTTTTTCCTTGGTGTACTTTTGGGGGCATAAACATTAGCATTAGCATACCTTTAGTCATTATAAGTTAAAACTGTTCAATAAAACATTAAATAATAATGGGAAAACCAGGCGTAGTTAAACACACTGGTAAGAACCATTCACTATGAGGAAAGTTTAGTTTGGAACCTCTGAGCTCACTGGCTGAGAACACAGGAAATGACTCTTTACTATAATACATGATAGACCTTGAGAAAAGTATAAAACTGCACTGTTTAGTATCATAGTAAATTCATATGACTATTTTAAATATAAAACTATTTTCAAAATTCACATATAATAAAACATCACTGCATTAGTCTGCTTTAACTGAAACACATGTGCATAAGAATTGCGTTAGCCATGTAAATTCCGTATTTCAAATTATTTTTTTAATTATTATTTCAGAATTTAAAAATAAATAAAGTAAAATTCTTGGGTAATATGTTGATGGGTTTCATAAAATAGTAATTATGATAAAGGAACTTGAGAGGAGACATTATCTAAATTTTTATCGGATCAAGACCAAACATTTTTAGATGTGCTTTTCATACAACGATTTTGATTCCTTTTTATTTGTTCTTTGTTTTTGTGAATTTTTCAATCGCAAATCTTGCCAAATTTTAAGTTAATGGGTTTTCTTTTTTTTCCTACTTCAAATTTAAATAAGTTCAGGGTCCATTTACTCATTCGTTTTCTCCCTTAGAAATCAGTATGTCACTTCCACTCACATCTTAGCTAAAGCAAATCGCAGAGTCACACCTAACTTTAAGGAGGCATAGAGTATAATCATTCCATATGTCCAGGAAAGGGAAGAGAACTGGAAATACTGAACTCTAGTAAAGCTAGCATCCTACCTGAGAGGTTAACTAAAATTTATTTTAAAAACTATCAAATTGCTCAAAGAACAATTTTTTTTAAAGTGACAAATTTTTATTTTCCATCTAAAATATCAGCTATATACTGGTTTCTGGGTTCTCCTCCCCTTGAGCCTTGTTAATTTTTATATTGTTTGTACTAACAACCATTATGTCATATCCATAGCCTACATTGTTATATAACCTTTATGATTTTTGTTTCTGGAAGATTTCTAATGGAATTTTCAATTAAATATGTTCTTAGAATATCTAACAATTCCTATTCTAATTTGAAATTTGTATTTAATCTAATTCTTAACCCTTACATGTGTTTAAAGAAAATAAACCAATATATTTCATGTCTTAAGCACTTGTAGGAAACCATTATTTCCTCTGATACTTCCTAAAATGCAAATTGTCTATGGCCAAACAAAAAAGCTGCTTACTTCTGAGAAAGTATTACTAAAATTCTAAAGAGATAATTTGTTCTAACATAATAAGTAGCTCAAAGATCCTGGAAATAGAAAACAGAGCAGAAACCTAAAAAGGAATATTATTATTAAACTACTCAAATAATATGTTATTATATCTAAAGACGTCAAGTTTTAAGAGAGAAGTGCAATAGTGTAAGAAAATTAATTTTACTTTATAAAATTTGTTCTTGCAAAACCAAAAGCTTAGGAAGTAATAGAACAATGTAACATAATCCCTCAGTTTGTAAAATGGAAAATGCGAGTTTCCATTTTAACGGCAAACTCCCTTAAGTGAGTTTGAAATAAAATAAATACACAAAATTTAAATTGCTTCAAAGCTTTTCAGGAGTGTACCTAATACCAAAATGATCGACCCCTATGCTGAACTTTAGAATGTTGAAGCAACAAGCTCAACTATCATCAGTGACTATTAATAGAAGGCAAGAAGAAAAATGCACATTCAAAATGAGGTCACTGGCAAGAAAGTGGCTTTCACACAATTTCTAGTTGTTTAGGAAAAATCTCGAGAATGCTTCAAGGGGATTTAATAATACTTATTGCATGAAGAAAAAATTTAAACATTAAATGTGTCCTACCCTTTGTACTTCAGTATCAACTTGTTCTTCAATTTTTATTTCTTCCTCATGAACTGAGATAGACTCATTTTCTCGTTGTTTATGCTCTTCTTCAAAATCTTCAGGGATTTCTGTTTCTACAACATTAACTTCACCTTCGACAAAGTGAGCTTCTGTGGAAGTGCGTTCTTGTGACAATGCTCGAACAGGGAATGGTGGCGTGACATGATCATAGTGGGTATGCAGGAGTCGTAGGGCAATGTCACTCGTTGCTAATATCCTTGGAAGTTCAAATCTAGTTTGTGTTTCAGAGAATCTGACACTTCTGTATCTGTTAATAATTTTAACAAAGAGGATGAGGTCTAAGGAAACTAGGTCTGTTGCAAATTTAAGCAGTATTTCTCTCCACTTTAATTCTGTCACAGTTTCGAATCCTGACCCTCACTAGCTTTCTTTGTAGGATTTGGACCCAGTTGATAATGTTATCCTTCTCAAAACATTCTCTTTGGATCCACTCTCTTGGGATCCATCTCTGGCAGCTCCTTTTGTTTCCTCTGTACGGCCTTCTTCCTAACCATCCCTTAAATATTAATATTACTCGGCTCTCCATCCTAGGCCTTTTTTTCTTCTCCCTCTACATACTCTCCTAAGATATGATTTCTATGGCTTCAATTATTATTTATATTATCAGAAGTTTTTAATATAAGTTCTATGTTTCCTGGGGTTAGGTAGGGAAAAAACATCCTGGATGAACTTTAAGAGACCCCAAAATGCCTTTACATATATGTGAGCATGTGGAATAATTTAAAGTTTATAATAATCTACAACACCCAAAAAGTTAGGCATTAGCATATAGGTGACTATATGCTAATAGTCACTCCCAAAAATATCTGATTTCCTCAATGCCTTCAGACAGTTGCACTTTGATATTTCATAGGTACTTCAAATTCGACAAGTCCATCCTTACAAATCTCCTCATCATCAAAATAAAACAGAACTTATTCTGCCTCCACTATTTGTTATCTTAGTAAAAGAACCACCTAATTCTCTTTTTAGACCTGGGTAATTAATACAGGGCTATTCGTTTTATTTTTATTCTTTTAAAATTATATAGATCGATTCCCTTCACTCTTCTGTATATAACATTTTATGAAAAAAAAAAGGTTATATTAATACACAGTATCTGATTTAGATTTAAACCAGAGTATTTTGTAGCAAATGAAATGTGGAAAATATTTAGTTCCTTCCTTTAACTAAATATCAAAAATAAAGTCTATCTTACTCCATTGTCATATGACTCATCTTTTCAGAGCTGGGACCAGAACCTAGGCCTCCTAACTTTTATTCTGGTATTTTTTCCCTAAAACTCACCATCATATAAACTCAATTAATTTGAAATGTTTAAGATCAAGCAGCAGCCAAGTGATTATAAATTTATCATTACCACTATCATTCCTCAGAGAGCTGTTACTTTGTTGAAAATAATTGGGGAAACACCACTTAAATCTCTAAAAAAATTAATAAAGATGAAAGTATTATTTTTTGGAAAGTATTATTTTTAACACTTCACAAAGATAATTTTTTTAAAAGTTTCAGATTACCGTGTAAAATGCACCTACCTCTTCTACATTTTTTGGGGGGGGAAGGAGGTTAAGTGGGTGAAGAGAAGGGAAAGAACTGACATTTATTCAGCATGTATTGGTACTAGACAATATGCCATGACCTTACGTGCATTAATATTTAATCCTCAACCCAATCCTATTAAGTAATATAATCATCATTTTACTATTGATATACTGCAGCTCAACAAGGCTAAGTAACTTGCCTATGGCAAATGGCAGGTCTATAATTCAAACCCTATTTGGCTGACTTCTTAACATGGTTTTTTCCAAGCATGCCATGCTATTGTTCAACAGGCAACTGCCTGGTCATCATGACGTGACTCTTATGTCTTTCAACTACAGTATCACCCATGGGAATACCTTGGATTCTTCTTGAGGTTTGCCCATACATATAGAGTAACATTTTCATCTTGAATGACTTTTTCCATATTTCCACTGTCCAGATCTGCTAAAGTACTAGCTTGCTGTAAGAGAAAAAGAAAACAGTAAACAAAGATTAGGGGCCTCATAAATTATACAACTTACATAAGTTATTTCATCACTTAGGTATTAGATTTCCTTCATTATACTTAATAGAGCTATTTGGGTAAAAATATGGTTCAATCAAGATGACAAAGAATTGCTTTAAAAATTCTCGAAACGATGCAAACATATTTACTGAATTAAATGTGCTTCCTCTCTTCCACTCAGTTTCTCTTATGGTGTCTAAGGATTAAAGTTGCTCCTATATGACCAGGTAGCACTTATAGATTACCACGTTACCCTTTTTAATTTTAACATTATCATGACTTTTTATTTTAACTATACACATGCTTCTTTATATGTATCTTATTAAAAATGTAGATGTTACTGCAAAAGTTAGCCTATTTCTGAACATATCAAAGTTAGAAAACAAAATATACAGTTTATGACAATCCAGATGAGTCATGCGTTTTACTAGTCCAATACTTGATAATCAACATCAAACATATAATTTAAAGATGTTTTTCAGAATTTTTAAATTAAGACTAACATAGTTTGATGCCTACTGCTCAAGAAATTAGCTCTTTTAAAGGGCTTAAATAAGTTAATACGTATTTGGCTGCTATAATGTAAAAACATAAAAGTAATGGGGATTGAATTTATTGCTATTTTTTTTTAAAGTGATCCCTTGCTTTTCTTTTTCTGTGAAATAAACTTTTTGAAGTGTCCAAGATAGTTGCCTTGTAGAATTGTTCTACATTGTGAATTTATCTGATTATTTCCTCATGGTATTTAATTTACTCCTCTGTCCCCTTATTTTATTGTACACTAGAAGTTAGGTCTAAGTAGGTTTAATTAGATTCAGATAAATAATTTTTAGCAAGAAGGCATTATAGATTTTGTGTTCTTTATATTATATCTTATCAAGAGGTATATTATGTCCCACTATTAACTATGTGGATTTGATAACTTGATTAAATAGGGAGATGACTTCCCATATCTCCCTATTGCAAAGTACATTTTTTTCCAATTAGTAAATAATCTGTGGTCTAAAACTGTGGCACTATGAAAATAATGTGCTCCTCAACAACTCAACTTTTCACCTATTTATTTAGGTGATCCTTATCAATTATTACATTAGGGATTGAAAAATGGTGATTCTTATCAATTATTGATGATCCTTATCAATTATTACATTAAGGATTAAAAAATGGTGATTCTTCTAACTGGCCATTCCTTCTACATTTATCAGACAGCATTCTTCTGTAAAGAACTCTTCTCCCCCATCCACCACTCCACTTTCCTCCTTCATTTTGGGGTATCGCTAGAGATTCACGGATTTTTATTTATTCAATGTTTTAATCAATCATAGTCATTATTCTTTCTGATAAACATATTGTCCCAAATTTGACTATTGGGAGACTCTTTAAGCTAGTCCTGTCCCTTTGGATATGATTCCATTAGACTTTGAGCATTTATTTGCTTTCTAGCACAAGATAACCTCATCTTTCCACCTCATCTTTCACTTTCCCTGCCCTAGACCTGAAACTAGCCATTTACCCCAATTAGACCTGGCTCCTTTTTATGCAATAAAAATATGAATACTGATTTTCCAGTTCAAATATAACATTATTTTTCTAATCTTATCTTTTATATACTGTATCTTTTTCTCTTAAAATAAAAATCTTGATTAATAATTATAATACATGCTTTTTCTTACAATATAAATAATTGTAAAAATATGAATATGACTGCTAAAAATAAACTTAGTGAAATTTAAGCCTTTTTTGAAATTTTTTGTAATGAAAACACATTCTGCCAATACTGTACCAAGACTAGGACTGTGTTCTAGAATAAAAGAAACCAAGAGACAAAGAGCCAAAAGCAATGTGTGATCTTAGATTGTTCGCTGATTTAAAAAAAAAAAAAAAACTATAGAAGATATTCATGGTATATTAGGGAAATTTTAAATATAGACTGGATAGTAGAATATATTATGGATATCATCATTAGTGCTAAGATATTTGGGGAAAATCATGACTACCAACAATTTTAACTTTATATCAACTGATTTATCTAGAGTAAATATCTAATGTATAATGATTTGCGAGTTTATTTTCATAGTGATCCTAGTAAACCTTAGCAAGTATAATTTAAAAACTAGACTTTAGCTATATTGTTTTATTTCTTTAAAAGTAAAATATTTACAGTTGTTAAATATGGGTAATTATATGTGCTAAATTATTCCACTGACTTTTTTATAACCTTTTAATTTTTGAAAAAAAAATACTGTTTCTTTTTTATTATATAGCATAAAATTTTTACTGTTTTAAAAGTTAATAATAACATATAAGCAAAATATCACACTTACTCTGAGTAATATTTCTGTGGCTATGTTAAACTTAAGGTGAAGGAGCTCCTGCAGTTCCAGGATTGATCCTTGGTACTGGGTTATATTTTTATCTTGCAAATCATATGGTGGAGTTTCCAATAAAATTAATTTCAATTTCTCAATTAACTATAAAGCAAAAGTATAAAGTAAAAATATGAAGTAAAAAGTTACTAAGTAAATTAAATCTGACAGTCAAAGAAAAGTGAAAAGGAAGATACTCTTAACACTTTTGAATTGAGGAAAACATCTTATTGTCAATGAAACATGGAATAAATATAGGGAAGAATTTTTATATTATTTAAGAGCATAGAAAAATAAAATATGTCCTCCAAAAATTCCATTATAAGAATTCTCAATCATGTGTAACAGAGCTTTCATTAACAAGTCAATAGATAAGGCACAGCTTATCATTACCTAAAACTGTGGAATAGAAATAACAATATGGTAACAATGAGGAGAAGAGGAAAACTACTAATATTTACTGAATGCCTACTATGTGCCAGGAACTGTTCTAAATGCTCTATATGTTTTAATTCATTCAATCCTCATCTTAACTCTGTGAGGTAGATACTGTTATTTTGCCTATTTTATAGATGAGGAAATAGGAGTGTTGGTTCCAACTGCAAGGAGCTTGGAAGAGGCCACTCTGTTGTCCTATCAATGAAAAGCAGAACAGATTAAAAATCAACGACTCTTCTTTGATCCATAAGCAAGGCCCCCAAGATTGTAGAGACCTACAGGTGAATACAGGGAGTCACTGCTTCTCAGAGCAGAGATCCAGGATCTGGAAGGAAAATCAAGGAAGATCTCAGAATCTGGTAGGAAAACCTAAACTGTAAATGATGAATTGCTGGAGGCCCAGTGTGGACAACTCTGAGAATTATAAACTCCAGGAGAACAGTCATGGGAGTTTTACCTCCAGTAGCTCGACCAGGTTGACACAATAAATATGGGAGAAAAATCTCCTCACGCTTCCAGCAGTGGAAAGGGAAAAGGAACCATTTTGAAACACTCCAAAGCTCTTAAAAAGGCCTAATCTCTGGAAACTAATTAACCAGAGTCTCACCTGTGGGAGTTTTGTCAGAGCCTAACTCATGTGGGGGAAAGGAAATACCCAATTCCAGCTGTCTCTAGCCATCCCCTCCCACATAAAAGGGGATAAGAAAAATTAAAAACACTTGTGAAGTTCACATTTCAGGGGCACAGGCTTACTAAAAGATTGACATATAAACACAGGACTATAGAACTCTTCTCCTTCCCTCCCTCACCACCACATTACTAAAGCCCTATTTACAGTAAGTAGTTCCTTTTATTCAGTACATCATATCCACTTATCAAGAAAAAATTAAAAGGCATACCAAAAGGCAAAAAACACAATTTGAAGTGACAGAGCAAGCATCAGAAACCAGACATGGCACCAAAGTTGAAATTATCAGATTGGGAATTTAAAACAACTGTGATTAATATGCTAAGGGCTCCATGGATAAAGTAGACAGCATGCAAGACCAGATGGGCAACATAGAGAGATGGAAATCCTAAGAAAGAACTAAAAAAAAAAAAAAAAAGCTAGAGATAAAAAACACTAACAGAAATGAAGAATGCCTTTGATGGGCTTATTAGTAGACCAGACTCAGCTGAGGTAAGAATCTCTGGGCTAGAGTATGTATCAATAGAATCTTGGAAAAACAATAAGCAAAGAGAACAGGGACTGAATTAAAAAAGGACTGTGAGACAATGACAAAAGGTAGTTCCCACAAAATAGGAATATTAGAAGGAGAAAAAAGAGAGAAAGGAACAGAAGAAATATTTGAAATAATAATGACTAAGAATTTGAAATAATAATGACTAAGAATTTCTCCCAAATTAATGTCAGATAGATCCACCAAGCTCAGAGACTACTAAGCAGAATAAATGTCCTTCCAAAACTACACTTAGGCTTATCATTTTCAAAATACGGAAAATCAAAGATAAAGAAAAAAATCCTGACAGAAGGCAGAGGGAAAAAACACCTTACATTTAGAGGAACAAAGTTAAGAATTACATCAAACTGCTTAGAAACCATTGAAGCAAGAAGAGAGTGGAGAGAAATTTAAAGTGTTGGGAGAAAATGTGGCAATAGCATGATCAAGGAACAACTAATAAGTGGCAGAATTTAGTTTTGAACACAGACACAGATAATATATAGAAAATTTCTAAATTAGGAGAGGCAGCATAGTAGTGCAGAGTAGTGTGGACTCAAGCCAGACACTGCACTTCAATCCTAGCCACCTCTTACTAGCAGTGTGATCCTGGACAAGTTATGTAACATCTCTGTGCCTCGACTTCTCCATTTGTAAAATGGGACTAATGATGCCTATTTAATAGGGTTATTATGAAAAGTTAGCAAGTTACTATTTCTAAAGCTTGGCATAGTAATCATAATCTAAGATTTTATCAAATGAATTTGATCATTTGGAACCTGATTTTTACCATAGGATCACTGCTAATTCTTTCTGTTCCTCTTGTGGCTTCCTGCTTCAGTTTCTGATTGCTGATTCTTCTCTCCTGTCTCCTGTTTTGTTTTACTTTTCCTTGTCTCATCTTCCCTACTATTCATTACTTGTAATTCTGTATCCTACATTCATAACAATTCATCACTGGTGAACTCTAGTGCTACTTCCTGCTGCCTCCCTGTTAATCTCAGTACCAGATTCCTGGCCCAGCATCATGCCATGGCAGTCTCCCTAGTAGAGAGGATGTGCAGTGGCAAGAACACTGTATGACAAATCCACTGGTGTCCAAATACCTCACAGTGTACAGGAGTCTCTTTGGAGCCTTGAAAAAACAGAGTAAGGCCCATCTAAGGTCTCACAGGGGACTGTAAGCAAGTTGCAAGCTATATTTCTTCATATGTAAAATGAACCTCATAAGCTTGTTGTCCAGATTAAATTAGGCAATTCATGTTCTTAACAGAGTCTGGAGTTAGGACATCGTACAGCGACACGGAGAAATAAGCCACAGTGATAAAGAGCACAAAAATATGGTGAGGGGTTAGAATGAAAAGCAAAAGGATAATAGGACCAAGAGGAGTGAATTCCTTTCGTTTCTAATATTATGTAGGTGTGCCAACGTGTGGATTTTTTTCTATTTATCCTAATTTAGGATTTGTTGTATTTCTCGAATCTGAATGTTTGTATCTTTCCTCAATTCTGAAAAACCGTCAGCCATTACCTCTTTGAATATTGTCTCTTCCTCATTCTTCTATATCTCCTCTGGCACTCCTTTTTAATAAAATTTTAGTCCTTCTTGCTTCATTATATATGTGTATATACATATACATATATATACATACATACTGTTCTTTCATATTTTCCATCTCTTTATCTCTCTGTGCTGTATTCTGATAAATTTTTCAATCTAATTTCTGACTCACTGTGATTAAGAATTCTCAGTAGAGACATTTTTGTTTTCATTAAGCTAAAGATGAACCAAACAAGTTCCTATATCTCCCTTCGCAGAGTAAGTTTTTTCCCGATTATCTACAATACCTTTTAGCAGCTCCAAGCCATATACAGATCTCTGACCCAATTGTCACCTTGCATGTACCCTAGGCTTTGCCTCTTGATGGCCCTTTAAACAAATGCTAAGCCACCAGGGGTTAACAGATAATTTTTGAGAAGCCACTGACTTCTACACTTGCCCACTTTTCTAAATTGTTTTATGACCTCCAAGATTTTCCCTTACTTTCTTTTGAACTAGGCAATGGACTTAAATGTCATTAAATTTTATTTTAAGCATTTTTAAGTGCATTGTAGTGGTAGCTCCTCAGGCTAGCCTATCCATCCTTTTTGCAGAAATAGAATGTAAGATATTCTTATTCATCTATGTAGTTCCAGTGCCTAAAAGAGTAAGTGGCTGGCACAAGTTAACAATTAAAAAACATGTGTACTGAATCACTGAATAGTGAATAATGCCAGCTGAGGATAAAATTATTCACTTTCTCCCAAGTTATCTACATAAATGGATGCAGCTTAACTTTTTTTGGATTGAATTAGACATACGTATAGTTAAAGTTTCATTTATGTTATGTTGACCTTACGTAAGATGTCAAGAGGTTTTTAGAAGTTGAAAAAAAAGAAGATTAGCAAATATTTTTCTTCATACCTAAGGAAGCAATACTGTTATTAATTGGCAAATAACATATTTATTTAATTTCTATTTTTGGAATAAATTTGTAATTTAAATAATTTAAAATTATGGAATAATACTAAAGTACTTACTTACATATAGAACTAGTTTACTCTTTGCAATTACTTCCTCAAAAGTCTCATTTGTTTCCTCTTTCCACAAGCTAATGAAAGTATTAATTTCTTGGGCTACTGAAGGATCAGGACTCCCATCACATTGAATGTAGTGTTTCCACTGTGGAATAAATATGATCAAAGGTTCACACTGGTGAAAATGCAACCAAAAATAAAAATTCTTTTTTAAGTATGAATTCTCATAACCTCATTTTCCCAGTTTAAGCAAAAAACATATTATGACTTTAACTAAGTTACTTGAGCTATCTCTAAAATAACCAAATTTCTCTGTCAAAATAATTTGTAAACTTCAATAATTCAAATAAATACTAATTCTATTTATTGTCAGTCTTTAATTTTTAAAATAGTATTTATGAGTTGGTTTTGTTTTGCTTTTCTCTCTTAATCATACAGTTTCTATATTTACAAAAACCAATACTTGGGCTAACTTCTATTTCTCAAGTTATTGCTATTTGTCAATTGACACTGGCATTTTAGTATGAACCTTTCCATTCATTATGTAGTCTACACAAATTCTACATTGTACTCATACATTTTTGCTTAAAATTATACAATAATCATCTTTTGATATGTTATTCAGTTTTTTCTTTTTCTTCAGATAATCTACCTACATAATTTTTAAAGTTAAGCTGTTTTGAGCACACAGTTTTTATATTTAAGATAATTTCCTCAATATAGATTCTAGAAATTCAATCAGAGTCAAAGCATATAAAACTTTCCAGGATCTTATTATTGACAAATAGTTTTCTACAGAGCTATATGAATTTACTTTGCTATAAATAATTTGTCAGATTGGAGATTTTTTATAGACAAATTTAAAGTTTTTTGAGACTAAAAAGGGTATCAGAGTATAACTCCCTCTTGTGGTACAAAAGTTTTAGCTCAAAAACAAAACAAAAAAAATCAGCCTTACCTGAGAAAGCAATCTATTTTCTTGTTTCAATTTCTCTGCTTCAGGAAAACACCCTTCTAAATAATAAAGTTCTTCAAGTTCTTCATTTCGCCTTTCCAGATCCTGTTGTATGGGGATACATTGATTTATTCTATAATTTCAGCTTTAATTTTTACAAGTAGCATTAAAAATTTACTTGGCAAAGTATTTAGTTTCAGAATGAATACTAAAATTAATTTGAATGTAACTGCTATTTCTAAAAGGTTTCATCTGAAACAGTGTTTTGCAAAGTGTGATCTGCAGACTACTGGTAGATCCCCAAGACTGTTTTGGGATCTGTGAGGTCAAATCAATTTTCATAATAATACTAAGACATTATTTGCCTTTTTTGCAGTGTACACATTTGCACTTTTGGTGCAAGATGGTGTAAAACTGCTGGTGTAAATCAAGGCGCAGACTGTACTAGTGGTCCTATTCTTCAGGGGCAAGGGGTGGTGAGCAGCCAGTTTCACATAAGAATGACCTGATGAAGAAGTAAAAATTATTAATTTTATTAAATATCACCTTTAAGTATATGTATTTTTAATATTCTGTGTGATAAAATGGGAGGTATGCATAAAAGCACATTTGCTGTATATCAAAGAACAATATTGTTTTGAGAAATAAACACTTGTACAATTATTTGAATATTTTGGCAGACATTCTCTTTCAAAAATGAATGAATTGAGCATGTCACCTCCAGGAAACAATTTAAAGTGTTTGTTGCCAATGATAAAATTCAAGCTTTCAAATAAAATTCCAAAGTTTGGAAAACCTTTATCTACCATTATGAGCTTGACAGTTTACCAATTCTTAAAAATTTTTCTGATTTGACTGGCGATGATATTAATGCTTGTGATTTCTTTTGATAATGAACAATAAAAATGGGTCAACATTTAGAAACAAATAATTCAGTGAACCAAATTTTTCCAAGCAACCAATACATGATGCTACAAAATCATGCATGGATACAAGATCTAAGTGTAAGACAGATCAACGTTTCAGTGTAATAGAGTATGAAAAGTCTATTAATATGGTTTCAGATTTTACATTAAGAAACTACCACTTATTGAGTTTAAATATAGTATCAAAGAATATCCACAATAATCTGAATGGCAATTAAAATATTCCATCTTTTCCAACTAACATCTGTGTGAGGCCCAAATTCCCTCATATATACTCCAATCAAACATCTGTGTGAGGCCAGAATTCCCTCATATATACTCCAATCAAAACAACACATTTTAACAGATGGAATACTGAAGTAGATATGAGAGTCCAGTTGTCTTCTTTTAAGTCAGACATTAATGAGATTTCAAAAATATAAACAATGCCACGTATTTCCCTAATTTAAAACAATATATAATATGTGGTGATGGATGTCAATTAGACTTATTGTGGTTATCATTTCACAATATATACAAATATTGAGTAATTATGTTGTACACATGACACTAATATAACATTATATATCAGTTATAACTCAGTAATATATATTACATATAATTGTTTCTTAAAAAATGTAAATGTGTATTTACTTATTTTTATTAATGCTTATTTTGAACAATGTTTAATGTCTATTAATATAATGACTTGTAAAAATTTGTTTTCATTTTTACTATAGTAAATATTGATAGATATAACCCACATAAACAAAAACTCCTTAGGGGTCTTCTATTTTTAACAGTAATGAGAGTTTTTTTCTTGAGATCGAAATATTTCAGAACTACTGATTTGAAAAATTCTGGTGAAAAAGAGAAGTGAAACTAAAAAAGGAGAGAGAGAATTTGAATTCCTTTTTTTTTTTTATCCTTGTTTAATTATCTATAAAACGGACTGAGAATAACTTAACAGTTACAAGCAAAGGCTCAGATGCAAGACTACTTACATCTAGGCCCTGGTTATGACCTAGCTTGATTTCTCTGTTCCTCAGTTTCCTTATCTGTGAAATGTGGGTAATAATGTCACAATTCTATGGTAGGATGAAATGAGTTAAACCAGTTCGTAAAGGACTAAATATTACTAGTAGCTTTGGGGGAAGAATGACATTAAACAGCCAAATAGCCATGTAATTTCAGTCTTCATTAATAACATCATTAACATTTATTTACTTTTGCTTCAAGTTGTTGCCATTTTTCTTTCTCAATTCGTTCCATTTCAAGTCTTTCCATTTCTTCTTTTTCATATTTCACACGAGCTTCCTCTAAAGAACCCAAAAGGAAAAAAAAAAAATTTTTTTCTCAGCGATTAAATCAATTTTTAAGCCTTTAAAGTTACTTCAAATCTCTGCAAGATGTAGTGGTGGTGGTATATTTTATAGAAGTCACGACCTTTATTATGTGGTAGAAAAATACAAGTGCTAGATTTCTTTCAATAAAGTAACATGACTCTCAAACTTTCTGACCAAAAAATAGGTCCATAATGGTATGTCTCCTCTAGAAAGTTAAAACAATCCAATAATAATTTTAGCCAATAAAAAATGACAGATCTATCATGGATAATTAAGGAGAGGTAAAATTTTCAGAAGATTTTTATAATATTGTGATATCTGCATCATCAAAGCAATTACCTTAGTCTTCTTTTGCTTTTATTATTAAAAAAATATGATACATATGCTGAAAAATATATGTTTATCCCAATATATTAAAATATTCCCCGAAATCTAGATCCTGGTGTTCTATTATCATGAGTCACTTAAAAAAGATTTATATGATTATACATAAAAATCAGCATGGAAACTGAAGATAGACTTCTAAAACCTGAATCTTAATCTGCAGATGTTCCTAATGCTAAAAGCTACAACCGCTTGAAATATTTGTATTTTTAAAATCATTTTTTGGTTTTAAGTAACTGATCTTTTTATTAATTTTAATTAACTTTTTTAAACAAATCAAGGTCCTCTTTAAATTTGGCAAATAAACGTTATTAAACTATAAGAATGTAGGCAACTGTGTGTATTTCTTACTAGTACATATTTCCCTTATTTGATGAATTTGAGTTTCAGAATTCTTACTGCACAATCAGCACCAATGCCCCTGATTTCATCAATAAACATAAACACTTCAAGTAGGTTTGTCAGAATTAACAATTAAAAATAAAGGACACTCAATTGAATTTTAATTTCAGATAAACAATAAACTTTTCTTTTTTTGGCTTAAGTATGTTCCAAATATTGCCTGGGGCAAATTATTCCTAAATTATCCATTGTTTATCTGAAATTGAAATTTAACTGGGCATCCTGTATTTTATCTGGAAACTCTACTTCAAGATATATCTGAAAGTGATTGGTGTATATTAACAAGTTTCTGGGTAGCCTTTAAACAGTAGATATTTATTATAAAACAGATTAAATTAGAAAAATTAAATAATTTGGAAAGTCTTTTAAAAATATAATAGAAATACCAACCCATTGTTAGTATTACCTATATGTGAAAATAGTATCACTGTGTATTTTGTACCTTCCTCTTTTTGCCGTCTCTCCTCCTCCTCTTGTAGCAGCTTCAATCGTTCAGCTTTGGTGATTTTCTTTTTCTTACTGCCAGGCTTAACAAAGGCCACAACATAAAAAAAGGCTATTCACATGTACCCAAAAAACTTAAAAACACATAGCCCTCAAACAGGAGTTTTGAAAAACACTTTTGCTTCCATGAATCCAGTCTTTCACTCATTCGAATGAGACTGCCTACTATGTGCAAAGCCTTGACTCAATATACTGAGAACAAAGTGTGGAAACAAATAAGAAAAATAAGCATATAAATTATTCAAAGGCAAGTATACCAATTTAGGTAACTCTCTCATTCCCAGTTTTCACATCTTTAAAATGGTGCTAATCACAACCTTGTTTCATTGTTGTAAGGATTAAAAGAAAAGATATGTAAAAATAGCTTAATACTGCAATATGTCTATAAAAATTAAAGACATTTTTATGACTAACAGATATAGAGAGTTATTTTGCAAGTTTGGTGGAAGGGGAGATTATTTTCAACAGCTGGAATCAAGTAAAATTTTATAGAGCAGGTAGTATTTAAATTTGTGCCCAAGAGATTTTAACATTCAGATATGAGGGGAAGATATCCTAAGAAGAGAGAAAAGCAGGAATAAGACACGGAGTTTGGAGAGCACTGGACATGCCAACCAGTTCAATGGGCCCTGGGGAGACTCTAAGAAGAGGTGATGATGGAAATGAAGATGGAAAAGATGACTGGAGCCTATGCTCCAGAGTTTGGACATTATTCTATAAGAAACTGAAACCCCTTAAAAGTTTTTGAGAAGGGCTATGGCCAATAAGAATATAATTTTGACAGATGTAGCTCTGGGAGCGGCAGCAGAGTCCTGTCCATCCCAGATCCTTCCCAGCAAGGGCTCTTTTCTACCCAGTGTGTTACTAAATGATAGACCTTGGGATTGTCATCAGAAAGGAACTTGAAAAACAGACAGAATGGTGAACTCTTGGTTTCTTGAAAAACCAAAATTTCAAAGTGTAAATTTCATGTTACACATTTCACAAATATTGAATATCTTAGGAGAGCCAACATTATTTGAGAATGAGAACAAATATCTGGATATAATTCTTATGTTTTCATGTACTATATATTGTAAATAATTATATATTTACCCATATAAAAAAAAGAATATAATTTTGAAGACTAACCTGGTATTAGGGAAAAAATTATTATAAAGAGAATACCATTTTGGTTACTATTAACAATAATTAAACTAAAGTAATGACAATGTAAATGCAGATAGGAGAATGGATCCAATAAATATTTTATAAGCTAACTTACTTGATAATGATTAAACTGGGGGCAAGAAGACGAAGGAGTCAGAGAAGAATCAAAAGGAAGAATGGTAGTCCAGAATGAGTAAATTTGTAAGAGAAATTGTTTAAAGGCATTTAAATATAATTAGCATGAAGTACTGGTGTAGCATCCAGGCAATGCTCACAGGCATTAAAATTGGAGGATTAGTAAAGAGATCAGGGCAGCAAAGACAAATTTGAGAACTCTCTTGGTGATAACCACCTCTCCTCTATTTTATTTATGGGAAGATTTAGAAAAAGAAGAGTATCATCTAAATATAGGAATCAAGAGTGATTAATCCTTGGGATACACAGTCTTGGATAACCATCTTCACTTTTGGGCTCACCTTCTGCAGGATGGTCCATTGGAATCTCCAATCCATTAGCCTTATCACTTTTTTACTGTTTATCAACCTTTCCCATACCTTCACTTCTTTCTTACCCAGGTTAGATTTCACAGTTCATCACCATAACCACTAACATATATCTCTACCTCCCCTGTTTTCCTCTCCTTTCAAGGAGCTCAGGTGGCAAATTCCAAGTCCTAGTTAAATCAACTTTCCACTTAGTTTTTGCTAGCAGTATGAGCAGCTGAACCTTGCCAGAGAAAATACATGAGCTTAAATTTATGAGCACAAATTTTAAATAGGCTCTAAACACCGTCCATTCTTCTTACTACTATGTCATTGTCCTCATTTTTCAAACCTCCAAAATCCTCTCCTTTTTACTACTCTCAGCTGTTGATCTTACCTCTTATATTACTAGAAACTTTTAGAAGAAAACAATCTCCTCTACACACCAAATCTTCGAGCCTACCTATACCTTGTCTGCCTTCCTTCCCATCATGGTGGATGAACTGTATGTACCTTCTGCTATTTATGGACGAACGTGCCACTTTGACATTGGCTCTTACCCCTTATTGTCTCCTGTGACTAACATCTTTAGTTATTCATAAATTTCTCCCTCCCTAGATTTCACATCCCTCTCCATCATTTGCTCCAATTCTGTTACCTGTTATATCAGACCACCTAAAAAGAGTTGCCACTGCTTTCACTTCTCCATTTTCTGCATGGCACACTAAGGCTTTCATTTCTACTGTTCCAATTAAAACCTCTCTAGTCAAGATGAACATTTTCCCATGGCAGTGGTCAATTTTCATCCTTCATTTTACTCATCTGTCATCAGCATTCAACAAAGTTTTCTTATCCTTCTTGATATATTTTCTTCATTAGGCCTTTAGGTTAGTACTGTCTGATATTATTGCTTCTCTCATAGGTCTCTCCTTCTCAGACTTCATTTCTGGCTTCTCCTCAGCTATAGTTGATCGGTAACCTTTAAAATTATTTGTTCATATATTCCCTAAAAGAATTTTGAAAAATTATGTACCCTTTTACACATTTTTAAGTTGGCATTGAAAAATTTTCATCACAAGCTTAAATAGCTGCAAATATTATATTTTCAAGTATATGATATATCAAAACTTTCACATCACTCTTAAATATATTGATCACTATTTAAAATACATCCAATGAAATCTACATACTATGGTGATTTAATGACTAATATCATCAATTAAAAAATATAAATAAGCTTTTCTTTAATAAAAATTTTAATCCTTTTTCTCTTTGAACTCCTATTTCCATTCCATTTCCCTCACAGAATTTTATCTTAATGTAATATACTTGAAAAACTTTTGTTGATCCTATCACATTTATCTGTTATAAAAATACATATGAAAAATTTTTAATTTTATTGCCTTGTCTCTGAGTTTCTAAGTAATAAAAAACTTGCTCTGGATAGAGTTAATTTTATAACTATTTTCAGTATACAATTAAACAGAGCAACATACTGTATTACAAATTCTGATAAATAATAACATAAGAAGTAAAATTTTACTGGATATACACCTCTTGATGAAGTGGTTGGGCTTTTCTTTTTCCTGGTTAGCTCATGGCACATGGATAAATGTTAGCAATAGCTGAATGAAGCAAAGATTCAGACAAATTCTATTTTAATTTTTAATTTTTACAAATATAAGAAATGAGAAATCTGGTTTATATTAAAAAGCCAACAGGGATAGGTCCATAACAGCTATATCATGTAGTTTTTTAAATTCTTTCCATATCATATACTAAAATTACATTGATTTACCAAAAAAAATAATAATACCTCTAGAGATAATCAACGTTGTTTGTGATTTTCTTGTTTTTCTTTAAAATTTTGTTATGTATATATGTATTCCTAAACAATAGTTTGCTTATTTTTGAACTTTACATAAATGCAATTATACTTTATGCATATGATTGTAATTTACTTATTTTCTTATTATAGTAAAGTATATATAACAAAATTTACCATTTTAACCATTTTTAAGTAGGCAGGTCAGTGGCATCAAATACATTCATGCTGTTGTACAACCACCACCACCACCCATCTCCAAAACTTTTTCATCTTCCCAAACTGAAACTCTGTATCTATTAAACATTAACTCCCTTTCTCTTGCAACCTCTCCCCATTTCAACCAGCATTCTACTTTATCTCTTTGAGTTTGAGTACTCTAGGTACTTTATATAAGCAGAATAATACAATATTTGTCCTTTTGTGTGATTTACTTTCTTAGATACACATTATGGTTTGTAAGATTCATCTATGTTTATTTTCACTGTATATTTTCACTGTTGAATAGTAACTCATTAATTTATTTATCCATTCTTCTACTGATAGACATTGAATGGCTTTTAGTTTGTTATTATCATGAAGAATGCTACTATAAACCTTTAGTATATGTATCCTGGCGTCCATTCGAAAGAGTTTCTTCATAGTGTATACCTTGGAGTAAAACTGGTGGGTATAAAAATTTTCAATATTATTGAACTTGAACTTTCCAAAGTAATTTTTCTAATTCACACTGCCATAATCATTGTTAAATCAATATTTAATTTCAGTACTTTTGCTTCTCTGGCAGTGGGGTTTTTATCTAGATAGATAGATAGACAGATAGATAGATAGATAGATAGATAGATAGATAGATAGATAGATAGACAGACAGACAGACAGACAGACAGACAGATGAGAGAGAGAGAGAGAGAGAGAGAGAGATACCTTTATCAGGCTAAGAAAGTGCCCTTTACCCTATTGAATGGTAAGTTACAATAACTGAATTTCTAACTCAATTTAATTGTATACATTTTATTTCTTATATTAAACCAATCTGCCTTCTTGGGATGAACTGAATTGGGTTATGACTTATCACTCTATATCCAGTAAGTTCTGACTTAACATCATTAATGTTTTGAAACTTTAAGCAAAATAACGTACAACAAAACCAATTTTACTATAGGCTAATTAACATAAGCGAGAGTTAAATTCCTACAGCATCTCATCCAAATTACAATGAAATGATATTATTTGAGGACCTGCTGTATTTCCAGATTGACCCAGCTAACATTTCGTTTAGAAATTTTGTATTTATGTTCATGAATGACCTTTAATATTCCTTTCTCATACTATTCTCAGGTTATCTAGGTAACCCAAAATGAATTAGTAGTGTTCCTTACTTTTTCATGCTCTGGAAGAATTTGTATAAAAATGAAATTTATTTATCTTTGGATGAAGAACTAGCTAACAAAGACTTACAGACCTAGAATTTTCTGAGAATATTTTTAAGCACTGATTTAATTTCTTAAATGATATAGGACTATTTCCTAAATGATATAGGGCTGTTTCTTCCACCTAAAATAATTATCCCCCAGGTAATTATTGACTTACTCCTTTGCTTCATTCAGGTCTCTTCTCAAATTTTACTTAATCACCTTATATAAAATAGTTTCACCACTATCGCCTACCACACATTTCTCACTGACCCCTTTCTTGGTTTTCTGCATATTCAAAGCTATCTGAAATTATATTATTACCTGACATCCTCCCCCCAGATAGAGTGTAAACTTCATTTTTGAAATAACTATCTCAAAGAGATATCTGCACCCCCATGTACATTGAAGCATTATTCATAATACCCAAGACATGGAAACAACCTAAGTGTCCATCCACAGACAAATGGATAAAGAAAAAGAAAATACACAATGGAGTATTATTTAGCCATAAAAGAGAAGGGAATCTTGCTATTTGCGACAATATGGATGAACCTTGAGGGCATTATGTTAAGCAAAATAAGTCAGAAAAAAAAATACTGGATGATCTCACTTATATGTAGAATCTGAAAAAGGTGAACTCATAGAAATAGAGTAAATTGGTGATTGCCAGGGGCTGGGGGATGGAAGAAATGGGCAGATGTTGGTCAAAGGGTATAAATTTCAGTTATGAGATTAACTTCTGGGTATCTAAAGCATGGTGACTACAGTTAACAATACTGTATTGCATACTTAAAAGTTGTTACGACTGTAAATCTTAATGTTCTCACCACACATGAGCATGCACACACACACACATACATGGTATTTATGTGAAGTGACAGATGTAGTAACTAACTTGATTTTGATACTCACTTTATAATACATACATATATCAAATAATCGCTTTGTCTACCTCAAAATTGATGTTATATGTCAATTATATATCAATAAAGCTGGAAGAAAACTAGAATGTAAGCTTCATGAGGACAGGGACCGTCTTGCTGCCATTCTCTTAATGCCTAGAATACAGCTAAATCAGTGAAGTAAGTATTCTTCCATGTGTTTGCAAGGCCTTATATACAAGGATCTTCACTCCTACCTTGTTTGTGGTAGCAAAAAATAGAGACAACATAAAAACCATAGTATGTAATTTCAATGGAATACGATACTGCTGTGAAAAGTGACAAAATCTCAGTGTGCCAAAACAAAAAAAAACATACTTATTCCATCAAATCTATGATGCTATCAGATGTAAGATGTATCTCTAAATTGTTACTACCAAAGAAGGAAATGCCCAAGATGGGAATCTAAGAGGAGACGCCTATATAAAGCTGGAAATAGGTAAAGACCAATGAACCCACAACAAAGAAAGATATGGCAAAGAAACTTGCATATCACAACCCTGAAAATCAATAAAAAGCAGAAAAAAATTCCCTGAAAACTTAAACCACAAGCCAGTTTATGTGGATTTGTATTCTTACTCATATCATTAGTGTGGTCCAAAAACTCTCGAGCAGAGTATTTAAAGTAGTATCGGGTTAGTAGTAAGTCCACGTGATTGACAGAAGTACATATCCTTTCCAGAAGAAATGGATGTCAATCTAGAACTACAACAATTGTAAGATACTATCACCCATAAGACACATTTCAATTTCAGTAATGTTAAAGTATAAAAAGTTGAGTATCCTAGAATTAATTTGGTTAAGTGAAAAATAGAAGGTGCAGAATGCTCCCATATGGTGGGAGAAAAGGGATGTTTGTGCATGTATGCATATGTGTACTCTTTAATGCTTAGAAAATTTCTGAAAAAATATGCAGTACTCCTCTAGTCCTGGGTAAGAAAAAATTTTCCATTGTTATGCTATTTTAATTTTGTACCACATGTATTTAATAATTTTTCCCTTAAAAAAACTTTAAAAAGTCAGAAATAGAATATTTTTCAATTTTTTCCTTACTGTAAATTTCCTTTACAGACCACTTCATCCCCAAACCATAATCTTTAAGAATGGCATAATTAAAAGAATGGAATAATTTTTAAAAAGGATGGAATAATTAAAATAATGATTTCCTCTTTATGTTTGGGTTCAAATTTCATGAGTTGAACCTCACTGCTCTTTAAGGAAACGATGCTATGAACAAAATAATCCCAAATATTTATTTAGCATCCCTGCATATATAATTCAGTACCAAGTTTATTTAGAACGAGTTTTCACAGTTCAAACAAAGCCTCTAAGATTTCACAATCTAAAGCTGAAAATGAATGTCCACACAAACCAATAAACTATTGCAGACCCACATACAAATGACTGTAGCCCTCCAGAATACTTCCTCCCATAAGAATGTGTCTAAAGCCTTCATAAATAATGTTCAAATTTATAATCCAAGGCCCCTAAAACAGTATCAGGTTGGTAGTGGGTCCAAGAGACTAAGAGAAGCAAACAGAAGACACTCAAAAGTATTTCTTGAAGAAATGTTTAATTGTATAACTATTGAATACACATTTAAATAAACATTTCTTCCAAACAATCAAGGGCCCAAGCTTTTAAGTGATGGTAAGGTATATAGAGTTTCACATCTTCATTCAACAAATTTTTATTGAATTTCTACTATGAGCCAGAGAAAGACAAATACCGTATTATTACACTTATATGTGGACTCTAAAAAACAAACGAACAAATAAAACAAAGAAATAGACTCATATATACAAGAAACTGGTGGTTACTAGAGAAGGGAAGGGCTCTAGGGGGCAAGAGAAATAAGTGAAGGGGATTAAGAAACAAACTTCCAGTTATAAAATAAATAAGTCATAGGGATGTAATGTACAGTATAGGGAATATAATCAATAATATTATAAAAACTTTGTATGGTGACAGATAGTAACTAGACTTACCATGGGGATTGTTTTGTAACATATATAAATATCAAATCACTATAATGCACACCTGAAACTATTGTGATAATGTATGTCAATTACTCATCAATTAAATAAATAAAGTATGACATTGCTCCTGACCTTGAACAGCTCACAATTATAAATTATTATAACAAAATTATATAGGGCTATAATTGAGGTACGTACGAATGCATGTGCTATGAAAACACAGAAAGTATAATTGATTCCACAAGTGAGAATGGTAGGAAAATTTACACAGAAGTGATCTTTGAGATATACCTTAACGCTGACATTCCAAACCCAAATCCTTACTGAGGTCAGGCAGGTGAATAAAGTAAGGAGTTTGGTTATGGTCAGGACTATGACGAACTAAAGAGTTTATGCATTTCTAAAAGAGGTGGGCTGCTTAGTCCAACCAACTGCTGCTTTACAGGACTGTAGGCCTAATGTTATCAGGTTTTCAATTTTTCAAGAATAGATGGAAATCACATTTTTGTGTGAAAATAGTTTGGCAACAGATTAAAAAAAAATTTAGGTTAAACAAAATATGTCTGGGGGTGAAATCTGACTTGCCAGTCAAGAGATTATAATCTCTACTTTAAAGTATAAATCTTAAGTACAAAAAAAAAAAATCATTTGTTACCGTGCAACCCATTTAAGCACATAATACCTTACGGTCCACTTTTAAGTAATAGCAGATTTTACAATTAAATTTTTATGTGTTTATCTGAAATGAAGAAAAGAGGTTCCTAATATAACATTTTCTAGAGCACAGGTAATAAAAAGCCTTACAGGCATAAGTAAAAAAAAAAAAGAAAAAAAAAAAGGTTATTCTTAAGTCTTTGTGAAACTAGAAATATCTTTTTAGGTCAAATTTGAAATATATCCTGTTATTGAAAAATCCATGATTTAAATAACATTGATGTCTACAAATAAGCTTAGTAAACTTTATAAACTATAATAAAACTAATGAAAAATATTTAAAAATTCTATTTGTACAATGTCAGTTCTTATAAAACTATTTTGAGAAATTAATTTCTACCTACCTTTTTTGCTTTGGGACCCTAAAATTTGGAAAAACAAAAGAATTGGTAAGTTTTTTAAAAAAAAAATCAGATATTTTTAACAAAAGTACCTATAAAAGTTAAAATTAGGAGAAACGGTAAATAATATAAGAGAAGTATCTGTACCATCTTTGCAACTTTTCTGTAATCTAAAATTATCTTAAAATAAAAAGTCTTTTAAAAAAGTATTCAGACAAAACTAGAAGCTAGTCTAGAAAAAACTAGAATAAAATAGTGGACCCACTGAAGCATCTTTTATAAGTAAATTTTACACTCTTTCTTATGACAGTCATTTATTAATCCATATGAAATGCCTTATCACTAAACAAATTACCAGTCAGAAAGGCACTAGTTTACAGGGTTCTAAAGAACAATAAGTCATTGACTAAGTACTGGTATTAATGTCAAGTTTGAAAGTGTGGGAATGATCTCATAAAAAAATAATCTTTCTGTGAAATTAGAGTGCCTTTTTATAGAAAGAGAATCAGTTACTCAAAGCAGGTAAAGCTATGATAAAATGATTCTGTTCTGTAATGTGTGGAAATTATTATGAAAAGCACAATGTTTCAATTAATATTTACAATTGCAAGTATTTTTCAGTTATACTACTTGTAATTTCCTGAATAGGCCCATGTGTTCTTTAGGTTTCTGGTAAGGACTTTGTAGGAAAGCATGTGACTATAAGATTATACATGTTTCACTTCTGAAGACTTAACGCAGGAGAAACTACTGGTTCAAGCATTTATCACTGTATAAAATATCTTAAAATTGACACAAAACAGATTATATCTTCTCGAAAAGTGCATATATTTTATTAATTTATTCAGCAGATATTTATTAATGATCTATACACGAGGTGCTCTAAGATGCTGGAGATGATATAAAGAGGAATACAAGAGACTTGGCTCTCATATAATTTTTACAACTATGCTCTATTCTTATGATCACATTTGCTATCAATTAATAGTTAACATATTTCCATCTTGTCTGCTATACAGCAGACTATGTAAATAGCATTGCTCCTATTCTCAAGTAGCCATATTTTAAAGATGGGCAAATAGTCATCATCTTTCACTAGTCTTTTAATGTGAAGCAGATTTGGGATAAATACATATCCTCGCCCCCTACAAATCATAAGAGCATCAGGTAGTTTAGTAGTGCTCAAAGTTCAGAGGGCATAAGAATCATCTGGGATGCTTGCTGAAAATGTATATATCCAGGCTAAAAATGTACACACTCACTTTCCTCTACCTATTGTGATTCAGTAGATGTTATGGGTTGAACTGTGTCCCCTCAAAATTCATCTGTTGAAGTCCTATCGCCTAGTACTTAAGCATTTTACCTTATTTGGAATTAGAGTTGTTGTTGATGTAATTAGTTAAATTAAGATGAGAGCATACTGGGATAGGGTAGGCCTCTAATCCAATATGACTGGCATCCTTATAAAAAGGAGAAATTTGGACACAGACATGCACATAGCAGAACGCCATATGAAGACTGGAATTATGTTGCCACAAGCCAAGCCAAGGAACTATCAGAAGCTAAGAGAGAGGTCTGAACAGATCCCTCCCCAGCACCTGCAGAGGGAGCATAGCCCTGGCAACACCTTGACCTTGGACTTCTAGCCTCTAGAACTGTGAAACGATAAGTTGCTATTGTTTAAGCCACTTAGTCTGTGGTACTTTGTTACTTGGCAGCCCTAGGAAACTAATACAATAGATGTGGAGTCCAGTCTGTTCCTGGAATCCGCATTTTAACAAGTATTCCAGAATAGTAAAAGCTAATGTTCTAGGAATATTTGCGAAAAATTGTTAGAGGGGTCCAAAAAGAAAAAAACCTATATTCCCATCAAAAATAATAAATAGGTGTATTGTTCCCTCAATTTATCAGCAGTTTCAAGTCTACTTAAAGTCCATTTACTTTGTTTTCCCTGACATAAATGTTCTCCATTCTTACCACCATTTCTTCCCACTACTTCTGATAAACTCATACTCATACTTTAAAACACATCTTGAAAGTACTGCTCTTCCCTTCTAGCACCCTTGTCGCCCCAATTTTATCATTTTCAACTTTATTACTACATTGTAGACACTTCAATTGTTACAGTTATAAAACTATATTATAATTAATTTTAGTCCCTTTCCCACAGCAGGTAGGGGCTGTACTACTCATCTTTGTATCCTTGACTTCCAGCCTAGTGCCAAACAAACGATGAACTCTACATTTTCCTGTAATTAATGCATTAAATAATTAAAACCACTTCCTCTGATTTTAATCACAGAAAAAGATGGAAATCACATTTAAGAAAAAAGGGAAAAGAGAATAGCTCATACATGTTGGCCTGTGTTCTTGAAGAAGACAGCTGAGGAATGCACAAAAATGAAATAAGCTTTATCATACTTAATATATTCAGGGCAGGCTGAGTACCTTGAATCAAAAAACAGTATTTCTCCAAAGACAACATAAAGTAACTTTTTAACGCAGCATAAATTGCAACAGCTTTTAATTAACTGCTAAGAGGCAGAAAGCCATTTCCGCAAGTTGCAATTTAAAAGCAATGTAACCGGGACGTCTATCATTACTGGAAGTTACTGAGACCAATTTTTAAACCCAGCAACAGTGTGACATCAGGGCTGCAGATGACCGCATGGGACTTCCACCTGTCCGCCGGATCCTAGACCGGAAGGCTACGGATCAGGAGAAAGCCGATCCCCCTACAGGACCATGGGTTCTTCCCTAAACCGACCAGCCCCCCTCTAAAATAAGACAAGCTCTTATTACATCATTTAACACCGGTGAAGGAGAATCAATGCCTGACCCTTCACCTGCTTACCCACTTTCCCTGCTCACCATGCTGCGGGAAGCACGACCTCAGTAGTCTGGAAAGCCTGAGCCGAGTTGTATGGAAAAACGCTCCCAGGTTGTCAGGACGACAAGCCCCGCCCACTTTCGCCTGGAAAAACGGCGCAGAATTTAGCTTACGGGTCTGCGCAGACGCGCTGGGTTCTTTTTGGATCGCGCCCCGCCGCTTCCCTGACAGGTTGCCCGCCTCCAGCGCCGACCCTGTTTGTGGTTGACGGACGGAGTGGAAGAGAAGCGAAGCTTTTACGGCTCTGGCGTGCCGGAAAGCGCGTGAGTGCAGCTGCCGGGGCGTTTTCTGTGTGGGGGCTCCTGGTGTCTGGAGGCGGTGAAGTATGCTCCGAGAGAGAGCCGCCGGGTGTAGGAAAGGGTTTCTGAGCGTCTTCTGACAGGCTTTCTCCCTGTTTCCCTGAAGCGTGTTGGGCGAATCTTTCTGGGAGGGTTTCCAGAAGGAAAGGGGCCGCTGGCGCGATTGGGTCGTGACAGACACCCGGGATGGCTGCCTGAGGCACCGCAGCTTGGGCCAAGGGGTGACGGGGCTCGATTGGCATTTAGATAAACAGGTAAATAAATCGGCTCCAAGTAGGTTTGTTTTGATATTAATGACCTTCGGATTCTTCTCCCTGAACATGGTTCTGTTTACTTCCTGTGCAAGATATAATGCCGTTTTCCCCCTAAGAGCCTCTGTAAACGAGAACTGGAAATGATTTGAAGCGATTCCTGGGTAAAGTACTTCTTACAGATGAAGGTCGCTGAGGCCCAGCAAGACTCGTTAACTTATTTGCCCAAGGTCACAAATTGTAATAACTGGTAGCACAACCCTCAGGATTTCAAATGAAACGTTGGCAACTTAGACCAACAGAAAACTAGAAGAAATAGATTCGAAATTAAGCTCCTTCCAAAGCCTAATTGAATTCTCTATGATTTTAGCATGACAAGACATGAAATACTTTAAAATTATTGGTACCATTTCTCATGTCTGAATTCTAATTTTATAATGTTCTATCCCTTCCAACGTCATTGATTAAATATAACATCCAAGTTTTCAGAATGATGGGGGATGTCTTTCAGTCTCTAACTCATTTGTTTCTTTACAGAGTACAGAAACTTCCATGACTTCATGCAAGGTTAAGGAGAATCCTTAGGTCCCTGCACTTAAATTGTTCCCCAGTTGTAAACCCAAGGAAACCTATTTCTCCCAAAGGCTAAAATAAACTTAAATGCCTGAATGTTAACATACAATAATAAAAACTGCCTTAATTGTATAGATTAACGTATCAAATAATGGGACAAATTTACCTTAGGCACGTCAACTACTTTTTTTGCTGGGCAAATCCTTTATTATGCATAATTTGTAAAAGGAGCAAAAGCTAAACAGGACAATTCAGCTAGATCTCTACTTCATGTATACCTCAGTTATTTCCCAATCCTACCCTTAGCATTTTACCTGCATTATCTACACTAATTTTTTAAAATAGTTTTATTGAGCTATAATTGACACACAATAACAAAGTATAAATACAATTTGATAAATCTGACACATGCATACACCTATGAAGCCGTCACCACAATTACGATAATAAACATCCATCACCCCCAAACATTTCCTCTTACCTCTTTTGATCCCTTCCTGGTCTCCAGTTCCTGACTCCGATCCCAGGCTACTCTTATTTTCGAGCATTTCAAACATTTCTTTGGTAGCTCCAGACATGCTCAGGGCAATCCAAGTGGTCCAAATGAGCTCTCGAGGTACCAATTTCTGTTTTTTATTAGTTGTTTACAGTTGCATAAGATTTGAGTGGCCTGCACCAAACCTATTTCCCCATAAGCCCTGTTACTTTTAATGTGCTTTTGCAAGATGAAAGGTTTTTCAGGAATACATATGCACAATCTCAAAGCACTTCCCACAAAATACTGACTTCAAAAGGAAAAAAAGTAACTATACAGTGGAGAATCCAGACAAACATCACCTAATCAAGGGATCAAAATCAACCATAATGGAACAAATTGGAATTGTGTCCACCTAATAGGATGCAATGAAATGAACAATCATGTCTGTAACATTTTTGCCCAAATTACACAACTTGAATCTAGCCATGAGTTAACATCAAAATGAGACACACTATACAAAATAAATGGGCAATGTACAATCTCGGACTGGATCTTTTTGCTATAAAGGGCATCTTTAGGACAACTGCCAAAACAAGGGGTTGTGGATTCGACAGGTGTAATGTAGCAATGTTAACTTCCTCATTCTCAAGGTTGTATTGTTCTGTAGGAAAATGTCCTTGTTCATAGGAAATACACTCTAAAGCTGTGCTGTCCAGTGTGGTAGCAACTAATTCATCGGTACCTATAAGCACTTAAAAGAATGGCACATTAAAATGATATTTTGAATATAAAAAATATTAATTTCACATTTTATTTAATATGGACAACTAGAAAATGTAAAATTACATAGGTGGCTCACATTATATTTCTATTGGACAGCTCTGCAAAGTATTCAGGCTGATGGGACAGCATGTTAGCAACTCAAGTAGTTCTGGAAAAAATGTTATTAGTACTATGTCACAATCTTTCTGCAAGACTGAAATTATTTCAAAATAAAAATTATGTTAATGATGGACAGAAAAGTCCAATACATTTTTCTTTGTTTTCAAAAAACAGTAGAAAAACGGGAATTAGAGAATTTTAAAGGAGGTTGTAACAGTTTACTTTAGGCCTATCATGTACTAAATGCTTTTGATGCTAGGAGTTGTATGATTTAATTCCCACAGTTGTAACAAGCATTAGGAGTTATTTTCTATATTTAGGCTGTTGTGGTATCTTTAAGGAGCCGCTTCCCTAGCAGCATTAATGAAGTACACATAAAGAAGCAGTCTATCCCACTGGATATTTATTGCCTGCTCTTCATGTAACCCCTTAGGGTTGCTCACTTGGTCTCTTCACCACCAGTCTTATTTGCCCATCTACCATCAATTGTGAACCTGCTTGATTCACACACCCAGTTTCTCCTTTTAGCCTTATTTAGGATCACACCCTTCTAGATTTATCAGGCTTCTTCTCAGTGTCCTCCTTACAGATCTGGCCTTGCCTTGAAAGCGGGATAAAAACAATCTTCCTTTCGATAAGGAAACAGGTTCCGAAGGGTTAAGTAACCCGTACATCATACAGCTAGGATTCAAATCTAGTTCTAATTCATTCTACTTTGGTATAAAAGGAGGTACACCTACATATCTGCCTCAGACAACCCATTTTCTCTCTCTCATCCTATTTCCCTGATAGGACTTGTCACAATTCACAATTATCTTGTTTGCTTATTATGGCTCCTTCAGGAGATAGTTCTGTGAGAGCAGGTTATCTCATCTGACATGTTCATAGCTATATCTCAGTGACTGGAACCTAAGAGAGCTCAAAATATTAATTGAATGGAAAAAAAATTAGCATTTTCTCCATGTGAAAAATCTTTGTTTTCTTGACTGTAACAGTTATTTGCAAAAAAAAAATTTTCCTTTTCTTTAGGTATGCCGTGTATAAAAGTGAATATTTTCCATGATATATGAAAATGGCCAATTCTTTAAGAGGAGAAGTATTGAATCTTTATAAAAATGTAAGTATGTTGCCAGTTTTATAAATGTTATTATATGTAATGGATTGTTTAGAAATATATAATCTTTCTTTTTTAAGCTGCTGTACCTTGGACGAGACTATCCAAAAGGAGCAGACTATTTTAAAAGGCGTCTGAAGAATGTTTTCCTTAAAAACAAAGATGTGAAGGATCCAGAGAAGATCAAGGAACTTATTGCACGGGGTGAATTTGTAATGAAAGAGCTAGAAGCCTTATATTTCCTTAGGAAATACAGAGCTATGAAACAACGGTACTATTCAGATGCCAATGAAACTAAGTGATCATTACTATAATTTGACTGAAAATCAATGCCAGCTGTTTATAACAAATATTATAAAAATAATTCTAACTTAAAATGACAATACATGTCAACTAAAAAATACCTAGGTTGCTTTACTGAACTAAAACAGGTTTCAACTTCTATTCATACTGAGGGCTTTATCAGCAACCGTTTATGCTCAATTTTTATAATAAAATAGCAACTTAGCTACATAATGTTGCCAACTACCAATTATAAATTAATGAGTACCCAATGTTGAATGAAAAGATAATGTACTTATTTTTTTAACAATAGGTTTTTGCCAATTATTCTTAGCCCATTTCTCAATTTTACCAATGCCACTTAATTCACATTTAACTAGGCAAAGTAATTTCTTGCACATTTATTCCCTTAACTTTTGAAGGAGTATCTTATTTTTGACCCCATTTGGTACATTAGCAAGGTTCACTACAAAAGAAATAGCACCTGGTCATGATTTAAGTGCAGTTATAGAAATAGTTAATATATATGGAGTAAGATTACTTCTGATCTTGAAATACCCTACCAAAGACTGGCATTATATACATACCTATTCAGCATTTCCCTTAGTTTGCTGCTTGCTCCCTTTGGGCCTTAAAACACATCGCCTGTTGTGTATCAATTACCTTCTTTGATAAAAAGCAATAAATAATATTATATTCTTTTGTCATAAAGGCAGATCTATATTGCATCTACTTCTAAATGAGTTAACATGGCAACGGACCTAAAACCAAAGAAGGTCTCAGGTTTAAGCAAAAACTTAAACCTTTATGTAATGTTCACAGCACCTTTCATAAATAAAGAATATTTGTAATTTACAAGCTGCAAAAAAGATTTACTAATATATTGTAGTGTCTGTGGCTTATAAACTATTTCATATCAGTTGTGAGGCAAATGTTTCAGATTTCTATCAAGAAATACATACTATCATAGTCACCATAACTATTTTTATTACATTACAATAATTAGGAGCAGTACAGTTCATGACAAAAATATTACAAATTTCAGATCACTTCACAGCACATACTCCTATAAACATTTAAAAGTTAATTAAAAGAGTGGTCATTTTTTAAATTTAATGTTTGATATGACCAACATTCCTAGGTCAGCGCAACCAAATGATGGAAAACAACTAGATCACACTGCATATGTCCCACACAAAAAAAAGCACAATGTACAAAATGTGCATGTTTGTTTACACTATACAAAAATAGTTAAAATACATTCCAGGTAAACATGTTACATTAAGAAATAGTACTAGTAAGAAATTGGCACTCAAAGGAAAAATGCAAAAGTTATTTTCAACATGAAAACACAAGACAGTGGAACTGGAAACTTTTAGATTAAACATTAAATAACCCATTTAGCTGTAGGGGGAGGGAGACCCTCTGTCATTGACATTTTTTCAGGTAATAACTTTGTTTTTCCTAAATTCATCCAAATTACCTAGCATCATCCCAAACAGGCACTTAAAACTATTAAACTAAAATAAGTAGTAATCTAGTTATGACTATTTTTAAAGAACTGATGTGAATATATCTTTAGAAATAATTTTCAATTTCTGAAGGAATTTACAGCTACCAGTTATACACTATTCAGTTTATCAATGCAGATTTCATGCTTCCCAGTATTAACACAGAAGTTAGTAAATCTAAATTCATTTTATGGTAACTGATGGATTTTTAAAATTCATTAATACATAATTATCAAGGAATTATTACTTTTTTGACAAATGTAAATGAGTTTTTATTGCCTATAAAAAACCTGAATGTGTATATATTGTTTTAAAAAAATAGCTAGAAGGAAAAAAAATCACAAATACAAATGAGATGAACTTGTGCAAACTGTAACTTAACATGCCTCAACATTTCTATACGTATTAGGACAAAATTGTGCAATGGTGGCAAAGGTTTTGATAACCTATAAAAATTAGGTTCTAAATTCCTATGCAGTGTGACTCAGTTAAAATGGAACCTAGAATTCCTAACTGGGAATGTTCACTCAAATTATACTACATACTTCTGCTATTTTCTTCCACAAACATGTTAATGTCTAAAACTATGTAATTTAGCAATTTTTTTTCAACTTCAAGAATGTTTACCTTTAAGGCTGTATTAGATAATATTTATGTTAATTCTAGGATTATCTCTACCCTTTTAAAATCTCTACGAAAACAAAGGTTTTGTCAAATCATTCAAAATTCACATAATAAAGGATAATTCCACTGCCTGAAAAAAAACTGCCCAGCTATATCAAAAATTCAGTTGTTCTAAAAATCCCCTCACTCAGAATTGCACTGCAATTCTTGAAGTATGGCCATTTCTTTCTCTTGTGTAGAAACAAGAGGAGGTACTGTAAGTCTTAACATCCTACCTAATGTTCCATAAACCTGTTTAGCATAGCATTTCAGAAATCTTTTTAATATATGTGTTGCCAAAGCGAGGCATAGAAGTATTACTAATTTTTACACACGTTTCCTTTTCTTTGAATTAGTTCAGGTATCTGTTTATTCGTACCCAGATAAAACTATTCTGAATTCAATATTTCATTTTAAGAGTCTATTTTAATTACTTATACAACAAGACCAACTAGAATATTACTTAGGAATTTTAATATTATCTGACATACAACTTAATGCGTACTATAACTGTCCCAACAGAATTACATAATTATGCCGAATAAATATATATATAATTGTTTATTCCTTTAAAAGAATGAAGTAAAGTGACTTATATAAACTAACTTGATTAAAAAGTTTCATTGGAATCAAAGCAAAGTACTCCAGAATTAGAAGAAATCTTAGAGACCAAATCCCTTCCTTACAAAACTAAAATATGCATTATGTTATCTCTGGGTCATATGCCAAATGCCTCATGAAGATATTCTAGACCATTCTGGAATGTAAGCATTTAAGGATAGGGATTATGTCCTTTATACCATAATATCCCCAGTGCCTTGTGTAGTAGGCACTCAAATATTTGTTGAATAATGAACAGTGCTAAAAAGTCTTATGAATTAAAGTATTTTTCACTTTAAAATTGTGGCTATTAAAACAATGGAATGTATCACTTCTTAGGGCTAGTCTTACAGATTACGTAAGGAATTCTTCAGCACTACCTTTATTAAATAATTCTTCCTACTAGAGAGGGTTCTGTCTACTCATAGGAGGTATGAAAATTCCTATGTAGTCACTAATGACCAGGCAGCAAAGAGATGACGTTCAAAGGATCCAGATTAAATTACTACAGCCACCAACTGAAAATTATCTATTAGGTCAAATTCCATTATAGTATCTGTCAAATTATGTTGAGCCTGTGGAAATAAGATGTAGGGCATTTTGATGTGACTTGATGGGAAGCCTTCAAAGAAGTATCCAAAACAGCAACGAATCTTGAGGTTAGGGGAATGAGAAGTATTAAAAAGAAAAAGTATCAAGTCCTTGGGCAGTAAGGGTAGGCAGGCAAGATGACACTAATAAGGAAGAGGAGTCCTGAAAGTGAAGAGAGGATATTCAAACATAAACTTCACCTCTTGCACAATTTTGCCTAGACTGGCACTGAAGATGGTAATAAGTAAAAGTTTACAGTGTGCTGAAATTGACAAACAGGTATATTTTTACATAAACTGAATGTAAATCACATAGTTGAATGCTAGATCTAGGCTTGAGATGACTTCTTTTAACGTGAATAGTGATTTGCCCCAAAATGTAGTTGTAAAAGTCATATAACTAGAACCTAAGTCACCTTCTTCCTAATCCAGTGATATTTTCACCTCAACATACCATCACACTTCAAATATTTTAAAGTAACATTTTAAATACACTGAATCATTTTGTTAATTTATCTATTTTTAAGCATTAGATATTCCTAAATATAGACTAGACTTAAAGTGTTCATGAAATGTTACTTTAGCCAGTGTTAAGAGAACTAGCTAATACTAGGGATTTTGAAGCTTTTTAATTGTTTTAAAAAAAAAATTAAAATCTTGCCCCACTTCCACACTCAAATCTCATTTAAAATAATTTTTTTTTAAAGTCTAGTGTTTCATTTATTTTTTTAAAGTGATGTTCTGATCTGTCAGCAGAACCACCACACAGTCAGAATGTATCTTGCTGAGCTAGCCAAACTTCCTCCTAGTCCCCATTTTTGACCAACCAATGCATGGAATCACTGGAAGACCATAGGAATGCACTCCATACTGTGAAACTCTCAGTGAAGCTCAAAGGTTCACACAGGGCCTGGCCTTCAACCTTGGTCACTTTAACACCTACTATACTAATTGGCCCAAATAACCTTTAAAATCACTACCAGAATTAAAAGTATTTTCAAAGACTGAAGTTCAAGAAAAGATTTAAAGTTATGCTAAGAAAAAGCAATCTGACACAAGAAGACTACATTTAATTCCTATGAGAATTTTTATGTTAAAATTTTTTCAATTATTACAAACATTTAGTAGCATGTAAATATAGCCCCCAAATGGTTGCTATAATCCTCATTACATACTGGGTCTGCCTTAACAGGAAAAGCTATGCAGAGTATTATAGGAATTTATCGAATGTGGAAAGTAAATGGCCTTTTAATATTTTTCATTGCCTTGTATTTTTTTCCATTTTTTCCCTTTTTATAGAAAAAATATAATATTTTGGGGAGCATGACTATGACAAATAGCAGTGGAAAGAGGAAGAAAACCTCTGGTAATAGTTAACTTTACATTCATTAAGGGTGACTGAAACTAGAGGACATGATTCCTATAAGACGAAGCTACAAGAAGCCCAGAAATTCGTGTTCCCTCAATGTTTCGGTAAAACCAATCATGAAATTTCAACTGAAATCTCAACTTTAATTATGATTAGTAATTAATCCATGTATGTGAGTAGATAAAACACAGAACTGGGATGATTCAAAACTTCATTAATTTGTTTCACACCAAAGTTCACAATTGGTAAGAAAAATAGGAAGTAATAAACTGCATGCACCAAAAACCCCAAGACAGAAATCTCAGGTATTCAGTTTCTTTTTCACAGGCATTGCTAGTTAAAAAACCAAAACTCAGGGAATACTGGCACTTAGAGGAAAAAAGGTTTCCACTGTCATTTTAAAATAAGCATTCAAGATAAAAGCTAACAGTTTGGATGGAGCAGAAAGTAAATTAGGTAATGCTAAAACGAATGCTAATAATTTAGTGTAATGTACAAAAATTACCACTTTTACTTAAGTATGCCTTAAGAAAAAAGTACAAATTGTATTTACATAATTATACACTTTGTCTTTGACTTCTTTTTCTTCTTTTTACCATCTTTGCTCATCTTTTCTTTATGTTTTCGAATTTCTCGAACTAATGTATAGAAGGCATCATCAACACCCTGAAATACATAAGCATTGAAATGTGAATATATATGGTTTGAAGTATACAAATAACAGAAAGGATACATTACTAATGGAAACATAGAATAAGGACACTTTACCTTATCAGTCGCCAAAATCCAAATGCATATGTGTGTAAATATGTATTTACACTTAATTATCCCTGAGCTTCTAGACATTAGATATAAGCCATGCAAGTATATACTATTTTCATAAATATTCACAGTAACAATATTTGAGCTCGAGTTCAATACTTATTTAAATCTAATTTAAAATTAGATTCAAATAATTACCAAGAAGTAAACAATATTTGAATACACTTTGTCTTCAAATAATACATATTAAAGCATTAGTTTCAATTCACATACTTATATAAGCAAGAAATTTAAAGGGACCTCAACACAAGACACTACTCTGAAAAATGTAATACTCAATACTCTGATTTATGGAGAAATGAGCTATATAATTTAAATAGTGGTATAATTTACCAACCTGGAGAAGATTCTATTTTATTTATTATTGTTTTAGTTTCTGTTTAGTATATTAAGTATTCAAAGTTTGCCATATAAAGCCAAATGCTGTATCTTTAAATAAATTTCCATTTGGTCATTTTGACCTACATCCTTTTGTGATCAAAGCAAGGTATCCAAATCAGTAATGGCTGAAAATGATTACAAGTCAGAATAATTTTCAACCTAATAATTTATAACATGAAAAGTGGCACTGTGAATATGGTAGCAGGAGAGTACTGAAATACTAAAATAATAAAAGATCTATACGTAAGTCAATTCTTGTTATTTCCCCATTAAAGAGCAAATTAAATGTAAAAGAAAAATAAAAACTTAAAGAAAAAATATGCACCTCCATGTATTTCAAAATCTGTACAACTGAGAAGAACTATTTTTTATAAGCCTGTTAACATAATGATGCTTTCAATACTAGACACTAGAGGGAGTCTGAGGAACAAATATCCAACAAAGTTGTATATATCAAGTCACTTTAAGAACAAAGAAAATTAGGTTTTTACTAATTTTAACCACCTCTATTAAATAGTCACATAAACACATTCATTAAGTTATCTTGAAAATAATTTAAAATATAAAAGTGATATGATTTCTCCTTTACTGCATTCCTAAAATCTACCATTAATATTTCAAAATAACAGCAAAATTAATTCAGGGCATTTTCACTCAAGTTACATTTATCTAATTTTCACAACAGATCTTAAATTCAGAAAAGTATTGCCAATATTTTTAAAGAGGTAAACACAGAGTGGGAATGAGAGGCTTGCTCACATTTAAACAAATAGGATAAAAACTAGCACTACTGATTTGAATACTAGTGGATAAAACTCCCCAATAAAACCCCCAAACTGCACTCATTGATGCTCTCCACTTTCTGATATCATTACTGATATAGTATATGCTTTTGTTTCACCCAAAGGAGAGAAGGAAAGTGATAATTTATCAGGAATATAATCAGGGCTTTATATACCTAAACCTTCATGCATCTTAACAAAGAGCAAAATACTTCCAATGATATAATTTTTTACTTCACCAACCTTTGACTAATTTATAATCATAAACCCTTAAAATGAGACAGAATACTTAAAAGAGGATCTAATCAAACCCTTATATAATCCACTCCATTTCAACTTTTATAATGAAGAAAAAAATGTCAATGGTACTAAAACGGGGAAGCAGATAAAAAACCATGCAATGGATATAAAAACATAAGGTAAAAACAATACACAAGTATTTAGGAGAAAATGAAAAAGCGAATTTGTTAACATTACCTTCTTCTAAGATTATAACAAATACTTTAGATTCGTATTGCACTGAACTCTCCTTTCTATGAAATCTGACTAAAATAATTTCAATGATTAGGGAAATGTTACAATTAAAATAGGGCAGTAAATTCCTTTTTTTAAAATATGGGAACTAGTCATTCTCAAATATAATTATTTTGTTTAAACTCATCCATTTTAGGACTAAAAATCTAATTTTTATCTATCACTGTCAAACTAATTTTATAAAAGTATTTTATTTAAAATGTTATTACCAAGTACACTTTTTTCTTTATATAAATGCCACCCATGTCCAGTGAAAAAACAAGGATTCAGTTCAACATGCCTAACAATTATTTGACATTCACACTACACCGTCACAAAAATTTAGTTTACACAAAGAATTTTAGAAAAGTATATGCTTCCACCTTTGTTTTAAACAAAAATTAAAGCATAAAATTTATTTTTAAAATTAAATTTAATCACAAACTTGGCCATGGCTACTGTAATTTAAAAAGTTTAACTTTTCAAATTGCATTGCAATTTTACCACACCTTCTAAATTATACCACACCTTCTACATTAAGATATTGCTTTATACAATGATACTGAAAAAATATTAAGCATTCATAAATCTCAATAAAAATTAATGCTAGGTATGGCTTTTTGTTCTTCTGGGTTCAGCAGGTTAATATGAGACTACATAATATCTTTTGGGACTGAGTCTACTATCAGATATATATTTTACTTTTGGGAGATACATTAATTATTTCAGATCTTCAATTCACATAATAAATGAAATACTGCCATTTGTGACAATATGGATGGATCTTGAGAATATCATGCTAAGGCAAAATAAGTCAGACAGAAAAAGTCAAGAACCATATGATTTCATTTATATGTGAGATATAAAACTAAAAGAAAAAACAAGACAAAAAATCACAGACACAACAGTATGATGGTTACCAGAGGGGACGTGGGTGGGGGAGGTAAAAAAGGGTAAAGGGGGTCAAAAGATATGGTGACAGGAGATTTGACTTTGGGTGGTGAACACACACACACACACACACACACACATGCACACACACACAAGAATACCAACCTTTAGTTTAATCAGCACAGAAAATAATATACTACAATTTTATTTAATGTTCTTGCAGAACTTTACAAACTATGCATCAAAATCTTAAGCTTTGGTGTGAACTTTATGGCATCTATTGAGTGAAATATTTTCTGAGCAAGACCAAGTTTAATAATTTAATCATTAAGAAATTACATTCAATAAATCCAACTGGGCAGCTGCTATGCGCCAGGAACCTCATTAGGCTATGGCCATGCAAAGATTAAAAATATGATTCTAGCTAAAATTCTACTGTATAGGAATCAAACATAAGAGGTTATTTCAATTTAACGTGGTAAGCGTGTCACAGTTAAGAACATTATACCGGGTAATACACAGAAAAGGGCATTACACTCAGTCTAAGGGTTTAAAGAAAGATTCTTAGAGAATAGGAGAGTAGAAGATCGTTGATTGAGTGTCAGCTAATTAATAAGACTAGGGAATAGGAATATTGGTCTTCCAAACAAAAGCAATAGCCATTCTGAAGAGAAAGTAAGAAAAAAACATGGTTTTCATTTACATAAGGACAAAAAAACCTCAAGCAAGCAGTTTTTAGAGATAAGGCCAAAGGCTGGAAGGATAGAAAGATATTAAGAGTCATATATAACATGCTATGAAATGAGATTTTATTCCATAGTCAGTGACTTGATTTAAAGAAGAGAATGATGTTTCTTTTATCTCTCTGGTTGCACTGTGAATGAAAGTGGCAACATGTAAACCAAATAAGAGGTTGTGATAGTCCCAGCAAGAAATGAAAGGGGCCTGAACTAATGATGTGATAAAAGTTTGAACGTAGCATCATAGGAATCTATGGTTGCCTCCAAATGGGGACGAAAAAGAAGGATGTAGGAGTCATCCCAAGACTCCCAGGTTTCTCAGTTGGGTAAAAGTGATTTTGACATGATTGAGTTAGAGAACACAGGCAGAGTATTTGCTTGTGGAATGTCCAAAAGAAAAGAGTATATTGTAAGAGTGGCCCTTTCCTATCTTCTACTCTATACAGTTTCTTATTTTTTTCTCTTTAGAGCCTATGACGAATGTAGTCTATAACCATCAAAACTGCCTCAATTGTAATTAATACTCATTAGATTGAAAATAAAAATGTACAAATTATGTAAATAAACTATAGGTTTCTTTATTTAAAAAAAGAGGAAAGATACTTATTTATGTTTTACTTTAAATTTTGCCTGGAATTTTTTTTTAAGGTTTTTTTTTTTGGGGGGGACCACTTATTCCTCTTCACCTTTTTACCCCCTCCCCACTAATCCCACCCTCTCATCCCTTCTGGGGTTTACCTTTTAATAATTCAAATTAGAATCTCACACCTAAGGTAGTTCTAAAGTAGTTGCTACTTTGTTACCTTTGAAAGACATCAGCTTTCTGCCAAAATTAATATGCTGAACTTACCAGATTACATTACAATGCATTTTTTAATTTTCACACAGCCAGGGGTCTTTTCTTCTTTGCTGATTTTTTTCAATCTGTATTGTCGGATCTCTCTCACCAATGTATAAAAAGCATCCTCCACTCTCTGCATTGTAAAACACAACTTCTTTAAAGTTTGTTTCATTGGTAATAATAATTTATTGGGACAGCCATGTGCAGGAAGTTTGAAATTATGAGTTTTACTTGAGAATCTCTTTTTAAAACAGACATCAGATTGTTTGAATAAAAAAGGGGATGCAGTTTTAAAATATGGCTTGAATCCTGGTTTGTTCTTTAAAGTCAATTTTGTTTTATAATGGAAATAGAATTTTTTAAAAAATTTAATTAGCAGTTAGGGGAAATTATTAAAAACCTGAGTACATGTATTAGTACCTGTATATCAATTAAAGCAATCATTTTGGTTTGCTAGTCATGGGACTAATCAAAATCTAAACTGAAGTTAAATTTAAATTATTTCTTTGACTTAGGGAAAATAACTGATTTATGTACCACTAATCCCCACCGCTCCTACTCTGCATAAGGAATAACGAGAAAAATGGTACAAAAGGGTTTGTGACCTTTGTTTTAAAAAACACATACAACCCCCCAAAATAAAGTCAGGTCAAGAGACTGAAATCTCGAATTCTACCTTTAATTACAACACTGTCTAGTCCATCTCTAGGGTCAATAAGTGGAGCTGAGACTGGGCCTTCTGTGGGTGGATTAACTACATTTAAATAAAAATGCTAAATGAGGGCTGTTTACCATAATATGAAAACATGAATTGTTAAAAATATACCCATAAGAACTGTAGCAATGCATTTTGTATTTTTATTACGAGTCTTAAAAATAATTTTTAGAACAGTATCCAATTATACTGGCCTCATATCTATTCTAATTTAAATATTCTAAACATACAAAAAGGGACTTCTCTGCTTAAAGTTATGGAAAGAAAGCTATGAACAATCAACCATATATGGCCATATGGAGATCAACAGTTTCTAATGTCTTTTCCAGTCCAGAAAATTAGGCAGTAACCAAAGGGGAAAAAGTGTTTAATTCGTCCAGAAAAACACACCACACCAAAGTAGATGCTTATATTTAAAAGAGAAAACACACAAATGTTAATTTACATATAGCGCAAATTAACTTAAAAGATATAATATTTGTGTTCGTTTTTCTCAAAGAAAGATGTGTTTAGGAAAGCTGGTATATTTTATTGCACATTTAACTTAATCTGTTTATTCTAATTTTAAGAATAAATTACTCACTATGGAGACTGGAATATTTTAACTCGCTGGGACTGGTAACATCAGTCTTTCTATAAACCAAATGTGACCAAATGGACTCAGCATCTAAAAAGCTAATACATAGCAAATGTATGATTTTTAGTGTTAAATTCAACTGGGCACAAAGAATCAAATATTTAATTATTAACTGAAGTAAGCCGACAGCTAAGGCTTAATTTCTGCATGCAGAAGTCATTGCATAGCCACTGCTTATAACAGTTAAAGGGAAAAAAGGCACTTCAATTCTTTAGGGTATATTAATTTTTACAAATCTCAAGAATATATTAAGAACTGCTTCAGTAGAGTTTGGTAATTTACCATTAAAGTAAAACTTTAATTTAAAATTCATAAAATTAAGTTTCAGTTAAAAAGTAGGCATTTAAATATGCTGATTATATATTAAAATGTACATTTCAAGTTATATATATAAAACAAACCAGGTCAAAGCTCATATTTTTTAAGAATGTAAACTTTTATTCTTGTTTTTAAAAAGTTACAAGGTCAACATAGAAATACTAAAACATGCTATCAGAGGAGAAAAAACAGGGTTTTGATCCTCTAATTTAGGAGAAGCAAATTTTGATCTTAACTTTTTTCTAAAATCAGTTTAGGATGAGAGTGTCTAATTTTTAAGTGTGCACATCCCCATCACCAATATCAGAATATATGATTTTTGTTTCCAGCAATGCAGAGAGAGAATTGGAAGCCAATAATTAAAAAGAAGAGATTACTACCCACCACCAAGATATTCAGTATTTGGACCTCAGTGGTTAAGATAATTAACAACACCAAGAAACAGTTATTCCAGAGTGACTTTTTTCATTTATTCTTACTAACAGAAAATTTAAGATTTTCGAGAATCAATTATTTATCATATTTTCTCACATTTAAATATTTCTTATTTCTTGATAGTATACTTTAAGGTCATACTGCCATCAAGAGAATATTATTTACCCTTGTGTGCACCTTAAACCACTGGCACTGGTACAGAACACTGGTTTCATATTCTAAAGTTTGTAGGTAATTTTTAAAGATAAAGTGTAGCTGAAACGTAGTTAATACCCAATAGTGGCTAGTCACTAAGTTCTTAACTGGCATTTGATGATTTATTTTTGAGAATATGGCTTACTGCCACATATACTCATTTTCAAATGTCATTTATCAAACTTTAAGATCTGGAAATATTTATATAGGAACAAAAGTGCACGAGTGTATACATGTAAATTTTTTTTAAATCAAGAGATTTGACAATATTTTTAGCTCAGCTATTATCTGAAAACATACTTGTGAGATGAAGGAAAGAGAGCACTCCACGTTAGAGAAAGAACTGTTAACAAATAGTATCATTCCATATCCTGGTGCCTAAAATGCTTTCATTAAGAGATTTCATTCTAAACAAGTATTTATTTCTACTGAATGCTTATTGTCTGCAAAAATTCTTGCAAACTCAAGGAAATAACACTTCAAATACCCTAATTATAGACAGTTCCAAGAACACTAGCCTTCTTAGGGGAGAGGACAGGGAGGAACAAGATGTATTCTAAAAAGCAACTTTGCATTACTGAATTTCTCAAGGCACCTTGCCAAACTATATAGCCCATCTCAGGTATTACCAAAATGCAGCAATACCCACTAACTGGAAGGCTAGGTATGGTGCAAAGCAGATATTCAGAAACTGTTCTATTTTTAACTCATAAAAAGCTGAAGTTCAAAATATTGATTGCATGTACACAAACTCAACTACTATTAAACAGAAATATAGCACATAAGGTTTTTTGTTTGGTTTGCTTTGTTAAAACTATTTGATCAGAAGCTTTCTTTAATGGCAGTTTTCTAACTAATTTTAAGTATCTAGACATTAACAACAAAAACTAGGAAATTAATCATTCAACAATTTTTCAGGTCATAAAGCTAATTTTTACATTATGCTCATATCGAGACCTCCAGGAAGCAAAAAAGCTGAATCAGGAGTAGCAAATAGGCTGAGAATTCTGCTTCTGTTATCCACTTTACTGAACCTCCCTCCCCACTTTTGATTTTAGCAAACTGAAAAACACACAGCTGATTACCATGGTGTCAATGTTTTGGTTTCAACAGCCTTTGCCAATACTGCCATGCATTCCCAAAGAGAACAGGAAAATCTGGCAATTACTAAGCAAACTAGGTAACAGTCTTTATACACTAGGAACACAAGGACCACATACAGCATACTAGCAGAAAATAAAAATTAATTTGACCTTTCAGATGTGGACTAAAATGATTGAGAAAAATATAATTCATTATATTCTTTAAAGTTGGTAAAATACTCTTCAATCCTTATCTTAAAAAGTACTAGAGTAAATTTTTTTTCTCTATTTCCCTCTCACAGAATAGATAAGTTTTACTTTTTATTTACTAATGTTAGCCTGTAAAGTCAAAAGTCTGCTCTAACTTCTAGAGTCTAATCAAATAATACAGTTCCTCAGAGAATCAGGCGTCAGTACCACTACAACCAGAAGGCCAAGTACTGCCACAGCCTACTCTTTCTACTGCCTACACTAAGAATGATTTTTGCATTTTTAAAAGGATTATACGGGGGGGGGGGGGAATACTGCTTGTGGCTCATAAAGCTTAAAATATTATCTGGCCCTTAACAGAAAAAGTTTGCCAGCCCTGACTTATATCTATGAGAAGTTCTAAATGAATGTCCTGTTCCTACTAACTTGAATATAATTTTTTGGTGTTTGTGTTTTAGTTTCATGCTTAAGACCAAAACTTAGGGCATGAAACAAGTAACAACAAGAATATGCATATTTATTTTGTTCAAATAACAAATAAATAATAGATGAGTAATAAATAAAATACTCTGTAGAAAAGAGCTTTAGATTTTCACAAACTGGTGATGTAAAATTTATGAAAATTTACATATTTCATTTTATAATCTCCACAATCAGTACTTGGAATAGCTCTTTAAAATCTTTCTAAAGCATGCAAATATCAAATTAATTTCAACAGAAGAAGATGAATAAACTTTTGAAAGGCAAATCAACGAGTCCATGTAATAAAGAAATCAAAGATCAGAAATTCAGTTATAGTTTAGCAACATAAATTACATAAAGATATCAATAAAACAGGATATAAGAAAAGGTGAGCACTAGGAGGTTAAGAAATGAAGTATTCCTTTTAACACTCTATATTTTAATTACATGATCCACTAAATGTCTACAAAGCATATTTACGTTAATCTACTTCCATAGCATACATATTACATACATCTTCCCCACCTTTCCCCAAAAAACAGTATAAACTCTAAAAATCTATTTTAAAAGAAACCAGGTAGTTTTCTGATTATGAATGCTGTAGCGTTTTAAAGCATTAACATCAAACACTAAGAATCAACTAGTACTGAGAGAAGAACTACTGAACAAGGAAGACACAGCTATTTTAAGCTCTTATCAAATGAAGAAGGGGAGGGCAACACTGAGAATAACAAACTCCCTTTTACTGTCTTTTACTGCCTTTCTGCTCCAGTTGTGACCCATGTACCAAAATCAGCATTATCTGAGAGCTGCTTAGAAGCACAGAATCACAGATCCCAAACTAAACCAACTGAATTAGAATCTGGATTTAAATAAGCAGCTCAGTTCATTCACAGGCATATTAAAGTATGAGAAGCACTGCTCTATTTGCAATCCTTTACAACATTAGGCAAAGTCTCCTAGGTTTTTTCTTTTCTTTATAAAATGTAAACTAAAATTGTAACCAGTTTAAAAAGTATCTTTTAAATAAAAGTTAAAAATAATGCAATTTAATAAAATGTTATTGGTATAACCTAGGTAGTAGGTTTGCAAATGTTTTTGATAAAATTCCTTCAATTTTATATTGCAAAATTTTGATAAAATGTTCGGAGAAAAGGTTTTAAATATTATAATCATGTTTTCTGAGTATCCACTCTCTAAGGGAAATCAAGAAATCTGGTCAAGACCAGTAAAAAAGACAAAAACCAAACCTCTTCCCAGACTTTAAGATCTAGGAATGGATTTAAATGAGATCTTAATTCCTCCAAAATAAAGTGTTGCATATCAAGTTTTTCTTTAACCTATAAATCAGGCTTTAGAATGAGATATTTGTACTATGGTCGCACTATTTCAGCTTTTAATCCCAACACAAAGGCTTAAAATAAAATTTTCTCACTGTGTACCCTATTTGTATGACTAGGAAGCTATACATTTCCACTAGGGAAACAGACGTACATACAGCTGAATAATGGTTTACTTTTAAATTTTTATCCCTTTACGAAATTCAATGAACGTTCTAGAGTGCTTTTTATAAGTTTAACTATGTAATGAGTTTATCCATTTTCTTACCTGCTAGCATTAGTTTTCTGAACTCGCAGGTACATGTAACCAAAACAAAGCCCAAAACAAACATCCACCTTTTATGGAACATAAATTAATCAATTTCTTACTATATGAAAATTATATTACATAATATCCTTATTATTCCTTTCTAGGATTTTTTTCTATATGTTAAATTCTTATTTCATACAACTAAGTTAAATAATATCAACTGTAATTATTTTATTTTACCTAAAGAAAAAGTTACTTTTAAAATATAAGTAATTTTTGAAACAAAATTCCGGGCAACCTGGCATTAATTTTGAAAGAATTACACAGTAAATGAATTTCTATTTACTTTCTAAATATTCTCCTGCTTTTTAAAAAACTATCTCCAAAAATAAATATATCCTTTAAAAAAATTCTACCAAGTAAAATTTTTCAAATACAAAAAAAGTCTAATCTAGAAACATATGACATAACACTCTTAAAAGCACTTCTAAAATAGGAAACTCAATATTTAATCCCTGGTCTTTCACTTTATAAATATAACAGAAAAAAAAAAAAACCCACATTTCTTGAATCGTGAATGTAAGATGTTATGAGTTGAAGAGAATGTTCAATGTGGAAAGAAACCAAAGCCAAAAGAAATACCATGGACACTGGATTAAGAAGAGTTGCCCTTTCATATTCTTAAGAGAACATTTACCAAATAAATATTGCTTTACTACCTGTTTTAGTATCATGGAAAGAAAAACTGATAAATTATGTTAAATGACAGTATGTACATTTATTTATTAATGTTCTTGCCCTCCTGCCCTCCAAATGATGTTATTGGAATATATATTAGTAAATTATGATTAATGATTAAAATCACTTGATATAGTTTGCAGAGAACACATTTGTGTTTATTATAATTTTACCTACCTGTCTTGTCTTTGCTGATGTTTCAATAAAAGGAATTCCATAACTTCTTGCTAAGTCCTGAGCCTGTTTTGTATCTACTGTTCTAGAAGGCAAATCACATTTATTTCCTACTAGGACCATAGGTACATCTTCAGAGTCTTTAACTCTTTTTATTTGTTCTCTGGGGAGGAAAAAAAAAAAGTTACAGCAGAGGTATCAGTAACACAAAAATATTTCAAAAACTGTATACAATGTTCTCATAAAATATGGCTGACTTTTATGTATTCTTAGTTCCCTTGCTTCTCCTTCTTCTCCTTCCCATTAATTTTTTTCTCTATCTTAAATAGAGAATGTCTATGTCTCTTAAAAGATCAAATAATTAGAAATGTACTAAAATTAAAATCTAAGAGGTTCATATGCAGGTAGGTCACATAATGAACAGAAAATATTGAAAAATTCTAGGCTAAAAAAGTGCTATGCCTAATTTTTAAAATTATAATCTTAGAAACATACTATGTTAAATATGTATATATAGAATTTAAAATGTTTTTATAAAAACATTAATTACAACATTAACATAATTTCCACATTCCTTTCTCAAGAAAGCACAAGTGGAAAGATTTTAATTTCTATGTGTACAACACTGATGTTACTACGCTGTTTATTCTGTACAAGTCCTTCTACAAGTTGATATTTTTCAATAAGATGTGCATAAACTCTAAATTTGGGGTAAAATTACATTCCTTCAAAATTGTAAGTGAATTTCAAAGATGTAGCATTGAAGAAAAAGCCAGTAGACAATGGAATCAGAACTGGTTCAAATTCTCAGTTCCTTTACGCATTAGTTTGCGTAAACTTGGACAAGTTAACGTATTTACACCTATTTACTATTCTACAAAAATATTATCACTCACCCAAATTTTTCTCTATTACTAGACTAGAGAGAAAACATGCTGTAAGAAATGAATAAAGCCGATGAATGTGATATTTGCTTAATGTGCAGTTTTATGAAAACTAAAGCCTCAAAGAAATAGAATATAAATTATACTCAATACAATGATTCTTTTAATAAAAGTTTTAAGATTTGTCAACTTTAAAACTGTAATTGTTCTAATACTTTAATCCTTTACAACTTCAGAGTTTTGTTTTTTTCCTTAAGTATCTAATATCTGATTCCAAAAAATTCTAACCAAATATATGTAATTATTTTTAAGGCTGTTTCAGTGGCACCACCTCATTACCTTTTTACATTTTTGTTGATGGTATTAATTTTTACGAGGGCTCTAGCTTTTAAGCTAAGCTGAAGCCTTGCTCCCCTAGTGCAGAGCAGTTAAGAACATGGGATTAGAGTCAAATAGGCCCAGGTCTCCATCCTGGTGCCACCACTGTCTACACCACCTGGAACAAGTTATTCAACTTCGCCAATTCTCATAAACTTCATTTGTAAAACCAGGATACTACCTACATCATAATTATTTTAAAATTTAAATTAGATAATTTCTGCACAGTGGTTAGCAAAGTCTCAATAAATGAAAGATTTACAATTAATCCTCAATGTCCATTTATGATATTCAATTTAAACCCACCTATAATGGTGAATATCTTCAAATGATTTAGTATTATTTATGGCAAATACACAAAGAAAGCCCTCCCCAGTCCTCATGTACTGGTCCCTCATTGCACTGTACTCCTCTTGACCTGCTGTGTCGAGAATATCCAAGAGACAGGTTTCTCCATCAATTACTACTTGTTTTCTGTAGGAATCCTGAGAAAGGAGAAACACAGTCTAGATTATTACGGTGTACCTTTCACTTTAAAAAAGGTATTATACACAACTCAAGAAAAAGAACCCAATTCAAAACTGGGCAAATCCCTTTAACAGACATTTCTCCAAAAAAGATACACGAATGGCCAATATGCACATGAAAATATATTCAGCATCATTAGGAAAGTGCAAAGCAAAACCACTATGAACTACTACTTCACAGCCATTAGGATAGCTATTATTTAAAGATTAAAAAAATGTAAATAACAAGTTTTAACAAGGATGTGGAGAAACTAGAACCCTTGACCACTGCCAATGGAAAGGTAAAATAGTGCAGCCATAATGGAAAGCAATTTGGCAGTTCCTCAAAAAATTAAATGTAGAATTACCATATGATCCAGCAATTCCAATGGTACTATATATAACCAAAGGAATTGAAAGCAGGGACTCAAACAGATACTTGTATGCCAATGTTCACAGCAGCATTATTTACCATAGCCAAAATACAAAAACAACCCAAGTGTTCTACCAATGGGTGGATAAACAAAATGTGGTATATACATACAGAGGAATATCGGCCAGAAAAAGGAATGAAATTCTGATATATGCCACAATATGGATGAACCCTGAAAACATCATGCTAAGTGAAATAAGCCAGGCACAAAAAGACAAATATCTATGAATCCACTCATATGAGGTACCTAAAATAGATTAAGTCACAGAGACAAAAAGTAGAATAGAGGTTACCTAGGGCTGAAGGAGAAGGGGTTGGAGAGTCATTGTTTAATGGGCAAAGTGTTTCAATTTGGGATGATGAAAACATTCTGAAAATAGAGCTAATGGCTGCCCAACATTGTGAATTTACTTAATGCCGCTGAATTGTGCACTTAAAAATGGCTGTATTGGTAAATTTTATGTTACGTATTTCTTATCACAATTTTAAAAAGGTTTACAAACAAGTGTTATAAAGAGATTCACCAATGAAAGTGTACCTATTAGTAACAAAAAGACCCAACTTCTTATAAAAGAAAGCAATTATTACAAAAATGGGATAGGTCTACTAACTCTGTTGTTCAGGGTGCTTTAGATGGCAAGAAAAATCAACTTACAAATAATTACCATGCATCTATTTTATTTACAGTCAAAGGAATATATAAGAGTATGGTCAATACTGAGGATTTTAAAGCCCTTATCCATTTCTGTAATCCTGGGAACAATATCTCACAGACAAATGGATACTACGATAACTCCGTAATAGAGTAAGACTGTCTTATCTGCAAATTCAGTGAGGCCTCTATTAAAAAGGGGAGGAGTGGAGAAAGATGGATATCTTAAAGAGACTATGCAACTCTAAGACTGAGTAAAGAAAAGGGGTAATATTAACACTCATTTTTTTCTGACTTTTGATTAATACTTATGCCTAAAAGATTTCACACACACTCTGCCAAAATAGGCCTCAATAAATAAGGGAAAAGGAATGGTGAATTGTGAAGTCATGGAATAAGAGATGGGACTGACAATAGATTTAAAGTATGAGCCATGGGCACTGTTTCTTATTGTTCCACAGTGGGCTGTAGCACTAGAGTGTCTTTAGTTCATGAATTACTTTATAAACATTCCATCATTAAAAAAGAGAATGGTCATTAAAAATCATGTTTTTTGATGAAATATTTCTAAATGTTTACAGTAGAACACAAAAATATATGTGTAGCATGATCCCAGTAAAATATATGTATATATCTATATAAATGTATCTGTACATAAATTTAAAAACTGATGGGATTATACCAAAATGTTAACAAAGGCTGTCTTTAACAGAGATAATTTAAGAAATAATTTATCTCCTGCTTATCTTTCTTTTTTTCCTAGATGCTATCTTAAATATATTCCCTTTTTTTGGCTTTTAATTTTTAAGTGTGAAAGACTACCATATTAGAATACGATCTCATGCTTACCTTTTAAAGTAAATTGTATTTTCCAAACTGTTTATAATAAAAATTAGTTATTTCACCAGTCAGAAAAAAAATGGATGGGAATTTATTTTCTAAGTAAGCTCTTTACTAAAACTTTGAACATTTGGTTGACATTTTATTATTTTAGCCTATTCCCTTAATTAACTACTTGAAAGAACTCTTGTATATTATAAAATTAAAAACCAGTGTTTTTGAAGTATAATGAAATAGCAGGACTTGAGAGCAAAGTACAGTGTCTTAGAGTTAATCCATTCATTACCCAGGTGTGGCTACAGACCAAAGACCTTTCTTTACCTGCTGTTGTCACCTCACATTCTTCACTTAACAATACTAACCTAAGTCAACCTTACAGTTAATCAGTTTCCTTAGTCTTTAAATATAAAATGTTCTACCAACAATAAAATTAAAGACTACAGTTTTTAGAGCTACACAAGTCTATACCTAAGGCGTGGCTGAGGGATTATTCACCATCTGCCCCCATATAATGTCTCCAAGATGTACCTCAATAAAGTCTCATTTACAAAATTTTCAAATACTTTGTTTCAAAAGTATATAATGTAGAATATTGGTAGTTTCTGCATGTATTTCATAACATGTTTCCATGATGAATATTCCATCAAAGGGACTAAGAAACTGAGAAAGCAGTCTCTATTCACCAATCTATCATTCCTATTATCTTTTCCCTTCTAAACCCTAAAAATATTAAAGTTCTGCATCACATTCAGTTATTGAAAAAAGTAATCTACAACCTACTTATAAACAATGAGTAAAATCTGATTAGAAATAACAGATTTAGGTTAAAACTTCATTATTTCCAAAGTTAATTTTAACTAGTCTTCCTTAGAAGTATAATGTCACTGAGATATAAAAAGGCAATGCAATCTGGTAAAAACTTAAGAACTAAAGTGTTAAAAAGCAAAGTATGGTCTAAAAAGGATAGGTTTGCTGACAAAGCAGAAAGCAAGCACAACAAAAATGACATATAAATACTAAAGATTATGTTCAAACTTCAGGTTAGCCACTAGAAAGAGAAAAAACTTAGTCATCAATGTGGAATCTTTCCCGAGATTAGAGTCTAAAGGTTTCAGCACACCACTGCTCACAGGCCAAATCCTGCCCACCTGTTTTTGTATGGCCCAAGAGCTAAGAATAGTTTTTATGTTTTAAAATGGTTGTTTAAAAAAAAAAACAAAAAAAAAACTACATGACAAAGACCCACATGGCCCTTTATAGAAAAGTCTGCCGACCCTGCTCTACGCTACTAAAATACCTTTTCACAAATCTCAAGTATTCCCAACACATGTCACCACTTTGAGAAAGTACAGGTTATCAAAGCCCAACTAGTTTAACAACACACAGATTCTACAACAAAACTAGTTAAGACTAGAGTAAGAAAAGGATCGAGACCTAACATTCTTAATTAGTATTATTTCCAGCCTTTGAAATAGAATAAAACTTTTAGATCGGGTACATAAAGTTACTAACATCCTTCAGAAATTAGGACAAAATAAAGCCATTTTAACGCAATGTAACAAAATATAAAATGAAGAAAAGTTATTCCAAATATTTTCCCTTACTCCCAGCTAAAGTGTTACTGTTTTATTTACTGAAATAGTAAAAAACTTTTCTAAATGAATATACTATGCCAGCAAAAGTTAATCACAGGTAGAACTCAAACATTTCTAGTGATACAATAAACAGTCATAATCCTTTTGGAAAGCAATTAAAGTATTTATCAAGAATCATACAAATGCCTTTTACACAGTAATGCCACTTCAGGTAAACAACAATAAGGAAATATGGTTTATTTCTTTTTAAATGGTAGTTATAATAAAGATATACTTAACATGGCATCTTAAAATGTCTTATAGAGAAAAATTACACAGGTATTTAATACTGACCCATTATCTCAAGCCATTTATCTATCTTCAAAATATACTCCAAATCCAAGTACCCACCAACACCACCACTATCACTCGGGTCCATAACTATTTCGTCTCATGCAATCTACTGCTACTCCTTCCTTTCAGGGAACCCTGTTGTTACTCTTAAACAATATATTCTCCACATAGCAGCTAGTAACCATTTTTAATTATTACTTGCTTTAAATGTCATTCATTTGCTTAAAGTCCTCTAACAGCATCCCTTCATTCTTAAAAATAAAATCCAAAGGACTAATCACTCTCCCTCCTGGGCACCTGTTTTTTTCATAGCATGTTTTATAGTTTGTAACTATGTATTTATTTGTGTAATTGTTTTTAGTCTACGTCCCTTACTAGCCTCTAAACCCCATCATGGTTAGGCTCACCATTGTATACTCTGGGCATAAGTCTTAAACACAGTGGGTAATTGGTCTATTGAATCCAATGTAAATATCTGTCTTATTCAAGGTAAAAACTATCTTATCAAAATAAGCACAAGTTTAATATATTTTAAATTATATTAAAATGTTATAAAATTTTAAATTACAATATTTTGAGTATTTTGATAAATATATTCAAGCAAGTTTTACATAAGAAAATTTTAATGTAAAAATGTAAACCAAACAATACATAGAGATTTTAAAACACTTATGGGACAAAAGAGAACAGGATTGCAGAGAAGACCCACCTTCAACTTATATATCTTGAAAAAGAAAAGGATTGAAACCAAATGTGGCAAATGTTAAAGATATCAAAAAAGTTGTTGATATATGCATGTTTATATTACTTTTTCATATAGCATTAAGAGTGTACCCACTTCATCACCACTAACAATCGATTTTATATTTTTATTTTTCTTTAAACTTGTCAATTTGTTACGCTAAAATTTCTTCTTTAATATTCATTTCTTTGAGGACTAATATATGTTAGTTTTTTTTATATTTTCTTATTTATTCCCATCACCTGTGTCCTTTGCCTGTTTAGAATTTCCATCTTATTTGCACTGACTTGTATAATGTTTTTTCAAAAGTGTTTTCCAGTTTATTAACATGCCTTTAAGTGTTGTTTTATGCATAGAAACTTATCTGTAGACCCAGTAGAGGAATTTGAAAGTTAAAACTAAATCATTCAAGAGGAGATTAAATTCATTGACTAGGATATCATTTTGTCATTTTTCTATTATAATTAATGGTAACCAGTTACTCCGTATGTTATCTTTTAACATACTCCACTTAGTTTTCCAACTCAGGCTGTAACTCTGACATGGGAAGACACACAGTAAACAAAAAACTTAAAGAAAGTAATAATTTTTACTAACGGTAACTATATTATTATTAATAGTAATTCTAACAACCAACATTTACTGAGCCCTTACTTATATGCCAGATACTATGATAAGCCTATTACAAGCATTATCCCATTTAATTTGTCTTCATGCTGCTGATTCCATCGGATGCTCTTGTAAATATGACTAAGACTACTAAAAATGTCAGCTAAAGTATTAAGGATTAACTCTTGAAATGTTTGTAAGGTTTTTCTTAATGTGTTAAGTATTTAATACTTTTCATGTACAGCTAAATAACACCGATAGGGAAAAATAAGAAAGCTTTACTCTCTTGATGTTCAAGTATTTTGTAACTTCTAAAAAGATTATTTAAACCCATCACAGAACGATGTGTTCCACACTACTGGTTATAAGCCATCAAAGGTTGCTGTAGATAGCTAATTCTTAAAAACAGAAACATCTCTCATCTACTCTAAGCCATTGTTCCTTCAGTTGTAGTAGTGCGTAAATAACACACAGGACTTTGTATACAGATTAGAACTGAAGATCATGAAAATCTCTTTACAAAATGAAAAATTATAAAATCCCTTTATAGCAGTGCTATAAAAAGTTTACTGTATTATTTTATATATTACATTGTACATGCTATTATAGGCAAAAAAGGTAGGGGGCAGGCCACCGGCTGCCAGGAGCTATACGGCAACCATAGTATCCTATCCTTATAAAAATCACTGGGCATCTGCACTTGAACTCCTTTTTGCAAAACCAGTCAGAGTATTTCAAAATAAGTATGATGGAGGAGGATAAGCTCCAGGGAAGGGAAGTTAAGACACTGAGGGTTACAAAGAATTTCTGTTTAGACTAGGGAGCAAGGGCGTTAAAAGAACTTGTTTTCATGATCAAATTTTTGATTAAGACATTCATTAAAAGTAAGAATAAAGAAAACAAAGACTTCTCTACAATGACAGATAATTAAAATAATAATTTCGAATCTTAGCTTAAGACTAGAAAAAATAAAGTGTACCAGTTTCCAAGAGATAAAACTGGTTCAACAACTTGAATAAACTCAAGGAAAATTTGCTCCCTAACAGACTTTGAAATAAGGATATTATAAGCATTTGTCTGTAACCTGTTGAAGTCATGTGGCATTCTCCAACAAATTATCACTTAGTGCCACGGTCAGAATATGAGACTAAATCAATCATGAACCTAATCTTAATTATAAATGCTAATATATTTTTCATGTTTTGTATTATGTGTCTCTCAGCTATTCTTTTAATTGGCCTGGTACTAATTTCTTTATCCAAAATACATCTGCATTATCCAATCTGTTGAAGTTTTAAAAGGGGGGAAGAATGTAAATAATCTAATGGCATCTAATACGTTAGGGACTTTTCTCCCTCAAAAATGAATATTTACTTTTCCCTCTCAAACGGGATATGCTCATTTTGAAAAACCAAATACTAGAAAATGAATGTTTGACATATGTCCTACCATATTTTATGTTCGCATTCACATTGTTTTTAAATAAATGGAATCATATTCTACACAATGTTCTATGACACACCTTTACTTAAATAATGGACACTTTTCAATGTCAGCACATATAGACCTACCTAGTCCTTTAAACGACTGTAAATTTGTATAGATATACGCAAATTACTTCGCCCATTCCCTATTGGTAGACATGTAGATTTTTTCCATTAAAAAAAAAAAAAAACTGTAATAAAGATTCCTGTGTATTCACCTTGAACACTTATCCAGATGAATTCTTGGGATAAATTCCTAGAAGTGGTCAAAGAACACATAACTTACATTTTGATACATACTGCCAAATTGACCCACAGACCTACAGACATTTGTAAGGCTATATTTCCATTTATAGCATAAATAGTATACATTTCTCTATACCTTTCCCAGCACTGTTATTCTAATCTTGGCCAATATGAAAGTAAAAAAATGCTGTTTGTTTGAACTTGCATTTCTATGTTAATGAAATATCTTTTTTATGTCTTATTTGTTGTATTTTTTTGGTGGATACATTGGCTATTTATATCCTTAGCCCCTCTTTTTCCCATTTTGATGTTTCCTTTTTTCTATTTTATATAACATGTATTATATATAATATTAATATAATGTTTTCCAAGATTTCCATTTGTCTTGTAGTTTTGTTAAAGATGTCTTAATTTTTATGTAAATAAATAGCTCAACCTTTGCCTAAATGTTCTCCTAAATGGTTTAAGAATATTTCGAAAATAAAAAAGATTCCTATTTTTCTCACTGGAGAAAAAATTATCATAATTCTACAAATAAAGAAGTTAACCTAATGTTAACTCAATCTGTGTTATTTAGATAATACTGCAAGAACCAGGATTTAAGACTAACATTATCATTTTTATTTCAACACTGTCTAATGTTTAACATTAAAATTTATACAAGATAGAACCAGGATTCTCGCCATGGGAGAACAAAGATATGGAGAGAAGTGAGAAAGAATGAACTCATGATTTTTAAATAAAATGTGTCTTAGCTCTGTCCCTTGAAAAGGTCTAGAAGCAGTGACACACCAATAGCAATACACATATCTAACATCCGGGATATTTCTAAATACCATTTCCCATTCAGGGTGGGGATACATGGAAAGAACAAGGTGAACTTGGAACACATTGTGCCAGAAAGTAAGGAAGGGGACATGTCAAAAGGATACAGCAACCAGACTGAAAGGTATGCCACTGGCTATATCAAAAACAAATTTGAGAATAAGTATCAATAATCACAGTAATAGACTTTAATACAATGAATAAAAAAAGAATCCATTAGTCCATACTGATATAAATAAGACAAATCAAACAAATATATAAGAAGAGAAACAGAGCTCTTATTTATGGTAGATGTCAATTAATAAATGTAGAAATGACAGAGTTAGAAGATTACCTACCATTCTGCAACTCCTATGGTAGTAATTAATTCTGGTGAGAATTATCAGTGGATGCTACATCCCACTGGGTGCAAATATGTTGGGGAACAAGATATTTATAGTCTCAAAGTATCTACCCAAAGAGTATATATTAATTATAAGGAACCGAAGATAGCTTTACAGAGAGAAAACAGACATCACCTTAACCAAATAATCAATGTTAACATCAACAATAATGAGACAAACCGGCATCATGTGCCTCCTGATGTGATGCACAGTAAATACAACATCACTTATGTAGTATTCCTGCCAAAACTCTTTAAACTGAATCAAACAATAAGAACTAAACAACTAAACGGCTGGCCTGAATTTTCAAAAAGTATCATTGTCATGAATGACTAAGAAAAGCTGAGAAACTGGTCTAGATTAAAAGAGATTTTAAGACGTGACAAGTAATTTTTTGATCCTGGATCGGGGGGAAAAAAAGGAATTGCTAAAGGGCATTCTGGAAACTGATAAAATTTGATTATGGACTATTAGATAATGTATTGTATCAACAGTGATTTTCCTAAATTTCATCACTGCATTGTAGTCATACAAAGAAATGCTCTTGTTAGAATAAGGTCAGCAAACTTTTCTGTAAAGGGCCAGGTAGTAATTGGTGTCTGGTGCAACTACTCAACTCAATCATTATAGTGTGAAAGCAGCCACCAACAACACATAAACACACAAGACTGGCTGTGCTCCAATAAAACTTTATAAAAACAGACAGCAGGCTGGATTTGGCAAGCAATCAGGTCATAGCTCACAGACCCCAGTGTTAGAAAACACAAGTTTAGAGGTAAAGAATAATAATGTGTGCAACGTACTCTCAAATAGTTCAGCAAAAATAAATAACATGTATTCAAGTATGTATGCGCATGCTATATACCTGCATACATACATTATGCACATATAAAGAAAAAGCAAATATGTCTAGTTTACAGCTAACAAGTATCCACTGTACTATTTTATTTTACTATTTTTCCATAGGTTTGAAATTTTTCAAAATGAAAAGTTGAAAAACTACCTAAAGTAAGCACTGTCCTTACTTACTCCTCTCAAATACTTTATTTTTATTACCTATTTCTGCTAAATTTATTACATTAAGATCACAATAACATAACTGTTCCATAAATCTAGGCACTATGAGCTAATATAGTTGAGAAGCAAGAAATCTACTGCCCTTCCGAAGCATAAAGCCTCTAAATTAAGTTATATACAATTAGGGTTATTGTCTAACTGATGTTCAAAATATATCTAAGACCAATAAGCTTCATGAAGGCATCGATTTGGTCCCTTTTGCTCCTCAATGTATCTCCAGCCCCTAGGAAGACTGCACAGGTACAGAATGGGCACTGAATAATATTTATGGAATTAAAGATTTAGCAGCAATGTTAAAACCAGAATCTTAAGAGATGCCAAACCATAACTTTTTTTTCCTTTCACTTATTTCCATCACCAATTTTCGTTTGTATGTTTTTAAAGCTTTCTATTTACAAAAACCCAAGTTAAAATAAAACATGTCCAATAATTTTTAACATTCAGGTCTAAATAAATAGTTATTACTATTAGGGAAATATTTATTCTTAAATTGACCTAAATACAGTGCCTGAATTTTGTGTTAGTTTATTCTAAAAATCAGGTACTCACAATTACTATAAAAATCTACAAAATGTGAACTTTCACAATTTGCCACTTTTGAATTGGCCCTTCCTAACACCCCATGTAACACATCACTAAGCATTGAACTCTACAAGGTACCTCCTGTGTGCAGGTAAAGAAATTCAGAGCCACAGTGCCACTTTTTATTACCTCAAACAAAATTATCTCAATCAGTAATAACAATAAAACCACCCTATTTGTTCATATACCAACTCATTTCCTTTTACATTAAAAACAGTCACCTACATATTTAGTTAGGCCCAACTAGTCCACAATAATCTTAATATTAACAAAGTAAACTCATACTTTAGATTTTAAAAAAATTAGTTATATAAAGTAAAACTTTTAAATAAAATTTGTATTTATAAATTGATTATACCCATAATTTAAATAAAAATATCCAAACTTAGTATGTATTTCATTTTTATTATAAAAGCAAGTTAAGTTGACCAGTAGAGGGCACTCACTTGAAAGGGGGAAGAATTGGCCAGAGTCTTGAAGAGAAATGCATTTACAAAATTGCTATGTTTACTTCATTTTAAAAATAGAATGTTTTAATAGAGTGCTAAAGTAAGCTAACATATATAACATATTACTGGTTTAGAAAAGGTAAAGTTTAAATTACATTATGTTAGAAAATATAACAGAAACCTAATTCAGGGACTTGAATTTAACAATTAAGGGATGCTTAAAGCTAGATGTAACATATATTAAAGTGTCAAGCTCAACACTACTGACATTTTGGGCCAGGTAATTATTTGTTGTGGGGGCTATCCTACATACTACCCACTACAGGCACCAGTAGCAGTCCCTCTCCCCTCAAGCTGTGACAACAAAAATATCTGAGATATTGCCAAATGCCCCTGAGAGGCAAAGTCATCCATCCACCCTTCATTGATAACTACCAATACATACATGTAAAACCAGAAAATTAACAGCTTACAAGATTATACAATTTTTTTAACACTATTCTTCAATACTGGTATATTACTATTTTTCTCTCTATACCTTATTCAGCAAATAAAATAAATTCCATAATTAACATGGAAAAATTTTTTAAAAAGAGGAAATGATAAATCTTTTTGATTATAACTCAGAGTACTAAAGATGAAACAAGTCAATCCAATTATAAATCCATTCTTCCTTACTGAGTAGGAAACTATTTCATCAAAGAAAGAAATAATACTTGGACTGAATTATAAGTGTCATATTAACAGAACCATGCAAATGTGAATGAATTAGAGCCTAAAAATAAAAACTTCTATATCTATTTTTACTAGCATATTATGTCCACTAGATACACAATATGTATTTGCTAACTGATCAACTGTTCATTCTGACCTCTATAACTACTTGTATTTTTTAAGACAAAATTTTTCTTCTTCCAGCAAGTTTTCCCTTACTAAATACATTTCAGAGAACATGTTTTGATAACAGTAAGTAATCTCTAAACTATAAAAACATATATTATTTCTAGCTTGGCATTTTATTTGGGGGATTGCTCTGAGTTTGAATAATCTTGCACTACTAATGAAGTATTTCATTATCTCTGGAACTCTTTGATGGGCTTCATAAAAGATAAAGGTAAAAATTTTTCAGAATGGAAGTAAAGGTGATTATATGCATAGTCTCAAATATAAACATACTCCATGTATGCATCATACCTGTCTAATTCTATATCATATCTCTGCCATTAAGATGCCATTAGATAGTATACTGATAAATTTGTAATTAGTAAGTTCAAATTTTGGTATACTGATAAATTTGAATCAGCCTCCACTATTAAATATTTCTTAGCTTGAAGGCTAATTTTTCATTTTTAAGACATTTTAAAGGTACACAGGAAATTCCACTTAACTTGGTCGTAGAAAACGTAAGATGCCACTACTTCCTAGCTAAGTATCCTTAACCAAGTTACAACCTCCATTTTTATCTATAAAATGAATGAAACAATGACCACCTTTCTTATCTCACAGTATAAATCTCTGCAAATCCTAAACCACTAGAAAATGTGATATTACTTATTAAATATTTTTCTCATCTATTTCCATTTCTTTTAATGCAGAAAAACAGGTTAGAATTCCAAATGTGCAAACTCTATGTCTTCTCTCATTTTCTCTGATAACATTATTCACCAATGAAAACCTAACAGAGTAGCAATATCACCATTCTTTAACTTTTACAAAAACATCGAGTCAGCATTATTGCTTAACTATTAAAATAAACTACAAAATTCTCTTGTCTTTCTTGTAGTTGAACTACACACTAAGAATTTAATGTGTAAGATGCCTCAAAGAATCTCTGATGCCTCTTCCCAGGCGGCTACACTAGTGAGGGAACATCAGCTTCAAAAATCACAGGTAATCAATGTTCCAAAGTCAGGTTTTTGGGTTTGGCAGAAATCATAATCGAGGTATGGGTTTGAGTTTATAAATTTTTTCTACCTTTCCTCAAAATAAAGGATTAACTTTTAACTTTAGCTCTTTAAGATTTATATTGCATTTAAACAATTCTCACCAAAAAATTTCCTAACCTATTTTATCACATTATCACACATATAGTATTCATGACCTCTGACAGGAAACAGTGTAATAGAATTCTTCGTATTTTCAGAGAAGATGGAGGATACTTCTGCTAAAACTATCTTCCAAAATCCGAAGAAAACTTCCATGCTTAACCTGAATTCTATTTAAAACTTCCTTTGACTTCTGATTTAAATGGTAGAGTATGCCAAGTGCCCTTGGCTTTAGAAATGAGTGAGCTATTTAATCCTCGTGGAAGAAACAAAACAAAACAAAACCATCATATATC
>NW_011888863.1:1709445-1713695 GCF_000151845.1 Pteropus vampyrus
AGTGTGATTATCTTGTAATAAATAGTCATAAAAATGATCAAGAAAATCTTTTTTTTTTTGGTACCCAAATGATGGGCCTGCACAAATCAATATGCATAATATTAAAACAAGATTTACCTCTATCGTAGGATCATATTCATCCACAAAGTGATTCTGAATTAGCTGTATCGTCAAGGCACTCTTGCCTACGCCACCAGCTCCAACTACCACAAGTTTATATTCAGTCATTTTCAGCAGGCCTTATAATGAAAATAATAAAAATGTGACTAAATTAGAACATGTGTCACACATGAGGTTAATATAATCCCAACACTCTATCAATACCTTTTAATACAAATTCACTTTCATATGGAAAATTATTTCAAAATATCTCACAAAATTCAATGAAAATAGAGACTATTACATAGGTGGTCTACTTTAGTTGGACCACCTATAATTAGTGACCTATTATATAGGTGGTCAAACTTCAGTTAACCACAGATGTGTACTGCAATAAATTGCACTACATTCACAAACTCCCACATCAACATTTGAGAAAAATGCCGAGTACAAAGTTCTTTTATCTTATATTCAGGTTGTTCTCTCCAAACAGCCAGTCTGCTGTTCTGTAGCAGTTAATGGCTCTCAAAGGAACATGCCATGACTTTACTCAGTACAAGTGTCTAGCACAATGCTCTATACCCTGTGGACACACCCACACAAAACTGTTGACAGCTATCTCTACAGTATTCCTAGTTGGCTCTGGCCCCTAAGAGTTACAAGTGGATATGCTGAGTGTCTTTGTTGGAGCAAAGAGCTATAGAAAACTTTAAAAAGCACCATCATAGTTAGTTCTCCTGGAGAGTTAGCAAGAATCAGATGGAGTGTGTTGGATTGGCGGTGGGGGGTGGTGGTGAATTATCAAATAAAGCTTAACTGTGCAATGAGGAAATAAAAATTGAGACACCAAAGCAGATAAAGACAAAATTTGATGACATTTTAATCTATAAAATATCAGCTGGGGGAAATAATGGTGTAAAAATTAAGAGAACTTTGAGAATTTTTAACTATTCACTATTGTTGATTTGATCATCAATCATAATATATAATATATATTACTAGTGCTGAAAAACAGCACTCTGCATAAGAAAAATATAATCATATAAACTTTAAATATAAGCACTGCTTCTAGTGAGACAATTTAAAAAAATTAGTGAATATTTCTCAATAATGCATGTGACTTATTCTTTGCATCTTGTACATTGTCTAGAGACATACAACTTGTAAGGTTAACAGCACAAGACAGAAAGTATTTAGTCAGCTGTTTCAAACTTTTTGAAATAAAATAAACTTATTTATCTCCTTTCCCTTAATAACTACATAATATTATAAACAAGGAACTGAGAAATGGCAGTAAATGCACATTATACATAGTCCCAAATTAATGAATGTGCAGATATAAACACTATATACATGTAGCATCCTATTTACTGAAGACCAAGAGTTATTCGAATAGGCACCAAAAAAAAAAAGATAATATGGTTTTCCAAATGATAACATACTAACCACCTCCTCACCCTATTTCTGAACCTTCTCACAAAGAGCAGACAGGCTAGACAACTGTTATATCACAGACTGTCACATTACAGCTCCCTGACCTATTCTGCGCCACCCAGCTTTACTTGCTCTTGTCTAGGGCTATCTAGGGAGCTACTACAAAACATGTATGTTATTCTGTTTGCTCCCACTTTCTATTTCAAACATAAACCCTTACAAATGGGACAGATGAGGAGAATCACATCAAAATGTATCTTCTAGCTCGCTGCTCACCAAGCTCCACAAAACAATTTAGACGGCCTAGAAAAGCAGTTCTCAAACACGGTCCAGGAACCCATTAGGGTTTCTAAGGCTTTGCGGGGATCCAAGAGGTTAAAACTTTTAACATTATACAACTACAATGTTAATACCCTTTCCACTCCTGCCCTTTCACAAGTCTACAGTATTGTTTTCCAGATGTGTGAACACAATAGACTGAATGTAGAAGCAGATAAGAGGATCTGGATGTCGGCTATTAAGCCATACAATTAAGAAGATTTGCAAAAGTGTGAAACTAGGCCACTATTCTCACTAATTTTTTGGTTTTGTTTTGAAAAAGTCATTTTCCATAAAATGCCATTTACGTTATCAAGTAATGGGCTTATCATTTCTATTTTTTAAATGAATTAATAAATGTTTAAAATTCTCAGTCTTCATTTCTATGATGGTAAATATTGACATACCCCATTTTGAGATCTTCAGTAATTTTGAAGAGTGTAAAGGGGTCCTTACAACCAAAAAGTTTGCTAGCCTAGGAGATCCTGTGGATACTGGATTAGAGAAAGCTTAGCTGTATATATGTGTGAACTCTGAGACAAACACACCTTCTGGTCTACTTGTTTATCCAGTGGCTGTTTCTGGAAAAAAAAAAAAATCCTTAAACTGGACTTTAAAAATCCATTTAAGTAACACTTAAGTCCATTAAAGAAAACTTGGTTCCCAAGTAGACTTACTGAAGATCACATGCCAGAAGGAGCCCCCTCACCCAAAGCTACAAAAGCTAGCAAGGGTTGGAAGTGCGACCGGAACCCAACATTTTGGTAAAGAAAAAAATTTTCACTTTTATTTATCACAAAACTGAATTATCATCTCTTCTACCATCTTTTTAACCCAGGTATGCCTGTGGATGGCTAGTCTCAAAGCAAGTAATACTGAAATCAATCATACTTGATGTCTATAGTCTATTACACGTTCGAGTCAGCAGTTTGGACCTCAGTCACCTAACAGTGACATCATTCATATGGTTGATTCTGAGATAATGATTATGAACAGACTTTTTCCCTTTGTAGTTTTTTAAATGATTTTTTTTCCATTACAAATGTAATTGTGTAAAAATCAGAAAACATCTTTTTGTTGTTAATTTCATAGATATCAAGATTTAAGAAGGGTAGCTTATTTCAATTAGGTGTCTGGCAGATTGGTATAATTAACTCTTGTAAGTCAGTTTAAAAAATTGTGCGTGCTGTTTTAAGAGAACTGTAATAAGTCTTGAGATGGGGGTCAAATTTGTAAGGATGAGGGTGATACAGAAGAGATAAAGGAAAGGGCAAGACAGGCAAATTAAACTTCAAGTATAATTTTGGCTATTACTGTCTACACTCAACTAGCAAGGGAAAAGCCCTGCTTCTGCTCTGCGGGTCTTCTGCGTGTGTTTTAACTTGACAAAGCAAAACAGACCTTCTGGGATTAACTTTTTCCTTTTCACTAAGTCAAAGGCTTTACGTTGTAGGGTGTTGGCCACCTGTTCTTCCACCACCATCTATCTCTACCTCCACCTCCTCTTTTGTAGCCACAGCAATGTCACAGCCCATACATGGGGGAGGGGAGCAGTCAGGAACTCGGCTGCAGATGCATTTTTCCCCAAACACAATAACCTCAAATAGTGTGGTCTCTAAGCACTTTCCTATGCTCTTCCAAAACGTGACCTCCCCTTCTTACTCATATATCCCCCTACACACTGAAATGGACCACTATCTGTCCAGTCTGCGCTCGAGGGAGAAGTTTATTTCTTCGTCCTAGAGATGCTAGATGCAGCAGAGAAGGCAGTAACCGAGGCAAGCCGAGTGCTGGGTAGGGAGGGAGAGGTGCGGGAGCGAAGGGAGAGAGAGGGAGAGAAAAAGACGACGAGGGGGAGGGGAGACTGGAGCGCAACGGGAGTAACCTCCACCGCACCCGAGCGCCCGAGGGGCAGCCCGCCCGGCCCGCGAGTTTCTCCCCGGCCGCCTCCAGCGGCGGCTCTCGGGGAGGAAGGAAGGGGTTCCCCGTCCAGGAAGCAGCACAAGCGGCGGCCGCCTCTAGCCTCACCCTCCTCAGCCCCGCACTGCCTATTCCTCATTCCCCGCGTCGCCGCGTCCCCGCGCCTCCCCCGCAAACCCCCCAACGGCGTCTGCCCGCCCTCCCGTGCTCCGCGCCCCCTCCCCGCCCCTCCGAGGACCCCTAATTCATTCACTCGCCGCCGGCCCCGCCCGGCGCGGGCGAGGAGGGTCGGGACCAGGGCAGGGGCCCAAGGGGGGTGGTCCTCTCCGTACCTCTCTCCCGCACCTGGGAGCCACCGAGCCTCTGGCCCCCGCCGCGCCTTCAGTGCCCGCACTGCGCTCGCTCCCAGTCCGAAATGGCGGGGGCCGGGAGTACTGGCCGAGCAGCCGCCACAGCCGCCGCCGCCGCCGCCGCCGCCA
>NW_011888863.1:1714240-1716385 GCF_000151845.1 Pteropus vampyrus
GCCGCAGCAACCCTATCGGGTCCACACCGAGAAGCTGCGAAACCCCGCCAACCCTCGGGGTCGGCCTACACTTGTGCACATTCATTTACTGTCATTTACTGCATGGACATAAACGTGCAGTCACCAAATGCGGGAGGAAGAGACCGAGCTGTCAGTCCCTCACCCTGGGGCTTTCTAATCTTAGGTAGGTTATTACCAGCTTCAACACTCGGGCTGGGAACCTAGCCCCAGGCCCAAACTAACCTGACAAATCCTTTCTTCACTAATCTTATAGGGGAGAGGTGTCTGTGGTTTTCTGTTGTTTCTATGGCTATTCTGAAGCCATCACGGGTCTCCCTGGACAGGGACCTCAAACGTACCTATTGCCCTCGACGGCATAAGCAGAAGACAAGTTATTTTTAAGTAGAAATGCCCTTGATAGTTTAGACCTGAGGAGAAACATTCAAACATTAATTAGAAGATTGAGATTAATCAGTTAACACGTTAAACAATGGAGCGATTAAACCGGCTAACATACCCAGAGTCTGCGTGGATAAACTACCTAAAAAGGTAAATTGTCCACATAATAAAACATGAATAAAACAATTATTTTTAAACCCTAACTGTTAGGTCTGATAACCTAGGCCTTATACCAACTGTCACCCTTTCTTCTTATCCCCTATGTAGGCTGTAATCTGCAAGGTTTGTTCCTCTCATAGCAATTGGTAACAGGTGGAAGAGGTAAAAGAGAAAAAGTGAAACACACACGTTTACTATAAATCCACAAAGCTTCCTCCATCTACTTACAAGTCTTCATTCAAATGTCTTCTAATGAGTGCTCAAAAGATCATCCAATAGTGCATCTTTCACCCGCTTCTCCCAAATCCTATCTCTTCCCTTTTTCTCTAGAGCACATATGACCTAATATAGTATATAACATTTATTTTGTTTTCTTGTCTCTCTCCCAGCAGGATATAAGTTCCATGAGGGCAAAGATTTTTAACTGTTTTATTTACTGATATATTTCCAGCACCTACAACACAATAGGCATTCAATAAATATTTGTGGAATGTTGAATGAATTGAAGTTATGTACCCTCCTTCTAAACTCTGTGACTCTAAATCTTAGGCTAAGTGCCTTAGCTCTCTGTAATCTCAGTTTTCACCTTCTTACCAAATCTACCTTTAAACTCACCCAGGTCACCTTCTGATAAACCACATCCTATGGAGTCTAGAAAAGAATCTTCCTGTAATGCACACAATGAGTTTTTGTTAAATCAATGAATTTGCACTTATTTTTTATGTTGGTTTGTAGCCATTCTTCAATATGAATCACAGATTTATTTTGTCCAACTTCAAGTACATGATAAGCTCTTGTTTTCTCTGACAGCTAGTTAATACAATGTTCACCTGTAGTTGATACTCCATAAATCTTAAAAGGGCTAACATGGCGGGGACTTTATATTGTACTTTTATGCTGATTTTAAAAGTTCTGGCTTTAGCAGAAACCTAATCCACCTACGTGGTGTCAGTTATCATCTAGGCTCATGATTCCTAAAGCAAATCAGCACCCCACTATCTGTTCCGTGTACCCTGCCTACACTCCAGCTTCACTTTACATATTTTCTCCTTCCTTTCACTCCTATGGAAATGTACAGATATGCTACATCAAGCCTTTCCACCATTTAGGAAGCCAGTAGTCTCCTCCCCAATACTCTCTCACACCCAGGCCTTAGAGCAGTGGATCTCAAAGGTAAGTGCTTCATGAAGCACCTAGTATACTTAGAAAAATGCAAGTTCCTGGGACCCTCACCCAGATATCTCATTCAGTTAGTCTAAGGTGAACCAGAAATCATTTTTTAAAACAAATCAGATGACCCTAAATGGGAGTTAGCAGTGTGTACATTTAGAGAAACTGTGATCTATATACTCAGATTCCTCTCTTGTTTCGGAGTGTGCACTTTCTGCTATCCTTTGGGGTTTCTCTTCCTCAAGCCTGGTGACTGCATTGAATAGTCTCCCTGGCTCTCCCTTTCTTTGCTCTCCTCAAGGACAAAGACACACATCCTAACTGTGATCACGATGGGAAAAAAAGAGAGGGATAACAAAAAGCATAAACCTGGGGATTGCCCTATGATGTAACTGAAGTTTCTGCACTTAACTGTTA
>NW_011888863.1:1716435-1721222 GCF_000151845.1 Pteropus vampyrus
TATTTGTGGAATGTTGAATGAATTGAAGTTATGTACCCTCCTTCTAAACTCTGTGACTCTAAATCTTAGGCTAAGTGCCTTAGCTCTCTGTAATCTCAGTTTTCACCTTCTTACCAAATCTACCTTTAAACTCACCCAGGTCACCTTCTGATAAACCACATCCTATGGAGTCTAGAAAAGAATCTTCCTGTAATGCACACAATGAGTTTTTGTTAAATCAATGAATTTGCACTTATTTTTTATGTTGGTTTGTAGCCATTCTTCAATATGAATCACAGATTTATTTTGTCCAACTTCAAGTACATGATAAGCTCTTGTTTTCTCTGACAGCTAGTTAATACAATGTTCACCTGTAGTTGATACTCCATAAATCTTAAAAGGGCTAACATGGCGGGGACTTTATATTGTACTTTTATGCTGATTTTAAAAGTTCTGGCTTTAGCAGAAACCTAATCCACCTACGTGGTGTCAGTTATCATCTAGGCTCATGATTCCTAAAGCAAATCAGCACCCCACTATCTGTTCCGTGTACCCTGCCTACACTCCAGCTTCACTTTACATATTTTCTCCTTCCTTTCACTCCTATGGAAATGTACAGATATGCTACATCAAGCCTTTCCACCATTTAGGAAGCCAGTAGTCTCCTCCCCAATACTCTCTCACACCCAGGCCTTAGAGCAGTGGATCTCAAAGGTAAGTGCTTCATGAAGCACCTAGTATACTTAGAAAAATGCAAGTTCCTGGGACCCTCACCCAGATATCTCATTCAGTTAGTCTAAGGTGAACCAGAAATCATTTTTTAAAACAAATCAGATGACCCTAAATGGGAGTTAGCAGTGTGTACATTTAGAGAAACTGTGATCTATATACTCAGATTCCTCTCTTGTTTCGGAGTGTGCACTTTCTGCTATCCTTTGGGGTTTCTCTTCCTCAAGCCTGGTGACTGCATTGAATAGTCTCCCTGGCTCTCCCTTTCTTTGCTCTCCTCAAGGACAAAGACACACATCCTAACTGTGATCACGATGGGAAAAAAAGAGAGGGATAACAAAAAGCATAAACCTGGGGATTGCCCTATGATGTAACTGAAGTTTCTGCACTTAACTGTTACAGTCTCCTGGGAAAGCAGCCACATACGCACATGCACATGCACATATCCTCTTGATCTTGCTTTATGAAGATCATACTGACACTTTTCTTCAAGACACACCCTCTTCTGCAGCTGTAATTAAAGCAAAACAACAGGAATACACTTGTGTTAGTTGGGTTAGTTGTGTTAGTTGGCTCTTATAAGATATAAAATGCCAGGACATGTTCAGAGCACTGCAAATGCTGAGGGTTTAAGGAAACTTCAGAAAGTCATACCATCAGCCAGAACTACCGCTCATTCTAAGAATCAACTGTGATTCTGATCTAGCAACAGGCTCAGGTCCCTTGCTCGTCCCCTCATTAACAAGCATCTATTGACCTTACTCTAGTAATTTTGCCATTCTCTTGAATTGGTATTTCTCTGCTTCTTTCTCATATCAGTCTCAGCTTCTACTGCTATCTCTGCTTCTAGTGACCACCCTCTGTGACTTAACATTTAAACAACCAAAGAGAGAGGATCTGAATGTATCTGTCATTCATTATTCAATAAGATGGACCTTTATGGGACACAGTTTTTCCGATGGGCCATCCGATTGGTGGCTAGCCTTCCTTATGCCTGGTTTAGAGACCATCAACTTTGTTTGGGTACCAATCCTGAGTCCAGAAAGTGGTGGCCAGAGTAACAGGACGCAGTCAGAGAAAGATAAGTAGGACAGGCCACCTCTGGATGCTTTCATGAATTCTGTCAGTTTTCTTGGGTAGGAAATTTGTACAACTGAATAGGTGATATTTAATTCACTTACCCAGCATATAATCTCCTCTGGACACTTATTTCAATATACTTTGTATTCTTTTCTTGCCTGTTTTCCTAGGTAAAATTATTACTCAAAGTCCCTGCTTAATTTAATTCAATATCCCATAGCACATAGGGCCTCTATAAATATTTGTGGAAGTGAATGAAATCATAACAAAGCTTTAACCCTGTCTCTACATAGTCACTTCATTCTTATCTAGCCAATTTCGAAATGAATATCCTGTCATCATCTCAAATGTCTGTCCCAAACCAAATTCCCCTTCATATTCTCCCAAACTAATTCCTTCTCGCATGTTTTCCATCTTGCCTGAGTGGCATCATGGTCCTTCAAAACTTTAGATTTGAAAACTTAATTTTTAACTTGCTCTGCATTCAAATTAGTTACAGCTCTCTTTAATTATATTGCCTAAGCATTTTCTCATATCTACCTCTTCTGCATTCTTTCCTTCACACCTACATTTCTGGAACAGCTTCCTCATGACTTCCCTACCTCCTGGCTTTCTTCTTTTCAATTTAGGCCATATGCTGTTGCCAAATTAATCTTCCTTATACATGTCTTTCATCATCATCAAACATTTCCTCTGTACCTACTCCATTTAGGCTACACTCATACAGATTACATATTTTAAAAGTGCAAAAAATTACAAGCTAAGTACCTAATGAGTACTTAAAGACAACAGTAATTACTCTAGAAATTAGAGTGGGGAATGATCAGTGGTCACAGGTAGCCCTTCACTAAAATAAACCTTGCTTACAAATCTTTAATAACTTTTATCCAACTGAATCAAGGCCAAATTCTTGGTGGCCAGCTTTGGATAGCATTTATTGTCTGGCACCATCATTCCCTGTGACTTTTGTCTCCCACTTTTGCAAAGATTCTGTCCTCTCCTCAAGCAAATTCTTTCTCTATGCCACAAAACTAGGGTATTATGTCTTTGCTCCTTTCCCACCCAGCATCTATTAGCCCCTCTCTTTCCTTAAATTCTCTCTTCCAAGATCAAGAACAAGTCTTCCTTCCTTTATGAAAGCTTTGTTAATTATGCCATCTGTTTAATATCTCTCTCTCTCTTTCTCTCTCTCTCTCTCTCTCTCTCTCTCTCTCTCTCTCTCTCTCTCTCTCCCTCTTCTTTACAATTCATTTCCCATGGAGCAGCCAGAGTGATTCTTTTCAAAATGCAAATTGAATCATGGGACCAGAACAAGTTGTCCAAAGGCTTTTCATGATCTCAGAAGAAATTCAAACTCCTTCAAGTCATTTCATGATATAGTTTTTACCTACTTTTGACTACATCATGTATGATCCCTTTTCTCACTAGGGTTCGATGACACTAGCCACCTTTTTCTTCTCATTACACACCAAGCTCATTGCCTTCTCAGGGCCTTGAACTAGCAGTTTTCTCAGCTGGGGAGCCTCTTCTTGCCTTTTGGGTGTCAGCTTAATACCACCACTTCAGTGAGAGAATCCCTAACACCCAGTCTAATTCAGCATTTCCCACCCTATTCTCTAACTTCTACTCTTCAACAAATCACTCGACACAGCAGCTTGTTTTATCATGCTTATCACACCTGAAATTACCTTGGTTGTTTATTTGTTTGTTTGTCTGTTTTCTCCCCTGAAATATAAATTTCATGAGCCAGGGAACATTGAATCTTCAGTGCCTGCAGAGCGCATGGCACATAGTCTTCATTTAATAAACATTTGTGGATATGTTGCTATAAAGAAAATAATAAGATTAATAATCCACTCTAAGTGAGGACTTTGTAAGTCAATTAAAGTCTCTTGTTTTTATTTCTATCTACCTAATGCAATAGCATTTCATTTAGTGCTCGTTTTGTTTTAGGAATATTAGGAATCAGAAGTATTTTTTTAAAAAAATCCTTCTTTCTAATTTCCCAAGGAGGTGCTCATTGGACTATCTATTGATTACAAGCCTGATTTTCCTAGTTTTTGTCTCTTCTCCTTAATCACAGTTATCAAATATGTTGTAAGGTGCTTCTATTCTGTTTGTGTTAATGTGCAGTTAAATAGAGCTTTACTTGTGCATATCAATTTAACATTCTGTCGTCTAGGAGCACTGGGTCCCTTTGGGATCTAATTTTGTATCCATACATCTTCAGTTGAAAGAAGCAAGTCATTTTATTTTTCACTAAATTCTTCTAGTCTCTGCGGAAGACTGTTTGCCTTGTCAAACATCCAATGAAAGCTAAGATGAAGGAGTTTGTGAATGTACCAAAAGATAAGAAGACCAGTCATTCAGATACTGGAAACTCAAAAGAACTTCTTTCTCTTCACTGATAGGGTGATAATTCCTATATCAGGGGTCTTTAAATATGTGGAGAGTTGTAAACAGTAATATAAATGATTATGATTATTTCATTTTATTCTGAATTCCTTTCATGAATAATTCTAATGTCTGCATAAAGTAATCCTAGCCTAATGTACGCACCAACCTCAACAAACCCAAATATTATCATTTATTTCAGACCCTTAAGAAACCCATGTTAAGCAAACTCATAGACACAGACAAAAGTATGGTAGTTACCAGAGGGGAAAGGAGTCGCAGGAGGATGAAGAAGGTTAAGGGGGTCAAAAATATGGTGACAAGTATTTATTAAGCACTTATTATATGTCAGGCATTCTTTGGGTCATTTGGTGCATTGATACAAAAAAAACACAAAAATCTCTGCTCTTTTAGAGCTCATATTCTAAAGCAGTGGTTCTCACTTTTTGATTTCAAGATTCTTTCAAACACTTAAAAATTATTGAGGTCCTTGTTAATTCATTTTAAATGACAATAATAAACTCATCGCATGTTAACATGAATAACGTTTTTATAAAAATAACTATATTTTTAAAAGTAGTGAGATGAATAGCATTGTTTGAATA
>NW_011888863.1:1722082-1732002 GCF_000151845.1 Pteropus vampyrus
CCTTCTTTTTTCATTTCCTTTTTTTCAGGAAAATACCAAAACGATGAAACATCTTAGACGCTAAATCTTAGCACAGCTCCACAAAACACCTTGGCTCTCTAGAAATCATCACTTAAGTGACCTCAATTTCATATTGTATCCCATCCACTGATGTTCAAGTCAGTCACAATTAAATCTCGTCACTCCTCTCTTCAAAACTTCCAATAGCTTCCCATCTCATTCAAAGGCAAACTCCTCAAAATGACCCACCAGGGGTCCCTTCCCTCCTTAATCACATGTCCTCCTCCTTTTCCCTTGCTTGCTCTTTTTTTGCCACACCTACCTCCTCTTGCTCCCTGGACAGACCAGCAGACACTCACCTCATGGCTTTTGCACTTGATGTTCCTCCTGCCTGGAAGGCTCTTTCCCTCAGATAACTAAATGATTTGCTCCCTCACTTCTTCAGGTCTTTGCTGAAATGCCACATTCTCAGTGACATTCCTGACCACCTTATTTGAACTATAACTTCCACAATAGAACTCTCTTTCCCTTTAGCTGCACTTTTTTCTCTAGAGAACTTATCACTATCTGTAACACAATATGTTTCACTTATTTATTTGTTCGGGATCTGTCTTCCCTCAACTATAAACTAAGATATATATGAGCTATGATTTCTCTGTTCTACTCACTGTTGAATTCCTATCAGTAGAACACATAGTAGATACTCAAAAAACATTTATTGAATGCAAAAATAAGAAATCTTATGATGCATTTTGACATGTGTCAGAATAAATTAGAATGTGGCCACCAAGAAAATATGTTAAAATATAAATATGTATTTCCAGAAATTCATCCTGAACAAGAACAAATGGCTACTCTACTCAATTGTTTCTCCTGGCTTCATAATGGTATGCAGCTTGCATTTTTTTTTTTTTTTTAAGTTAGTGGTAGGCCTGTCCAAAAGAGTTCTGTTAATATACAAAATTGTGATCGGAATGCAAATTCTCATGATTTGGTATGAGGGAAGGCATTTAACTGTCTTTGAACATATTTTATATATTTTTTTATTTTCTCTTTAAGGTTTAGAATACCTATTAGCCTGAAATTAGTTTTAGGAAAATGAACGAAACAAAATAAACCCTCAATAATCAATCTAATTTTCTTTAAAAAATGTGTGTGTGTGATTAAAAGTACTTATATATAAAACTAAAGAGCAAATTCTGTGCAATTGTATGTAATTGTTGATAGAGTTTGAAAAATCAACGTTCAGAAAACAGAGGTAAGAATGAAAAAAAGAGTCTGGGAATGTGCACGTGTGTAGAGCGCGGGAGTATGTTGTGAGTGTGTACTTTGCTGATATTGAGTAATGCTTGATAGTGATAGCGTCATCAGGCTAGTGGCTCTCGACTAAGCAAGGTCTATGACGTGTTTAATTGTAGGATTCCACAACTCATTTGTGACTAATATTAAAGTATTTCATATTTGGTTTTTAAAAATTTAATTCATGTGCAGAGTTATCCCGAGCACATGTTTCTCAAGCTGACGTGAATTCTCATGTGTTTCCTTGAGTAGGAGTTGCAGCTAGTTCTCATGGGAGTATATGATGAATGTGATTATCTTCAATCATTTGTGTCTTTGAAAGAAAAGATTGAGAACCACTGGGCAGGTTCTTTTTCTAAGAAAAATCAGAAATCCCACAACATAAAAAAAAAGAAGAAGAAAGAAAAGAAAAGCTTTGATGACATTATCAATAGACAGCAGGGCTGTCTTTTTCAAATATTTCTAGAGTGGAACACTTGAAAGCTATTCATCATGAGCTTGATTTCAGATGGTTAGAGGCAGGCTGCTGCTTGTGAGCTCATAGTGTGAAACAGGAGTTTATAAAAATTTCAAAAGGCTCAATGCTATGCATTGAGACATTAACATATGAAACTCAATATCCGAAGGTAGATTCCTTTTGTTTTTTGCTAATGTAAGAATTCTTAGAGAATCTGGAAAAAAAAAAGGCACAAATCTGTAAAAGTATTTGGGACTAGTTAAATTTCAGTAACATCTCTACCCAAAATAGTAAACAACTTGTGGAGTGGTTATTATTTTTTCTTATGTGCTGTTAGAGAAACAAGCTGTTATGGAATTTTGCATCTTGTATGCAATCCCATTGCTATAAATTAAAGAAAGATGTGTATATTGCTGTTACTGACTTATCATAAACAGCTGTAATAAATAAATAAAGAAGATGTATAAACTAATACAAATAAATGCAAAGCATTAACACAAATACTAAATAGTAACACTGAAAAGTTTGTATATTTTTATAATGACAGTAATCCACTGACCTGGGCTTTTGCACTGGGTTCCTAAATTGTCCCCCTATGATTTTTCCCTTTTCAAATTCACTTCATATACTATTTTCAGCTTAATCCTCTTGAAACACAATGCTGGCATCCCTCTTGTGTTCAGAATTCATAAATGCTTACAGCATAAATACTTACAGAATAAAGTTGAAACCTGAATCTACATTTCCAACTAACATTTTCGTTAATATTCCTTCAGGTGCTTCGCTTGAATCTAAACTTCTTTATTTCCCTATTTGTCCTTCCACTATGACTTTGCCTATTGCCTGGAATTCTTAATTCCACGAATCCTCCCTAATCCTCCAACATTAGCTAGGACAAGTTGTAATGGGGAAGGGGGCGGGACCCAGGCACGAGATCTATTCTTTGAGTTTATTGGGAAGTAAATATCTTCAAAAATACAACCCCCTAACTACTATCTTCACAATGTTCTTCCCAGTGTATTTTAATCAGAGCCTTAAAAACTTTCGTGACAACATAATACTTTAAAAATAGTTTAAAATTTCATTTTAGACAATATGTTTTGAGAGGAGGGCAATACCTCCCTTCATTCCAAACTAAGCACCCTCTGATTTTAAGACTCTGCTCAGATGAAACTGTCTCCATAAAAGCTTGTCTTTGATTCTCTTGGCAAGAAATAATTTTTAATTTGAAAACATTTATTCATTAAGATATTTGTAACCCTATGTTCATTGCAGCATTATTGATGGCAACCGAGACATGGAAACAACCCAAGTGTCCTTTGATAGGTGATTAGATAAAGAAGATGTAGTTCATATATACAGTGGAATTCTACTCAGCCATAAGAAAAGATGAAATACTGCTATTGTGACAACATGGATGGATCTCGAGATTATCATGCTAAGTGAAATAAATCAGATGTAAAAGGAAGAGAACCATGTGATTTCACTCATGGGTGGGATATAAAACAGAAAGCAACAAATGAACAAACAAAACAAACAAAAAAACCCATTGACACAGACTACAACGTGGTGGTTACCGTAGGGGAAGTATGTGGCAGGGGAGGTAGAAGTGGGTAAAGGGGCTCAAATATATGGGGACAGAAGGAGACTAAACTTTAGGTGGTGAACATACAATGCAATATACAGATGACGTCTTATAGAATTGTACATTTGAAACTTATATATTTTTATTGATGAATGCCAGACCAATAAATTTAATCTTTAAAAAAAAAATAATTTCCACTCTTCTTAACTCTTATACTTTAACTGTCTCTCTTATTCAATATTCATTCACGTATCTGTGGGACCTTCTGTGTCTGGTGCTGAAACTGCAAGATAAGAAGGATCCTGCTACTAAGTATTGAATCTTTGAATCTTCCTATGTTTTTGTAGTTTTAGAAAGAGTCTTCTCAGTGTGCAAGGAATAGGCACACCCGGATTAACTCCTAACTAATAGGAATGTATTGTGAAGCTCCATAGGGAGGTAAAAGAAAGAACAACAGTCTCGAAAGTAAATCAATGAAAAATAGAATCTGAATCCAGGACACAGCAGTTGCCTGGGTCCCTCCAGTCTCAGAAGTTCTAGCCATCTGCTCAGCTGGCCATCCCTATTCTCTCAACTCAAGCAACACATCATTGCTTGCTTCTTATTCTAGTTTTCTGCTGTCACAGTGACTTAGTAACATTCTATCTCTGTGTCTTCAACTCCAGTCACATTACCAATAAACTGACTCTCTCTGCGTGTCTCACAGTCAAATTTCTAGAATGTGAACTTAATTAAGCTAGCCAGTGAGAGAGACTCATCAGTTTTGGACTCCTGTCCAAAGTTTGTGCCTCAGACCAATTTGGGGTTTAGGCACTGGTCTCAGATTCAATCTTCAAAGCATTGGATGCATAACGTATGCATAAAAAAAACTGTTTTAAGCTGTGTTGCTTTGAAGGTGGCTATCAATATATCAGGCGATCAAAGCTTCTTAGCGGATACACCTTTACTATAGCTGTTTGTCATGTTTCATATCCCCTACTTGATTGTAAGCCCCTTGAAGACACGAATTCCATTCATCTTTGCATCTTCCACAGAGAGTAGCTTAGTACCTGCGACACAGTAGATGCTCAATAAATAGGTTGGTATGTGCGAAGATTATACCCAACATAATGCTATAAAGTACCATCTGTCACTGTTTATTCTCTAAGGTGGTTTTGTATTACGCCTGTTCTCAATAGCAGTAACACTAAAATAGAGTTTCACTGTTGTATAAAGTTCTAGCCAGAAGGGTGCAAAGTCAAAGGTGGGAGTAGAAGTGCAGGGACCTCCATTTGTCAGTTTGCTTTTTTCTCCACTATGGAATATGTTATAAAGTTTTATAAAATTTCACTAGAGCTTAGGGCCCCTAAATGCATAAAAGTGCTGAACTAATTGTCAAATGAAATTTTAAATGTAGTAGAAAAGAATTTCAGGAGTGGAGCAAGAATGTAAAAGAAAGTTTATATCTTAGATCCCTTAACCACATTTCTAGTCCACCTCTGACTTGGCAACCATCCAGAGGGTCACATTAAGATATAAATGGTATTCTAAAACCAGAAATTTGCTAAGCCATTTTCTGTTGTATTTTTTTCCCCTCTGAGTAATTTATTTCCCCTTTTTCTCTATATCTTTGGGATTGTATTTATAATTAGTAGTCCTATGCATAAAGCAAAACATTTTTATATGTTTGTTTGTTTTTGTCTTTAATCATACTCTCCTAGAACCTTTTTATCACTAGGTTCTTTCTCATATTCATTTTGTAAGATTTCTGTATTTCTCTAAAACAAATGATCTATAACTGTACTTTGTCATACATATTTTTGATACATGCATATATCTGTTTGTAATGACTTTTTCCTGGAAGGAATATCAATAAAGATAAGTCCATAAAAAATGTAAAATGTTTATGTAAAATCTCATTTTACTTTCAAATCACTTATCAAATATGAATGTTTTCATTTCAAAAGAAAATGATTTATTTTCCTTTCCTGCATGATTACCTCAGCGTGTGAAAAGAGAAACACAAAATCATTTTGTTACATACTTAGTTTGAAATTTTTTCATTAGAAACATTGCTACTCTAACTGAAAGAATGAGAGAAATGAACGTTACATGCATAGTAAGAAAAATTATATGGCTATATGAAGCAGCACAAACTCTGTTTAGAGAATAATTCTAGTCTAAAGCATTAACAAAGTAAAGAAATGAATATTTTGCCTTTCTACTGGGAAAATAAATCAGGTTGGATTCTTTTAGACGTCTCTATTTCAGTGTGTGATCCATCAGTTTTAACCTCTTGAGTTGACGAGAAATTATATACGTAGTTTCCATATTAAATGTTTTCTTACCCAGGAAATGCAGGCTTTTGTGGTATAGCTCTTCAATATTATACATAATGTATGACCACCATCAGCCTCAATTTACATTCAGCAGATCTTTGCTGCAAAGCATCCACACCATTAACAGAGATAAACATATTTACCTAAAACTTTACACCACATTGCATTTTCCATAATGAAAATGTTAATAATTCAAAGGGCATTCTATTTTATCACTAAATGTTCTTGTTGTCTGTTATTTGCAAATTAAGCTGTTAGTCACGTGCATAAACTAATATTATCAACATACAGAGAGCCCTTCAAGAATCTCAATATAATACACCATCTGTGCAGTGCTCTTGCAGGAATTTGTGAGAGCTAACAATATGTTTAGAGTCAGAGGTACTCTCGTAGTTGAAAATTTCTACTAAAAAATCCTTTTCTATGTTTACTTGGGCACAAGGACCTGTAATGTCATGTTCAATAGCATGATTTGCTTTCATTTTAGGAGATAATTTTCTTTCCCGTAAGAATATATTTTTCTTTTTTAATGTCTAAGCCAAGGGATTTTCAAGGTAAAACACAAATTGTTTTATGACAAATAGAGCACAGCTAGCAATTGAGCCTGATCCTTAACTTTTTCATTCATATATTTAGAGTAGAATGATGTGATGAAAAGCTTTGGCAACCTTACTTTTAATTTCTAGTTTGTTCTCCATTGAGAAAATTTTCCCTTAAGTATTTAGAGCCATTTTCAGAAATTAGGTCCCCTTAGCAACTCAATAATTCATACACTCCTTCCCTCTGGTTTTGCCATTCCTAAGGCCTTGCACTGCCCTCTTTCCTCTTCTCTGCTTCGTTTAATATTTAATTTGAAAGGACAATGCCTATACCACTGATAAAAAAGAAAGGTTATATTATTTACAGAGATTTATATTTAGACTCTACTGACAAACAATAAAATAAATATTAAAGATATGCCCAGCCATAAAAAAAAAAAAATTAAAATTAGAGCTACACTAGCAGGAAACTGAGAATAAAAAGTTTGACTCAGTTCAACACATTTTGTCTCTTGAACAGAACCAATTGGCTAGGAGATAGAAATGTTTGTTTTAGCACCTTCCCAGCCTTACTAGAGCCTGTGGCAAAGTGGGGAGATCAAATTCTGTAGTCCCTAACTCAAGACTGGATTTGGTGCTTTTGTTTCCACTCTCCTTATCCCAATAGGAGCACTTATTATTGTGTAGTTTTTATTTCTTGTTTACTAGATATAACTCTTTAGGACAAGAGTCATACTTTGTTCATTCACTCACTCATTCATTCATTCATTCATTCATTCATTCAACAAATGTTAATCAAATGTCTACTATATACCAATCACTATTTTGGGCACTTGGGATACTTCAGTGTAAAAATAAAACAAAATAAAACTCCCTGCCCACATGTAGGTTATAGTATAAGAGGTCTGTGTCGTGCTGCATCGCCTTTCTCAGATCTACTTGTCTATGTGATTTTTTGTGTCTTGCTGTCTTTAACCTCCTCAATGTCTTCACTTCCTGTCCCTGTTCCATCCCAGTCTTGTTAGGTGACTGGTGTTCAACAAATATTTATTGAATCGAATAATTGTTTTTCTGTGTTCAATGGAGATGTAGCCTGTGGTATTTCTAAAGTTAGAAAAATATCAATACATTATTGTGGGGCCCATCCGAAGATAATGTGGGACCTGATAAAAGAGAATAATTAGTGGTGATGACTCAGGTATGCAGAACAGCAGAAATGACATGGGGTCATGGTTGCATGGCCTGTGCCTGCATAAGATAAGCTCAGGATATTGGCTGAACAGGGATGCAGTGGTTAAGGACATAGGAAAGTAATTCGAGAGGTTCCAGAAAACTCCCTTTCACTACTTACAAGTATAATAAGCCTCAAAGAGCTGGGCAGAAACCAATGAGCTGGTTGTCACTGGGTTGCTCACTCTTAGAAATGCAAATTTTCTTCTTGAAGTGATGGAAAATTTCCTACTTGCTGGAATTATATTTTCTGGCTTGGAATGGACGTAAAGAGAGAATGGAGGTAAAGTTGGATAATGGATAATGAAGCTCTCCTAAAAAAATGAGGGATAGAAGTCTATTCTAAACATTAATTCGAAAATATTTATTCATAGAGATATATGAATCCCTATGTTCATTGCAGGATTATTCACAATAGCCAAAACATGGAAACAACCTAAGTGTCCTTCAATGGATAATTGGATAAGGAAAATGTGGTACATATATACAGTGGAATACAACACAGCCATAAAAATATATGGAATATTGCCATTTGTGACAACATGAATGCATCTTGAGAGTATTATGCTAAGTAAAGTAAGTCAGATGGAAAAGGACAAGAAGCACATGATTTCATTCATGTGTAAGATACAGAACAAAAAGCAACAAACCAAAAGACAAACTCATAGACACAGACAATAGCATGGTGGTTGCCAGGGGAAGAGGGTTGGTGGGAGGATGAAGAGGATAAAGAGGCTCAAATATATGGTGATGAAAGGAAAACGAGGTTTTGGGTGATGAGCACACAATAGAGCACATAGATGTCATATTATATAATGGTACACCTGAAATTTATGTAATGTTATTAATTCAATGTTACCTCAATAAATTTAATTTAAAAAATAAATGAAAAAACAATGATAGAGCTGGGTTTATTATCAGGTCCAGTGACTTTTATTCCAGATTCTATGTTTTCGAAATCTATTTTTTTAATTAACTTTTTGTTCTAAGGGTTTCCATTTTTAAAAAATGTTTTAATTTTATTTTTAAAATAAACTTTATATTTTAGAAGTCTCATATCTACATAAAAATTGTGAAGATAGTACATTCTAGCAATTTTAAATTTGTGAACTTTTAAACAAGTGATTTAATCTATTTGAGTCCCAGTTTCCTTACTTGTAAAATGGGAAAAATATAGAGTAGCTTTCATAGGTTCTCTGTAAGAATTAGAAATATTTATAAAACAAGTCATACTTGGTGGGTGTTTAATAAATTCTATCTCTTATTATTGCCCACCAGCCATGTGGTTAGGTTCTGTTAAAAACTATGCCATCCCTGGACTGACAGGCCAGTCATTTACAGCCTTTCAATTTCTGTGTCATCTATCAAAAATAAACTTGGGCAATGGCCACATCTACAGAGTGACCCAAGTACACTCTGTTCAGGGTCGGAGTCATGCCAGAGTGGAAAAGGAAAAATCTTATTCTAGGAATTCTTGACTATGTAACCGTTAAATCATGGTCATTCTTTTAGACAATTGACATACTTTTTAGGCTGGAAGAATCTAGAATTACAACCCTTCATATTCTCCTACTTCACAACCAACTGAATGAATGAATTCAGCCAGAAATGAGTAAAATCAAATGACTCACTAATGGTGAGAATGGTCAACCAGTCAATTGGAGAAAAAAGAGATTTTTCAAGAGAGCATCTCCAGTGGTGCTTCGGGCTGTGTTGATAAAACATACATGTCTAAATCACAATGGGTGTTTTTAAAAATCTATTTTTACTTGACTTTTATAAAAACTTCATTAAAAAAATGCTTAGATGCATTGCTATGGAGAAATATTAACAACCTTTTTATAGTGAACATAAACCATGCCAACGGCTGTATGTGTATTTCCTCATATAATTCTCACTATAACTCAGACAGGCACCATTTCTGTATCTACTCTATAGATATTAAAAATGACACTGAATTTGATTCCAGAGCCTGTGCTTTTATCCCCTAGACATTACTATGTTATAAGTTTTTATTTAACAAATAATTTTGAGCACCTACTCTGCTAGGTATTATATTGGTTCTGGGGATGATGGGGAATAAGACAGACATAACCCTACCCTCACACTGTTTTCAGTAGGAGGAAAGGCAGGTAATTATGAAGTGATTTCAATAAAATTTGATGAGTATTATAATGGGACAAGAATAGGGTATCAAGGAAATAGAGTCAAAGTATAATTTTACACCATCTAAGCTCTCTAGATCATTCTGAGATTTAATGAATTCCATAGAGAAATGTGGGTTGCTTATTACATGTTATTCAGTTCACAGACCTATAATCCTTTATTATCTCAGTACTTTTTTCTCCTTCTCTCCTTCTTCCCCACTTCCCTTTCTTCTTCCCTTTCTTTCCTACTTCCTCCCTTCCTCTTTCTTTCTCTTTCTTTCTTTCTTTCTTTCTTTCTTTCTTTCTTTCTTTCTTTCTTTCTTTCTTTCTTTCCTTCTTTCCTTC
>NW_011888863.1:1734427-1745250 GCF_000151845.1 Pteropus vampyrus
CACCTAGTTGGGCTTTTTTGTTGCCCATTAATTTTCCGGAATTTAAATTACTTTTTTTGTTCATAACTGGAAGAAAGGGAGATATTTTTTAGAGTTTACTTTTTCTGTTATACAAAGGAAGGAACGATACATGGTAAAGTTTAAGGCCAAACTCTGAGACCTTTTAAAGGAAATATCTAATTCAACTCTTTTCTAAGAAGATGGTTTCACAGTCCAGAATCACCTTTTAGTTCAAAACTTTTGAATTTTTAAACATCAATCAATTCCTATTAAACAATACTGAGTTATGTAAGATGAGTTAGAAATATGTACATTACATTTCCCTTAAGACCATTTGAATGCTAAATAGAGAAATTCTTTTAGAAAATTATTTTATTTTTGCCAAGATGATGATATTTGAAAAATAATTTGAAATATTTTGTTAAACCTCATATCCCAAGAGATTGATCCATTTCTCTCAAGCTGTTAGAACATGTGTTTTATTTCCACACCTAAACGTATCCAATTTGGGCTCTCCCCTGGAACTGAAAAACCTTTAAAGCAGGAGTGGGGGGAAAAAAAGCTACCAAACTACAAATCTAAACTGACTGCGACTCTTGGATTTGAGTGCTGGTCTGCAGTTTTTGCTTTTGTTCATAGGATCCTTTTTAAAATAATAATAGCCATGATAGATGGAGTTCTAGGTGCTGTGCAAGCTTTAAGTATTGTGTTAATTAGATTCTTTCAGGATGCTAGGAAGAGAGAAAGGATCTCTTGGCTCAATTAATGTAGATTTATTTAAAAGGATATGATATGAGGAAGTAGAGAAGATAGATAAGGATCTCATTGGCAGGCTGGTGGAAAACTAGATTTTCATTACAGCCACTCAGCAACAACTGAGTAATAGCTCTAGTCTAGTTGTATAAGCTACCCATTGGTCACCTCAGAGGAACTCTTGGCTTCTTGCCATGCACATGACTCAGCTCTTCTGTCTCTGTTTCTCTTTACCTGCTTATTTTTCCAACTATTGCTACTGACTACATTCTACTCACTTTCTCTCTGCCTCATAGCTTTGCTTACTCATGGCTTCCGTTTCCTGTCTTCCTTCTCTCTACTTCTGCATTTACCCAATGCTAACCCTCCCTGGATGTTTCATACTCAAACTCTGTAAGAGAAAAGACAAGGCACACCTTTTGTGCCAGGTTTCATCATAGGCCATTAGTCTTTAGGTCATGTCAATCCCTGTCGAATTAACAGGGTTACATGGCAAAAAAAAACAAAAAGCAAACAAACAAACAAAAAACAAAAAAACATGGTTAATACACCTATAAGGAACATCTCACAAAGAACTACTCTCGTGCTTTTCAGGAGGGAGCAATGAAACTGACAAGATGCCTTAAAAGACCTGCACACATGTCGTAATTTAACTTTGAAACTAAGCAAATGCAAATGCACAGTTTTTATATACAGTTAACTCTAGCACCTTCATCATTGCCAAGGTTCTCATAATCATCATCATCTTATCTACCCTGTATAATAATATCTAAAGCTTGACAAATAATATCTTACATAAGTGTATTACTCTGGTATCCCAAATATTCTTGTTAGTAGAGAATAATTTAGTACACTAAATGAGGACTCTTGATAAAAAAAAAAAAAAAAAAGAATGACAAGGCATAATGGCATAACCTAGCAGTTTTCAAACTGGGGATGTTTAGGGTGGTGAGACGGGGAGAGGCAGGAAGAGAAGCAAATCAGCAAATCCAGCTGCTGAGCCAGAGCACCCAGGAATTTATGTTTTATATTTTTTCACATGCACAGAAGTTTTCACCCTAAGAAAAGATTTCACAGCCTAACAAAAAGTTTGAAAGCTATCTTTAGAGATATATGTTCAATTCTCAGTTCCTCCTCATTCTTGCTATGTCGAAATGCATAAATTAATTACCTTCTTTGCTTTTCTTTCTTTGTTTTGAAAATAGAGATAAGAGTTACTCTTCGATTGGTTTGATGTGTGGATCTAATGAAATATAGTATAAAATGCAGTGGCATCACTGTAACTAAATAAATGATTGTTTCCATCTACATCAAATACTGAACAGTAAACCTCTACTGGCCTTCATCTTTCATTGCTGGTTTAGAAAAAATATTTTTAAGCAGCTTCATAAAATGCTAACTGAGAGTTACATACAGTGTTAGCTATAGAAATATATGTATATATATCATATTATAGATTTCAAAATATACTATTGTGAAAACTTAGCATTCCATAAATTTTTCATTGCACAACAATTAGGAAAAATATAAGGAAGAGACATTACCTCACTGGATTATTCACACATATTATCTAACATGTAACTTAGTTGTAATTTAAATCATAATTTCTTGAAAAATAATTTGTGTTTTTCAAATATAAGGTATTATCATTTTTAAAATTATGACTCATTTCTCTCTTCTATGTACTTTTTCTTAACAGCATTTTAAAATATTAATTTTATCTTATGGATAATGTTCCATTTTTTTGATTTTTTTTCAGCAGTGAAATCATTGTACAAAACACAACTGTATCAAGAACATAAATGTGACTAAAAATTAATTGCCTTACACATACAAATGTCAGCAATTTTTCTGACTTGCCAACTTACAAGATATATAATTGAAGACTCGATATTTAGGGACTTTCCCAATTTTATGGAATTTTAGGATTGTACATATTCAAGGTACTTATTTAATAAATGAGAGAAATTGAGTGCAGAGAAGATATGTGAAGTCATGCCACAGTTAATGCTGGGGCCACAAACAGAAGAACCACCCGCAACTCTTTGCTGAGTCACCATTTGAATGAAGAGTTGAACTGGATTTTATTTTTAAAAGTATGTAATAGTTTTCAGAACTAGAAAACTTAAGAATAAAAGTAGAAAAAATTATAAAAAATTAATGCTATTTAACAAGCTTAAAAATGTCACATCAAAAAATAAAAATCTGTATTCGTGTATTATTCTACATCAAGCCAAAAATCCAATATTCTAATAGAGAAGTCCATTAGAAAATTCAATGATTACAATTCTCTTTAGACGATAGTTATCAATTATTCATTTCTCTAAAAGTCTTACCTTTATTATATGAACCAATATGAAAAGTGTTTAAATGTCTACAAGCTAATATTTATTTTTCCGAGAGTAACAGTGACAGAGATTTGATTTAAGTAAACATCGGTATAGAAGCTTATTTAAAGAAACAGATTATTCTTTGTCACTAAATAGAATTCAAATGAATTAATTTGCTATTTTGCTTTTATATTGAGATATTAGCTTCTCTGTGATAGTTAAAGATAATGTATATAACCCAGGTAAGTGTGTAAAGCAGAAAGAGGTAGAAACACTGGGTGTCAGAAGCAGCAAACTTAGTCACTGACCATCTTCCTGGGAAAGCACCATATTATTGTATTAGTTTTCTCACTTTTTCCTCCTTTTCAATGTTCCTACAGGGCTGTATGAGCTACGTTTTTCTGTAAGCAAAATGTTTGCTTGGGGTAACAAATTACCCCCAAACTAGTGGCTTGAAATAATTATAAACATTTATTATTTCTTACAGTTTTTGTGGGTCCAGGATTTGGGTGTAGCTTAGCAGGTGCTTCTAAATCAGGTCTCTCATAAAGTTGCAGTCATCTGGAGGTTTTTCTGGGACTGGAGGATCAACTTCCAGGTGGCTCACTCACATGGTGACAAGTTGGCTTTGGATCTTGGCAAGTGGCCTTAGTTCCTTTTCATGTGGGCCTCATCTTAAGACTACTTGAGTGTCCTTACAACATGGCAGCTGGTTTCTTCCTCTGCAATCAACCCGAGAAACAAAGATAGACTTTCTATGCCCTAGCTACAGTAGTCACACATCATCACCTCTGCTATACTTTATTGATGATATATCTATGTAATCTATGAGGATACTGCACAAAAGTGTGACTACCAGAGTTAAGGATCATTAGTTATCCATTAAGGATCATAAGCTGGCTACCAAAGGGATAATGTATTAGCTAGGACCCTTTTGGTTCTCAAATGACAGTAACACAACTCATATTCACTTAAGCAAAGGGAAATATATTGGTTCTCATACTAAATTGTCATTAACAGTGGGATGTATCTGTGCTCTAGATATTAATGAAACCAGATGCACGAACACTCTAAGAACTTTTTGTCCATTTCGTGCACCTGTTCCTCTTTGCATGTCAGTGGTATGCTGTCAAACCTATCACATGGCAAGGCATACTCCTTTTGCCTTTGCCTTCTTTAAAAAAAACCCTGACTCTTCTCTTAATTTCAATTAGAAAAGTTCTAGGGGAAAACTCTCACTAACCTAACTGGCATCATGTGATCATTCCAGTGGCCATTGGTTTGGGTTCTTTGGTTGACTATTCCCACCAGAACCACCTGATTGGAGTGTGAGGCAGACAAGTTTCCAAAATAATGTTCCCAGAAGAAGGGACAACCAAACAATAATGGTCTACTCTACAAAAATTAAATCTCTTAATTTACCTAAAAAACAACCACTTTGGCACTTTTTAAAATAAACAAATCCACCCTGCATAAGCAACTGCCTCTCCTCAGTTTCATCATTTCCTATTACTCACCTTTATCCTCAATATACTTTTTCATTTTTTTCCATCAAGGAGAGTATTTGTTAAACAAGAAGTCTTTAAAAATTTTTTTAAAATTTATTTTAAAAGCTATACATTATGCATTGTTTTAATTAATGTCAGTATAATTTACAAATAGTTCAAGTGAACAATTCAGTTACTGAATAATGTAGTTAATAAAATATAATTTCGGTGGTAGCATGGATAAGTAGAATATTTGAAATCTGTAATGAGATAATATTTGATGAAAATGCTAATGACATCAAAATGTGTTCTCTATGTAACATTCGGAGTAAGAAGATATATGTATTTATATATATGTATTTATGCATGCATACATGTATATTCAGAATAGAACAAGGAAGAGAGATACTTGCTGCTGGCAATATATGATAAAATATCAATGGATCAAAAAATGCAGAACTCCTTAAGTCCTTCTTCCTTTTTCTACATAGAGCAGTGGTCCCCAATCTTTTTGGCATCAGGGACCAGTTCTCCTATGAGAATCTAATGCCTGATCATCTGAGGTGGAGCTGTGGCCCTGATACTAGTGCTGGGAAGTGGCTGCAAATACAGACGAAGCTTTGCTCAGTGGCCCGCCACTCACCTCCTGCTGCGCAGCCCAGTTCCTAACAGGCCACAGACTGGTGCCGGTCTGTGGTTTAGGGGTTGGGGACCCCTGACATAGAGAACACTGAACCTTCAGTTGGAAAATATAGATCAATCACTGCTAAAGAGAACCTAAAGCTAAAGATAAATGAGGTTAACAAGAGAGCACCTGATCACTTTAACAAATTCAATACTTCTGAACCAGCCAAAGCTTACTAAATTACTACATAACTTGCAAATGTGCTTGAGGACTCAGTTTCAGTAATCTTTGTGAAATTATGATGTTCTTCAACTAGGCTATGCTGAGTCCAGCCCAGAAATATTTCCTCTTGTAGATGTTAATAAAGCAAACATAGGTACTTTCAGGAAGCAATCTCAAGAAATTGCCTTGTCCATCTAGCAATAAGAATGCCTACATGCTTCAGAAGTGTGGGCTAAAGGAGCTCAGTACAATCCAAGTATTGGAGTCAATCCATACAAGTTATCCAGAGGATAGTCAATACATTCACATTTCATAGAAACTGGGATAGAGACGTCAGAAAAAACCCAGAGTCATTTATTTAAGCCAGATTTGACACATCCCTCCGTACAAACCCTCAGAGATAACTTTATCACAGATCCTAAGAGCATTTTGAAAAACTGTTTCAATGATAGGGTAGCTGTAGGACAATCTTTTGTCTTCTAGATAAATAGGTTTCCAATAGAAATACAATACAACTGACAAATGTGCATCATATATATAATTTGAAATCTAGTTGCTACATTTTAAAAAGTAAAAAGAAATATGTGAAATTAATTTAATAATATGTCTTATTTAACCCAATATATAAAAAAATGTTATACTCTCAATATGTAATCAACATAAAAATTATTGAGATATATTTCATTTTTTGTTTGTCCTAAGCCTTTGAAATTCAAGATATGTTATAAACTTATGGTACATCTCAATTCTAACTAGTCATATTTCAAATGCACATGTAGCTAGTGGTTACTTTGGGTAAAGATTTAACCTCTAAATTTATAAGAATCAAAGGTGAAAGTGTTATAATGGTAAGTACAAAGTAGGCACTTCATACTGTTAGTTTTTTTTTAAGTATATTAAAATTATGTTTTTGAATAGTGTATATGCTGAGCCAATAAATCACTTTTTTATTTATTTATTTTTTTAATAACAAAAGACATGGAAAACTATGGAGAAGGATATATAAATACAGCAGCAACCCAACATGTTCCCAATCTGTGCAATTTAGCTCCAGAGTTCATATCTTAATCATGAAGCTCTACTGTATCTCAATTTAGAATATTTCAGGAACTTGAATGAAGACATCAGCTGATCTAAAGAAAGAATGTAATCACAAGTATGTGTAAGGTTCAGGGTAGGGGATCAAAAAAAGCCAACCGAAGAACAACTGATACCTCCCTATAAATGTACAAGGACAAGGATTTGGTGCCAACTGAGTTCAAATGTTATGATACAGTCACTATAAAAAGCAATTCTTATAATAAATAATGTACCTCAAGCTATCTTAACCAAAGAATGCATCTCAGAAACAACAAATAGCCCTTGTTCTTATTTATGACCACAGGACAACATTTGAGCCATACATTTGTTTGTACTGTCTCATAAAAAATGGAATCCTCAAGAACTATTATGTAACCTCAACTGAAGTCTCCTTGAGGACAGGGGTGGTGTCTGTCTTCTCTATGCTGCCTCTTGTTAAATAAGTGAATGAATGAATGAATGAATGAATAGACTGATTAATGGTGTTGTCAACAGCATCTGTCCCCCACCACACACGCACATTTATCTATAATGCTGAAAACCTTTCAGTGCTTTTCACTCTTTTTTCATTTCTAACACTCAATCAGTCTTCAAGTCTTAAGGAGTCTCTTACCATTTTTTCAACCCTTTATTTTATTTTTTTTCTACCACCAAATCTACCATCCTACCTACATTAGTACCCATGTACTCTGCTTCCCTTCCTCTTACAATGGAATAAGCGTCCTTTCTCTTGTCTAAGGTCAAGGCCTCCTTTTGTGTTCTTGCTTTCATCTCCTCATTTTAGCAAGGATCACTTTAAAAAATATGTGCAAAAATCAAATAGGAAAGTCACTTATTTACGTTTAGCATATTAACAAAGTTTAAATAACAAAATAAAAATGAATTATACTAATGCAATTTTTTAGAACACTCTACCTCTTGTTTCTCCAGGGTCATGTTGAGGACAAACTTTTTCAATCAATGCCATTGGCATTTCAGTGAATAACAACATTTCATGGCATTCCAGTTAATGTTAACAGGAAAATACTGATGGAAAATGGATATGGTAGACCTACTGACAATGATAGATCTATTAATTATAGGTTGTATATTTGTGAATATCAGTAATGCTATGTTGATCTTTATAATTATTCTTGAGACCAAGGAGCTGGAAAACAGCAGTAAAAAAATCATTATATATTATTTAGGGAACACATATTCAATGGGTTTCCTCCCTTCCTTTTTTTCCTTATGTAAATTAAGTATCTTTCAAATTCTGCTTTATTTTTACAAAAAATATTTTTTAAAAAAGTAAGAAATGGTTATTGAATTTCGCTAAAATTTTTTCAGCTTTATTTAGGTACAATTAACAAATAAAATTATAAGATATTTAAAGTATAAATCAGTGATTTCATATACACATACATTGTGAAAGGATTTCCTCTATCTAGTCAACTAACGCATCCAACACCTCACATACTTATCTTTTTGTGTGTGTGAGAGAAATTAACAAGGACCTTGGTTCTCAAATAATCTTTTCCTTTCACTTTCTCCCTCATGGCTAGGTTATTTCCATCTGCAAACAAACATGCTTTAATGTCATCCATGTTAAAAAATAAATGATTAATACAAATATTTCAAATTCTCTCTGGCTACTATAAATTTTTTTTTTTTAATCACCTTTAGGACAAAATTTTGAAGTGTCTATGTCTTTTTCTTTTACCTCTTGTAATCACTCCTCAATCCACTACCATCAGGATTTTGTGAATACCACTCTACTGAAATGGAATTAAAGTCACCAAAAAATTTCATTTTTCAAAATTACGGGACGGGTCAACTTTCTGTCCATCATTTCATTTGTTTGCTTACTTATTTTTTATTGAAACATTTCCTTCTCTAAACTTCCCCGACATCATTGGATTCTGATATTATCCTATCACAATAGTTCCTCTTTCCCAATCTCCTTTGCTCCTCAGTCTTTTCCTTGCTCTCTCTCTAGTGATCTCATTCAGGACCATGGTCTTACATACCTGCCATATATTTATGACTCTGAAGTACATCCAGTTCTGACCTTTTCCAGACTCATATATCCTGTTACCTACTCGACATCTCTTTTTGGATATCTAACAGGCATCTCGAACTTAACATTTCCACAATGAAACTCCTGGTTCCTGGCCTCTCCCCATTCCCAATCCCTCTATCCAAAAGTCCTTCTCATTATCATCTCAGTAAATGGCCCCATGACATATCCAGGACAGAAAAACTATGGCACTCATAGTTGATCCTGTTTTCGTGTTTCACATTTAATTATAAACAAAACCTGTCTGTGACACCTCCAATATAGCCCAAAGAACACCACTTTTCATCCATTCTACTGAGGAACTCTGATTCAAATATCCATTATCTCTCATCCAGTCCAATGCAACAGTCTCCCAAATGTTCGCAGGGCTTCCACTCTTGCCCTACCTACCTATGTCTATTTGCCACTTAGGATCCACAGTGGTCTTCACCAAGCACATATCACATTGACTTTTGACTTTAATAACTTCCTTTTGCAATCAGAATAAAATCCAAATTCCTTTGTATGGTCCATAGACCTACATTATTTTATATCTGCCTACCTCTGTAACCTAAACTCCTGCCACTCTCCCCTTTGCCTGTATATTTCTCCTTGACATATATAGATCCTCTGCCTAGAATATTTTCCTGCTAACTTCTCTGACAGGATAACATAGACTCATTTTCTCAAGCTTCAGTTCTATGAAGCTTTCCCAGACATCCTTCTCTGTTAGACAGACTTAATTGCTCAATAATTGTCCCTTCCTTGGTCTAAGCTTGATTTCACCGCAGAGCTTTTGCATTTCTTGTTCTTTCTGCCCAAAATGCTCTTTCTCCCAGAAGTCCTTATGGATGCTTCATTTTTATCATTAACATCTCAGCTCAGATGTCACTTCCTCAGAGTCCTTCTCTGACTACTTGAATTAAGGTAGTTACACCATGCTCTCCAGTTCCCTCTATCCCTTTCCCTGGTTTTATTGTCTTCATATCACTTAGCATTATCTGCAATTGTTTTATTCATTTATCCATGTACATGTTTTTTTTCTGTGTTTCCCCCTGAGATGTAACCTCTGGTATGTAGTAGACACACAATGAAGAGTTTAATGGATAAATACTCAAGGATAGTTTATTATGTGCCAATTACTATAGTAGGTGATGAGGAATGACATGAATAAAATATCGAAATATTTATATATACCGAAAAACAATCATAATACAATATGATAAGTTCCACTGAAGTATGTAGAGCTTAGAAGATGGAATAAGCAATTATTTCTACCTGAAGAGAGGGCTGACTGGGAAGACTTAACAAAAGTGGTATTTGAACTGAGTCCTAAAAAATGAATTGGAGTGGCCTTTTAGTGAAGATAGAAAAAGTATATTTCAGGCAGGTGGACTAGCACACTAACAAAGCATGGAGGAAAAAAAAAATTTCTTTTAAAGGACATGATGCAAAATTGATCTATACACCAATGCCATCCAACTTATGGTCCTGAAAAGTTGTTGTTGTTGTTGTTTTTTGTAGAAATCAACAAGCTGATTCTAAAATTTATATATAAACACAAGGGACCTGGAATGTAAAGCAAACTTGAAAAATTTGGAGCATTTATAACTATATGATTTCGAGACTTACTATAAAGTTACAATAATCAATAAATTCTACTATTGGCATAACTGTTAACAAGTATCAATAAAATGGAATTGAGAGCCTCAAAATAAATCCACATTTAGAGGGTCATTTGACAAAGCACCAGAAAAAGACATTCTTTTTAATAAAAGACATTCTTTTCTGAAATAACTGTATATCAATATAGAAAAAAATAAATCTCAAGCTCTCTGCAAAAAGTAAATCAAATTAGATTATAGATTTAATTATAAAAGTTAAAATCATAAAGCTTTCAAGGGAAAGCATAGGAGAATATCTTTGTGATTTAGGAATAGGCAAGTTCCTTAGACAGGATATGAACAAGAAGTAACCATAAAAGAAAAATTTGATAATCTAGATTTCATAAAATTAGAAATGTCTGATTATCGAAGGAAATCATTAAGAAAATAAATATGTAAGCCACAGACTAGAGAAAACATTTTTAAGAAATTCATGTCTGACAAAAGACTGGTAACCAGGATATATAAAGAATTCTTACAACTCAGTAATAAAAAGACAAAGATTTGGACAGACACATCATAAAAGAAAATATACAAATATGCAATAAGCACATGAGAAAGGGCTCAATATCATCAGTCACCAAGTAAATGCAAATTAAACCACAACGAGAGGCCACTATGCAC
>NW_011888863.1:1746230-1764894 GCF_000151845.1 Pteropus vampyrus
CTTTTGCAATCAGAATAAAATCCAAATTCCTTTGTATGGTCCATAGACCTACATTATTTTATATCTGCCTACCTCTGTAACCTAAACTCCTGCCACTCTCCCCTTTGCCTGTATATTTCTCCTTGACATATATAGATCCTCTGCCTAGAATATTTTCCTGCTAACTTCTCTGACAGGATAACATAGACTCATTTTCTCAAGCTTCAGTTCTATGAAGCTTTCCCAGACATCCTTCTCTGTTAGACAGACTTAATTGCTCAATAATTGTCCCTTCCTTGGTCTAAGCTTGATTTCACCGCAGAGCTTTTGCATTTCTTGTTCTTTCTGCCCAAAATGCTCTTTCTCCCAGAAGTCCTTATGGATGCTTCATTTTTATCATTAACATCTCAGCTCAGATGTCACTTCCTCAGAGTCCTTCTCTGACTACTTGAATTAAGGTAGTTACACCATGCTCTCCAGTTCCCTCTATCCCTTTCCCTGGTTTTATTGTCTTCATATCACTTAGCATTATCTGCAATTGTTTTATTCATTTATCCATGTACATGTTTTTTTTCTGTGTTTCCCCCTGAGATGTAACCTCTGGTATGTAGTAGACACACAATGAAGAGTTTAATGGATAAATACTCAAGGATAGTTTATTATGTGCCAATTACTATAGTAGGTGATGAGGAATGACATGAATAAAATATCGAAATATTTATATATACCGAAAAACAATCATAATACAATATGATAAGTTCCACTGAAGTATGTAGAGCTTAGAAGATGGAATAAGCAATTATTTCTACCTGAAGAGAGGGCTGACTGGGAAGACTTAACAAAAGTGGTATTTGAACTGAGTCCTAAAAAATGAATTGGAGTGGCCTTTTAGTGAAGATAGAAAAAGTATATTTCAGGCAGGTGGACTAGCACACTAACAAAGCATGGAGGAAAAAAAAAATTTCTTTTAAAGGACATGATGCAAAATTGATCTATACACCAATGCCATCCAACTTATGGTCCTGAAAAGTTGTTGTTGTTGTTGTTTTTTGTAGAAATCAACAAGCTGATTCTAAAATTTATATATAAACACAAGGGACCTGGAATGTAAAGCAAACTTGAAAAATTTGGAGCATTTATAACTATATGATTTCGAGACTTACTATAAAGTTACAATAATCAATAAATTCTACTATTGGCATAACTGTTAACAAGTATCAATAAAATGGAATTGAGAGCCTCAAAATAAATCCACATTTAGAGGGTCATTTGACAAAGCACCAGAAAAAGACATTCTTTTTAATAAAAGACATTCTTTTCTGAAATAACTGTATATCAATATAGAAAAAAATAAATCTCAAGCTCTCTGCAAAAAGTAAATCAAATTAGATTATAGATTTAATTATAAAAGTTAAAATCATAAAGCTTTCAAGGGAAAGCATAGGAGAATATCTTTGTGATTTAGGAATAGGCAAGTTCCTTAGACAGGATATGAACAAGAAGTAACCATAAAAGAAAAATTTGATAATCTAGATTTCATAAAATTAGAAATGTCTGATTATCGAAGGAAATCATTAAGAAAATAAATATGTAAGCCACAGACTAGAGAAAACATTTTTAAGAAATTCATGTCTGACAAAAGACTGGTAACCAGGATATATAAAGAATTCTTACAACTCAGTAATAAAAAGACAAAGATTTGGACAGATACATCATAAAAGAAAATATACAAATATGCAATAAGCACATGAGAAAGGGCTCAATATCATCAGTCACCAAGTAAATGCAAATTAAACCACAACGAGAGGCCACTATGCACCCACCAGAATGGCTAAAATTAAAAACCACTGACAACACCAAATGTTGATGGGTATGTGAAGCATCTGATGGAAAAAAGGTGAGCAGTGGTTGCCTCTGGAAGGCTGGGGCTAGAATCAACTAGAAAGGGGCATAAAGGAAATCCCTGGAATGATGGTAAAGGGCTATATTTGAAAAGGGTTTATATTACACAGCATTTGTCAAAATTCAGTAAATGGCATACTTAAGATATATGTATTTTACTATATGTATATTTTACTGCAGCAGAAAAATAAAAAGCCATAAACAAGTACTGATCTCTTGTGAAGAAACATACATGTGAAGTGTTTAGGGGGAAGACTACTGGTGACTGCAATTTACTTTGATGGATAGAGGAATAGAGAGATGGCTAGATTCATAATAAAATAACTAAAATAAAATATTAATAATAAAATCTAGGATGTGGACAGATGAGTGCTCGCTATAAAATTCTTTGAAACTTTAAGCTTGAATACGTTCTCAATAAAATGTTGAGGAAAAAGACATGACGATGTGCAGAATGTGGAGAATTCTAGACAGTGTTCAATGACTGGAACATGGGGTAGTCTGGCAAAAGATGAAGCAGGAGAGGCAGTCAGAAGCATGATTGTGAAGGGCCTTTCATGTCATGCGAAGGTGTTTGTATTTCATCTTTGTAGCAGTATTGCACGATTGTCTTTCTATTCTCATTGCTAGAGTCTTTGGTCACACTCTCATGAACCTTCATCTGGGCTTTTGCAATGTATTTATTTAGTCAAACTGGATTGAACTGAATCAGATAAAAGGGATGCACTTATATTTCCTATGAGTTTACATCATTTTTCCTGCTTTAATGCCAGGCAACTTTGAGATTTTTGCATGTAAATAGAAACTGCTGTTAGAATGCATTTCCAGTTGACATTAATTTTAAAATTTACTTATTTCTAGCTCATAGGGCCTTACTTTATATTTTCCCCCAAATAAGCAAAGAGCAGACTTCACACTTAAATTTTACAAATGGACAATGAGAAACAATTCTCTTTATTTTTCTCAGCATAAAATATTTGAGCAAATGTTGAATATTAAATATTGTAGTAAACACTAGGGAGTTGCATAATTATCTAATTATAAAAAATAGCCCTTGCTTCTAGGGTCTTGATAGTCAAAATTCCTACATTTTATGAAACATAAATATAATTTTTTTAAATGCATGTTTCATTAGTTTGATATATATTTGCTAGATTCTGTGGGTTTTCCCTCCTTTGATTTTTCTGTTCATATTTGATAAAGAGATAACTATTTGCAAAGGTGTAATGGCAGATATCATAGGTTTGGGCACATTAAATGTTTATCAACTATGGAGGTTAGGCAACAGGGACTGAGCAAACCTTATATTTCCCAATAGCTTCCTCCAAAATGCAAGCTTAGCTTCACAAGAGGCTAAGAAAATAATTCTTAAAACACAATGTTAGCTATGCACTAGACTATTTCTTCCTTTGAAGAAGACCTGAATTATTTGTTTTGTTTTGTTTTACTTCCTACAAGATCTTTTTTTCATTTGGATGATTTTTAAAATATGAGTATCCATCAAGGGATTAAATCTCCTAAGCTTACTGAGTGGAACATCTATTTGTTCATGACAACTCTTTCTGTTTTTACCCTACTTTGTATTCTTAGAGTTTTGCCTAGTTCCTGGCATAAAATATTTAGATAATATATATTAGTGAATAAATAAATAAGTAAATAACAACCATGATGCCAGAATACTAGAAAATGGAATTAATGACTATATATATAAATATTAAACAACATATAATCCCCTCTTAGCGCCAAATCATAAAACATTAGACGCCAATGCATATATCAAATTAACTTTTCATTAAATTACAGGATAGATGTTATATTTTGTTTGTGAAAACAACTATTGCTAAAATTGTTTTATTCTAGTTTTGATGAGAAAAAGAAAGCATGATGTCCTAGTTGGTACGCTAAATAATTCTATTAATAGATTGTTTCTATTAACAGGTATTTGGTAAATAGAAAATTTCTATTGACAAGTGTTTCTATGACTGGTATACCATTGTCATGGATATTAATTAAAGATGAATTTAAAAACAGAGTTGAGCTCCCGACAAAAGTTTGAAGCTTATGAATTTTGTACTTGGGCACTTCCTCTCTTGTATCTTCCCCTTTCTCTTCCACTTCATAGAATCATGTATTCCTTGTAGCAGACATGGGTTGCACAACCAATAACCAATGTCCTTGGTTTTTCTGTCCTAATAGAACTTCCCTTTTGTTTAGGTATCCATCCTCCTCTGTGGTGCTAGGTGCTTCGAGAGATATCCCTACCTCTAGCTCCAGGGGCTAAATTCTGATTGACCTAAGACAAACATGGTGCTCTTCTTTAGTCAGAAATTAATTCGTGCACAACTTTTGTTTGCAACATAATTCCAACCAATACAACAATGGGGAAGTTCACCTGGTGGCTTTAGGAAAAGATCTAACCATCCTATACAGTGGCATACAGAAAGAAACAGTACAAACTTCTTCTGGATATCGTTGTGTGATATCTGGAGTTGACCTCTGGAATTATCATAGTCTTCTTGCTACAAGGCTGAAGATTAAGCCAACATGTAGAGAAAGGCAAAGGTAAGAGATTACTTAGAAGTGGAGGTCAACTCAATGTGCGTGTAGCTTGCCTGACTTCTGCATAAAGTTTTCTTCTACTTGCTGCCAAAGTAATCTAATAACCTTTCCTCTGAGTATTGAATGTACTCATGTTAACCAGAAGTCCCTCACTAGAAACCATACAATATACCCTCTATAGTGTACTTCCCTCTACACTGCCACATCTTTTAGGTCATTATCCATTAAAACTCCCAATATTGACTGCCTCTATTTTCAAGTATATTCTAGTGGAAAAATCTACCTGACACTAATTTTTACTAAGATGTTTTCAGAAAAAACTAATCTGATACTGCATGGTACTAAGGTGAGAACAACTGTATTCTTTGGAGCACTCATATTCTCAGTGCAGAACTTGTTAACTGAAATAAAACTTGAATTGGTTCAAATTTAGGAAATGTGACAAAATGAAGAGAATTTCAGGTAATGTGGGGAATGTATCCAAAGTTAGCCGTGAACTCATTCTTTCTGATGCTAGGCTAAATTATATATTTATAATGTTATGTGGATTTTATCAACTCTAAATATTGGAGAGCTGGTCATGCATGAATGACATACACAGGAATATAATTAACCAGAATGTTTGACTTTCATTTTCAACCTGGTATGGGAGATGAGAATTTAATATATGTGTGTTTAATAATTAATATAAAACCTTTAGTTAAAGTCTTTTTGTTAGAGCATTTTTAGGTAAAAATATATGGAATTGATTACATTAGGAAAGAATAAAATTATTTTCTTAAACAAAAGGAATACCTTAGCATTATCAGTTGTGTAGTCTATCCTTCGAACTAATTGCAGAAAATAAATCTTCCTTGACGATCTGCAATTATTTACTTTCTACAAGTCCTATAAGTCTGAAGAATTTCATTCCAATACGACTAGCTAGCACCATGATCACACGATGGGCTTGCAAACATAATTGGCACCACTTAATAGGATGGTGGTTAATTTTGCTGAGTAAGGAAAGCATGTGACTGAGGATCAATTTCACATCAGCAGGACTGAGGATTTCTTTTTTCAAATCAGATTCTTCAGGGGATACTTTGAAAACCTCAGGTCAAGTGACAGAGAAGCTGAGAAATGCTTTTATGAGCATTTATGATAAAAGGAGCTATTTCAAAGGCTAAGAAAAAAAAAAAAAGAAAGAAAAGCTGATCCTTTTTGCATGGGATATTCCAGGCGCCTCCTATGAGTGAAGGCAAATAAGACAATACTTGTCTCAGTCCTGGTTGTGGTAGCTCTATTATTCCACCAGGTATAGAGAACCATGAAAATGGGATTATGATTCACTGTATCCCAGTACCTCCCACAGTAGCTGGTATAGAGGAAATGTTATTTTCCGAATATCCATGCAGTTGGAAGGCTGAAATGCAAGGGTCAGTTCTCCTTTAGCAGCAGCCATTGCCAGGTCCCTCAAAAGGAGTTTCCTTATTCATTTGCTACGTTGTTTTTATGGTTAAAATATAACCATAAAAACTACATTTTATTGAGCACTGACTATATGCTAGGTACTATTCAGATACAAAGATCAATAAAAAAGGGCTGCTGTTGTTGAAGAATAAAAAGTTACAAAACAATAATCAAGATAGGAACAAGTTGTTTGGGAGCCCAAAGCAGAAAGTAATCAAATGTCTGAGGGGAGGCGGGCACATATCTTCAAAAAGGTCTTACAGCCTTACTGTCGATGAACACTATTGAATGCTTACTCTGTGACAGTGGAGAGAAATAGGAAGTTTATACAGGCACAGGAAGGCTGGGTTGGGAGAACACCCAAAGGTTCAGTGTATCTGTAGCATAAGGTATCTTTGGAGTTCATGGGGACATGGGGTAAGGTATTGTTAGCAGAGACATTACTAGAAGCTGGAATGAGCCACCAAAATTTAAAGGAAAAGGACTGACCCAATCAGATCTTGTGTTTTGGAATGTGTTTCATGTGAACAATGAATTAGTGGAAAGAAATTAGAAGCAGAAAATCAGTTAGGAGGTCATTTTAATAGCTGCTAGGAGGGAATGACTCTGAACTAAAGCCATTTCTAATGAGAAAGAAGAAAATATAGAGTCTAGAGATTTTTAAAAGATAGGACAAAAGTACAATCAAGAGGATCAAGTAACTGATTAGCTGCGAAGGAAGAAAGGGAAAAGTTGAAGGTTATTTCTAGGGTTATAGTATAAAACTCCAAGGAGATACACAAATGATTTCATCCATAAAAACTCCTATCTTTATATATGTCACTAAATCACTGAAGAGAGACTAGCACTATGAAAGTAATTTATTAATAATAATAGGTAACAGATTCTAGACATGGAAGAGTACAGAGAACTGAAGAAGAGATCCTTACTAAGCTCATGAAGTGATAATACTAAATAAAACATTCCTGAAATTCAGCATATATAGTTACTATTTATCATTATTAACCTTACCATGGATGTTATCAATAATAAAAAATGGTAACTGTTTAAAATAAACATCAGCTATACACAAGAAGCCAAAAAATATATAACAATTTAAATTATGCTTTTAGGTCTTTAATGAGAATTTTCTCTTTGGTTTTCAATTCTTACCTCGAATTTTCTGACAATCCTCACATATTTAGCCTCAAAGTCCTATCAATGATCATTACTAGTTATATTTAAAAAGAAAAGGAAATAGCTAAGTCATCTGTTTTCACTTTTGATGCTGAGTTGGTCTAGACAGGATGAATTTATTTTAACAGAGCTTTCGGCTGGTAGCCATTACACCCTTAGATATATGATTTCTCAGTTGAGGATATCTATTCTAGGATTGTTAAGAACAGCTTTTCGATTCCATTTGCCTATTGTTATTAATAGAAATAGCAACAGTATAAACATATGATACATTATTGTTTAAAATGTCTTTACATTTCTTATTTGACTCATAACAGACATCTGATGTAGATAGGGCTGATGGAATTAGGTCTTTAAAATAAAATCTAACCCTTTTATTATGAAATACAACATACATTTAATACAGTGCACAAAACATGTACAGCTCATGGAATTAAGAGAGTTACCTGTGTAACCACCTCCAGGCCAGGAATCATTGTCAGATTCCCAAAAGTCCCTCATGCCCTCCTCAGTGCTCACCCCAACTTCTGCCCCATGGGTAACCACTTTAAAGACCATCACTTCTTTGCTTTTCCTTACAGTTTGTTTGTTTATTTAACTTGACTTAAATAAAACTGTACTCTGTATTCTGTCGTGCCTTTTTGAGACTTATCAATGCTGTCCCCAGCATTATGAATGAAAGTTCATTCATTTTCATTGCAGTGGAATATTTACATCGAATGAATATCTTGCAATTTATCTATCCATTTACTATTGATAGAATTTTGGATTGTTTCCAGGTTTTGGTTAATGCAAATAATGTTTGTTCGTTTGTTTGTTTGTTTGTTTGTTTACGAGCTTTCTTGTACATGTATCCTGGAGTGCACATGTGCACAAGTTAGGGTAAATACACCTGGCAGTGGAATTGGTGAGTCACAGAATATGCACTTACTAGATAATGTCAAATTGTTTTCATTTGGTTATACCAGTTTACGCTCCCATCAATAGCATATGAGAGTTCTTGTTCTGGCTACCTGTTGGCATATTGCTGCTGCTGGTCTTTAATTTTATCCTTTCAGGTGGGTGTGGAGTACTCTCTCACTTTATTTAGCATTTTCTTGATTATTACCAATGGGATTGAGTACCTTTTCATGTATTTGTTGGCCATCTGGATATCTTTTCTTGTAAAATGTCCGTTGAAAGCCCTTGTCTATTTTTTCTATTGGGTCATCTGTCTTTTTCTCATTGATCGGTGGGAGTTCTTTATATATTTTGGATATGAGTCCTTTGATATTTCTTTATATTACAGATATTTTTTCTGACCAATGGCTTGCTTCTTCACAGTGTCCTCTAATGAACAGCTTTTTAATTTAATATAGTACAGTTTATCAATCTTTTTCTTTATATTTGTTTGTCTTGTGTGTTATATAAAACCACTTAACCTAATTTCAAAAACTAGAAACTTTTATAAAGCTAGAAACTTTTATAAAAGCAGAAGTGGATTCATAGACAGATGGGATGACTTGCCAAACTTGAATACAGGTACTCTGACACCAAATTCTGTCTTATTTCCATTACGCCATGCTAATGTCAGTTTTTTAATGCAAAATTATTTTAATTTATTTTAGTCACTGGTCTTTCCTTATTGCTTGAAGTGGTACAAAGCTTTAAGCGTATGAAGGAACAGGTGATAGTACTTAGGGATAAGAAAAGGCTGTAAAGCTCTCACTTGTCCCTTCATGCCCTCAGCCAGTGGTGGAAGGATATTGTGAAGATATTTCCAACTTTGACTTTCATACAGCCTTTCTCAGCTGATTAGTATTCCCACACCTCCTTCTGGCCTCATTTCTGTCTTATACACTTGAGACCAGGCAAAGTACAACACAATAGGAAATTTAAGTTTGCGAATAGTGTATATGCTGAGCCAATAAATCACCTTTTTAAGTTTTTTTTTTTTAATAACAAAAGACATGGAAAACTATGGAGAAGGATATATAAATACAGCAGCAACCCAACATATTCCCAGTTCTCAGAAACTACTGGCCTCCCCAAGTTTCCATAGGGATGTACAGCTACATATCATACCACTTGTGCTGAATAAAGATTCCACCAGATTTGAGAAGCATCCAGAATTCCTGGCAACTTCTTCTAAACAAGTTTAAAAACTCTAGTTGTATCTCTGCTTGCTTACCGGGATCAGATGACTGGTATAAATTAACTCCAGCACATCTCAAATGTTATATTTTATAACTTCTTATTTTAACATAATTTTAAACTTTAAAAGTTGCAATAGCACATGGATCTCCCATATACCCTTTACCCAGATTCACCACTTTTTTACATATTGTCCTATTTATCATTCTATCTATACCACACATATTTTTTTTTTCTGAATAAATTGGCGGTATAATGCTCCTTTCCTCCTACATATTTCACTGTGTATGTCCTCTTATCAAATAGGAAGTGTTTATTTCCTATTTATTTTCCTATTTAATTAGTTGGCTGTCTACGGTAAAGAAGAGCTTTCCTCTATATATGTATGTATGTATATGTATGTCAGTATTGGCTCATGGATTTTTATTTTACTCAAGGGTTATAATCTATTGCTATTAGTACGGATTTTGATGTTTCAATTGGCCAAGATTTGGTTAGTGGGGAACCCTCTGCAGCTATCGCTTGTGTTCTTTAGATACAGCCTCATCATTCTTTCGTTCTTTGAGTAAATCCTGACTTCTTGGTACAGTGAGATATTCCAGATTTATTTTGACTTTTTCTGCCTGAGTTACAGAATCAACTTTTCCCCTGAGGATCTCTAGTTCTATTCGGTGGAGAATGGTATTTAAAAAGCTACATCCAGGTAGTGGTTACAAAACCGTATGCATTTCTCAAAACTTGAAGAACTGAACACTGAAAAGATTTGATTTTTTTCTTTCTACTCCTTGGTATTTATAAAACAAAAATATGTGATCATTATAACATGAAAAAGACAAGTTTTAAAAATGAATTATGGACCGCTAATAAAGTATATACCACGCAATCAAGATATAGTATATTTCCTGTGTCCTCTTACTGTCAATCTCCCCTTCCACTCCAGCCCTTGGCAAACACTAATCCATTTCTTTGCCCCTGTAATTTTATCTTTTCCAGAATGCCTTATAAATGCAATTATACAGTATGTATTCTTTTTTCTCTTGCCATTACTCATTGAGCTTTTTCCATGTTATTCCATGTATTGGTTGATTGTTCCTTTTTATTGCTGAGTAATATTCCATTGTATGTACTACAGTTTATTCATTCACCAGTTGAAAAACATTTGGGTTTTGGCAATTATAAATAAAGCCACTATAAACATATATGACAAGTTTTTTGTTTTTTTGTTTTTGTTTTTTTACAAACATACAGTTTTCATTTTTCTGGGTAAATACCTAAGAGTAAGATTACTAGATCATATAATGTGTTCAACTTCATAAAGTAAAACTTTATATTTTATAAATTATAAAAAATCAAGTATAAAAAATTCCTTAACTTTATACAGTTAAAAAAGAAACTTTATAAAGTAAAACTGCTAAATTGTTTTCCAGTGGCATTCTCATCAGCAATGAATAAGAGTTCTTGTCGCTCTACATCCTTACTGGCACCTGGCATTGTTACGTTAAAAAAATAAAATAGATGCTCTTCCTTGCCAGCATCTGGCACATTAAAAAAAAAAAAATCCTTTAGGTTTCTAATAGATGTACAGTGGTATACCATTTGTGGCTTTAATTTGCATTTCTTTCTTTGATCACGAATAATATTGAGCAGATTTTCATGTAGCATATATGCTTTTCAAAAATGCAAGTAGAATTATAATGCACATACTGTTTGTAACCTACTTTTTATTTCCCACGTAACATTGTGTCATTCATGTTGTTCTATAATGTAATCAAATAATTACTTTGGCTAAAATCTAAGTAAATTATTGGCTAGCAAAAGGGAAAAATTGATGAGTGTTTTGAAACATAATGCCACTTTCTCTAATAAAAATAAATCTAAAAATCACATTTTGGTGCTAGAAGGACACTTGTCCCCAACTCTTTTCCATTATTTGCTTTGCCTCTTGGAATCACTTACAGATTATTATGTAGTGACTCATTTCTCAGTTTCTCTTATCTGCTGCTGGGGTAGCTTCTGGTTGGCGATGGAATTAGCAGAATAATCTGTTCTATAGTGCAATCTTAAATGTCTTTTTCTCCCTTCCCTACAATTTACCTTTCACTGTTTTATCACCCTCCCCAAGAAGGAAGGGTTCGGAAAGATGCTGCTCCTCTCCTTCCATTGTGGGAGAGTTTCCTAAACACGTGTCTTTTAGTTGAGTTCTCAGAGACAATCTTGCTACCATGACCACCACTCCCATTTCCTTGAGACCCAGTAGACCTCTCAGGACCCAATCACTAGCTGATGTGTCTCAACAGGTACCTATTTTATCAGAATTATGTTAATTTTCCAAGAGTGTGCCACATGTTTCTGCTGGGGTTGATTTAGTCAAGCAATTTCTTCTAAAGTTAACTCCCCCGCCCCCTTCTAGTATTTCCATCTACTTAGCTGGATAGGTTCTCAGAGCAAGACATGTAACCCAATTTGCTGTTTTGTTCACGTCACTCATATAGAAATGTTGGCATATACAAATTGCTCAGAATAAGAGAATAAACTCCTAGAGTTGGGATTTTAAAGTCCCAACCTGAGTATGCTTCCCTTTGGTATGACACTGCTCATGAACTTCTATGTTCTTCTTTTTCCCAGAAGGGAGAATGATTGTTTATAGAGGATCACCATAAACACCTGGCTCTCAGGCCCCTCCTTCCCAAACGATCTTTGACTCTGCTGGGGAAAAACAAGTTGAGCCTCTTCTTGTCTTAAATGATCATTTCCCTCACTCCTTTGAAGTGGAAGATCTGAAGCAAGTTTCTCCATTAACCCCTTTCTCCTCTGTGTTTGTAGATACTTCCTCCCACTCTTGTATGGATTCCCAAAAGTGTCTGTCAGTTTGGATCCTGACTGCACTTGGTCCTCTCCAGATGAGTGTTTATAGTGTAGAGTAGGCATTCTCTTCCCTGATTGGTTGGATGATTGGATTAGGACAAGCTAATTCACCATCTTTTCCCTCAACAGGAATCTAACCAAAAGCCCCGATATCAGATGTGCTGAGAATGAGCAGTGGGTCGTGCAGTTCTCTCAGATAAGATCTGAGTCTCTCTTCTCTATTTAGCATTCTTCCTGAACTTCTTGGCATTATACTGCCATGTCTTCGTTATCTATCATTGTGTAACAAATCATCCCAAAATTTAAGAGCTTAAAACAGCAAGCATTATTATCTCACATAGTTTCTGAGGGTCAGAAATCTGGATGGACTTAGCAGGTTGGTTCTGATTCAGGGTCCCGCATGAGATTGCAGGCACAATCTAAGTCAGGTCTGCAGTCCCCAAAGACTTGACTGGGGCTAAAAGATGTACTTTCAAGCTCATTCATGTGACTGTTGGCAAGTGGTTTCTGTTCCTTACTACATGGGCCTTTCCATTGGGTTGCTCATGATATGACTTCTCCCAGAGAAAGTGATCCATGAGACACAGGTAGAAAGGAAGATGAAAGAAAGAGATAGATGATAGGTGATAGATAGGTAGATAGGTAGATAGATAGATAGATAGATAGATAGATAGATAGATAGATAGATAGATAGATGATAGATAATCTCCCAAGATAGAAGCTGAAATCTTTTTATAAACTAATCTCAGAAAAGACATACCATCATTTTCTGTTATATGATATTGGTCACATAGCCCAACCTTGGTACAGTGCAAGAGGGCACTACACAAAAGTGTGAATACCAGGAAGTGGGGGAGCGGGGGTCATTGGGACAAACTTAGAGGGTGCCTACTATTTACCAGCTACCCTTCTTTACTGATAAAATTCTTGGAAACCTTGCTGTAAAGGGCCAACCCCTGTAATCTCATGATCACCAGCATTTTTCTAAGAGATCTCTCCTCTCCCTATTACCAGCTTTTCCATACTAGCAAATACTTGCCCAATTGGTAACAAACATTCTGTTGTTATGGTAGATTTTTCTACCCTTTATTCCTAAATGTCCTCATTTAGCCTTCAGTTAAAACTTATTCAAATACAAAGTCTCGTAGGTGCCCCAAGCAAGTCTCCAGAACTTCCATTGTGTCTATACAACCTCATTGGCTTATGGAAACATCTACTCCCAGCTAGGTAAGTGCTCCAATCCTACCTGCAAAATAAAATCACTTTTCTTAATCTAGTAAAACTCAGGACCTTCTGAGGGTCAGTGCAGAGGATTAGAGCAGCAGGTCGTGCAGTTCTCTCCCCCTTCTTAGGAGTCTCTTGCTTACTGTTTTTTTACCATCGCTCTCGTGTTAAATTTTGTGACATCATCCCAAAACTCTCATTCATTTTTACTCTTTATAGTCTTTAAGGTCTAACAAATCTGTAACTGTCAAACAAGATTATACAGAAAGCCTGAACAATTACAAAGAAAGCTAACTCAAAGATTAAAAAAATTAGAGGCTTAGTTTAGAGACTTTCGTCTTGTACTCCACTCTGAAGTGCCAGTCCTTCTCCCTGCACTTAACTGGAAAAGGCTTTTAACTCCAGTCAGTAGGGCGCACTTTCCCAGACACCTAGATTCCTTATCATCTAGCCAGAATGGACACAGAGCTTTCTCTTCTACCTACCTAGAGGTCAGCCCTACAGCTTTTCTGCTTCAGGAGTTGCCTCCTCTCATGAATGCATCCAGAAAGATAGCTCCTACCCTTTAGGGGAAAGACCGCTTTCAAACACAAAGAACTGTGGCTCTGCCCTTGTTGATCTTAACCTTAACCATTTCCCAACAAGCACAGTAACCAGATATTCACATAAGTGATGCAGAAACTAGAAGTTGCTTTCCTATAACTACTACCATAATCAATTACTTTAATTATTGATGTAATTTCAGTTCAATCCAATCCATGCTGAGAGGATAATTCCCAGAGCAAATCGGAAAATGGCTACAACAAATACTTTGACAAAATGCTTATTTATATAGTTTCCCCTACTAGGATAGGCATTCAATTTAACATGATATCCTTTCAAAAGTAAGGTGTAGATTCCAAATTAATTTCCAGTCGCATGGTTTAACTCTGGCTTCATTTCCCTGGTTTGCACTAAGAATGACATCTAGAAATTCAAAAGAGGCTGAAGGTCTGGAGGACAGGCTCTAATCACAGGGTCTCCTTTTCTGTGAAGAGTAACCCTCAAAATGTATCTTTCTTCTGCACAATACCTGTCATTCAAATCACATACTTTAACTGTGTCAGTATTCTCTATACCTGGGATGGCAAGAGGCTTTCCTATCAAGGGCCTAAAGCACTATACTCTGAGGAAAAGTAAGGTTGCATTCATGAAAAGTAGCAAAGAATCTCTACGATTGATCAGAAATTTCTGTATTTGGTTATGAATGGTCTTGTGTAGCTCAAGTGTCATGAATAGGCTGTGCTTACCCTAAAATCACTGACTTGTTGGTGAATTCTGATATTGTCCCGGGTTCTTTGACCATTAGCCCAACTAGGCCAAATGTGGAAGATGCCCAAGGATCTTTAGGAGAGAAAATCTTTCAGCATTCCCTCCCCCAGACCCCAGAAGGTGAGGGCAAGTAGTTCTTTTGTTTGACAAGGTCAATGAAAAAGAACAGGAAAAACTAAAATGTTCCATTTACACCCCTTTTGGTGAATTTGCATTTTAAATGGAAAGGTTTAAATCACATAGCTCAAAAGAAAAAAAGAATTTATGAAGTTGCTACAAATATCCAATAACATAGGCTAACATGAAGCAAATTGTGTTTGAAAAGAAGCTCAAGAGGACAATAGCTTCTCTTAAAGCAAGGGGGTAAAAAAAAAAAAAAAAAACTCCTGACATGACTTTATAAAACACCACACCAAATATTTTAGGCATTCATGAGAACTAGTTCTGGAAGCTTGTATGAAGAAAAGACATATTCTTTTCCAGCACCCACATAGCTGTAACTACCCTCCCAACAGTCTCCAGAGTTCACATAATTGGCCCCAAGATTTTCAAATGCTTTAGCCAAGTCCCTGGAGTAAAATATTTGCCATTTAAATGTTCTTTGCTTCTTTCAATCGTGTTTCTTTTTTAATATCTTACTTGCTTCCTTGTCTAATAATTAATCTTACTGATCTATGTAATTACAGAATTTATTCCTCTTTTAGAATGAATATACAGTTTTAGGGCAAAGAAGAGTTTGTGGGATTTAAGATATGTTATATTACTTAATTTGGGTCTGCTTTGTTGCTAAATTAAGAATCTTTATGATGGTATATGTGGGGGACAGGAAGGAAAACATTTTTCTATACACTTGAAGATGAGCAGTTCCCAGAAAGTAATGGTATATCAGGTCTCTCTTTAGGTAACCAGCTAACATTTAAAGTATAAATAATTTAGTCAAGCAATTTTTGAATCCCATAAATAGTTGCTAAATACCTACACTGTGCATTGTGCAGGCAGTGGAGGCTGTAAAGATTAATAAGACAGAATCCCCGACCTGAAGAACTTACAACTTCATGAAGAAGGTATGCACACAAATGTAATTTCTTATTTTTCTGTGATAATTTAGTAATTTGAATTATGTGTAATAGACATGCTCCCATCCCCAAAGGAGCATGGTTTTTTAGACCTTTTTAATAGAAAATAGAGAATAATCTCATCTATAAAGTTAAAGTAGAAATGGAAAAGGATTTAGGGGTTTATACCTGGGACATCAATAGTCATGCTTTATTTATGCACAGTATTTCCCCGTGTATGAAATATCACTCCGTTGGGCTATCTGATCCCATTTTACACATAAAGAAATTGAATCTCATAAAGACTATACTATATTCCTTTAAAGCCACATAGCTAGTAAGAGTTAGAAATGGGACTCAATCTCACACATTTGTACTTCAAGTTCAGTTATACCATATATCCAATTAATTTTTCTCTATATTCAAAGAAGCATCTTTGATCCCCAGGAAGACCCCACATGCAAGATATACAATTCAGTAACTCCATTTCCTAAATTTTGTCACATCTCTTCTTGATAAAGACAAATGACTTCACAAAGTAATTACACAGTTACCCAGTCATTCTCAAGCTCCAGTAAAGAAAGGAAGAGAAAGAAATGTCAGTGAGAAGATTAGATTAGACACAAGACTTGAGCTATTAAACACTGCATAAGTAGGTTACTGGTGATAGTTGTGCAATTGGCTCTAAGGGTATCTAAAAACAAGACAAATTCTCAGTTGCTCAGAGAAGTTTTTAAACATAGTTCTGCCTGAAGGTCAGAGAGTTGATCTAGTAATTTCAAAATAACTATAACTACATGATTTCGGAGAAACGGCAATAAAAATCTCCTTTTTATCCCAGTGGAAGCAAAACATTGAAAGTCTAGGTTGATGGTCAATAATGAACAGAGTAAACTTTACTCTGTGTAAGCTTTTAAATAGAGATATTTATCTCAAACTTTTTATTTCTTTATTTATTTCTTTATTTTGCTATTGTTAAATTCTAGAGTTGAAAACATGTGACATTTAACCCAGACTTTTCTATGTTGTAACAGCCAACATTCCCCCTGAGGAAAACAACTTTAAACTTCATAGACAAAAACAGAAAGTGTTCAGATATGAAATTTTCACTAGTATGTCTTATCATTGAGCATATATAGCAAACTTACTATATTTAGAGACTGTGCTAGACACCGGAGGAATACAGGGAAAGATACGGCGCACTTGTTATTGAGCCAAGTGTAGCAAATTTATTGGGATCAGGTCTGATTCATCAAATGGTAAGGAATCTCTGTGATGCATGTGCAGTTCTAATTAAAACCCCCTGGAGTTATTTCTTTGAGTCTCAGCCCTAATTCATTTCCAGACAGCCCTGTGGTTTTCAGGTAATTTGTATAGCTTCTGCAAAGACTGTGGAGAAAACTCTTGGCAATTAGATGCCTTGTACAAATACAATTTACAGATCAAATCAGAGAAGAGGCACTAAAGTAACTCCAAGGGACGAGATCATGAAATGCCCCTAAACCCTACACTCTTTCTATTGCATATAGGCCCTGGATAAATATTTGTTGACTAAATAAAGGTGCTGTGTTAGGTACTATGGTGGCTTCAAAGTGAGGAACACAGGATTCCTCCTTTCTGGAGGCTCATTTCTCATAGGAGACAGGGACACGCAAATGACTGTTAACAAGATAGACTTGCTTGTGTTGGATCCCTGAACCACTCCCAAGCTGATCACAGCAGAAGTCACGGGCACCTCATTAAAAGCACTCATGAACCCTTGAATTTTGCTCATGTAATTCCTGTCTGCTCATCTTGCAACTGTCAATCTTGAACCTCCTCAAACATCAGTGCATCTCATTCCTGACCCATTTGGCTTTATTTACATCTTGGTCCCGTCTGTTGGTATCTAGCTTCACTGGGACTGGTGACCTTAGTTAGAACTGCTTACCTTGAACCTACCCCAGCAAAGCTTTAGAAGAGAACACAGAATCTTAACTATCTGGACCATCTGTATTTGAAGTTTTGTTCTGCTATTTATTAGCTCTTTATTATGATCTTAGGCACATGACATAACTTTTTCATGTGTGCCTCAGATTCCTAAGCTTTTGAATTAGGATTATAATAGCACCAAACTCATGGAATTGTTATAAGAACTAAATGAGTTGCTATTTCCAAAACATTTGGAAACGTTTCTGGCACATAATTTCTGTGTTAAATAAAGCTTACCTCCTTGTGGTTTCCTCTCAATACTGTTTCACTAAACTGCAGATAATAGGCTCCATGGCCCAGCCAGGTCTTATGATACCACTTGCTGGCAAAAAGCATTAAGTAACCAAAGGTAAGTAGATGGGAAAGTAAAGAATGTCTAATTAAGAGTCAAGTCTGGCTAAAGCACTGGGCTCAGGGGGTTGAGTATATAGTAGTGATTTTAAAAAGTTGAAAAGGACCGGGTTGTGGAGTAACCTGTATATGAAGACAGGGAGCTTGTAATCTATTCTGTATGCCATGTGACATCATAGGATTATGTCAGGGCTCCAGAAAGAATTCTAGCAGTAGTAACGAGGATGGACAGGAGACAGGAAGATGCTACAGGTAAAATGTTTTTTCAAAAGTTGCAACGATCTAGGCAAATGATGAGACATGAAACTAAAGTGGTAACAGTGTCAGCAACATGGAGAAAGAGAATGCTAAGGCTGTAGAGACTATGTGGAAGCAAAGTTAAAAAAGTAAAATGTAGAAAAATTATTTGCACGTCTATCATATGCCAGGCATATACAAGGTGCTTTGTAAACATCTCATTTAATTGGCACAACATCTAGGCTTGGTAAATATGGGTACTTGATTAATTCAAATGAAGAAACACAGGGAGTTAAGCAATTAACCTGAGATCACAGTTTTAGAAAACAGCAGAACAAGAATTCAACCCTAGTCAATCTGGTTTCAAAGTCTGGTCTTTTTTGACTGATTAAATTCATGTAGGTAATAAGAGAAAGGAAGGAGCCGAATGTGCTCCTCAAAACTCTGAG
>NW_011888863.1:1765844-1769772 GCF_000151845.1 Pteropus vampyrus
TGACTAACCCAGGCTCTCTCTTTTCATGCTTTCCTGCCATTTTGTTGAACGACCCATTATAACCGTTGAATTTCTCTTGTATTCCCTTTATTGGCTTGTTGCTGGTTGTTTTTGCTGGCATCATGCATGTGATACAGTAGGTTTCCAGCTTCTTAAAGTGTTCTCATTTTCTCCTGGCACTTATGAAATTTACCATTCCATAGAAAAAGTGAAAATTCCAAAAGAGGATACAATTGTAGCAAAATGATAAACAAATAAAATAAGATATAATGACAACCCTTGTCATAAAAATACTAAAATAAAGAACTTAAAATGAGACTTTTGGGGCATTCCTGAAAATGATACTTAAATCACTTAATTAACCTTTGTCTTAGACGACTGTTACATTTTCTAAACATTATACTAGAAAAATGAGAGGCATATTTTTACTTTTAATGACTGTTCCTCACACTTCATGTGCCCTATTTCAAGACAAGAAGAAACATCTTTGTATAGTGTAAGTAACAATAACACTGCTGTTGATAATAACAATAATAGAAACATTCCCAGTTCTCCCAAACTATAGGTCAGCAACTGAACTTTAAAGGGAAGGCACTGAAATTTATATAGAATGGGATGAAATCTGGCCTACATCCTGCAAAGCGCTACCCCATTCCTCCATTTTTCTGGAGATATGAGCAATCCAGGGGATTTTCCTGGTTGTAGAGAAGGGGTTGGTATGCAGCTGCTCTGGTTCAATTCTCAGAGCTCTGTAAGGAATACAGAAAAGAGTAGAATCCATCAGCTGTCTTAGTTGGAGACAAGAGAAAAAGTACAAGGGGGACAGTGAAAGTGAGCCATCCTGTGTTTCTCATTTGCAATGTGACTGAAAGAACCAATCAGAAGACCACTTTCCTCTGTTACAACACTTTTCATCTAAGGAGCTCAGACATTTCTAGCCTACAGAGAGATCCATTATGTGGATGGGCACAGTAATATAAAAACCTCTACCTTTACTAAGTGAACTAAATGAATAACTGGATGCGGAAGGCTTTAATCACATCTCTTACATTTTACATCTTCAAAAAGCAAGGGGACATGCATTTTTTGACTGTTTCCTAGGTGATAGGCTCTATGTTCTACATTTACAAAAATTAACTAGTTTAATATTATCGATGGCTCTGAAAGGTAGGTTTTATTGCCTCAATTTTATAGATGAAGATAGCAACTGTCTGGAAAATAAGTAGCTTTCCCAAGATCATTCAGCTAGAAAAAAGTGGAACTGAAATTTGAATATAGATGTTTAGATGCAATGACCGTGGTCTTTACATTGTAGGAAGCTACTTATGAATGGACTCCTACCCTCATCCACATGTGTACTATCCACCTCCCCCAAGACGCAGTCTCATCTTTTCCCTTGGTTAAAAAAAAAAAAAATGTTGCTTTTCAGTAAATTTATTTTTTTAAAAGTACTTAAAAAGAGAACTCTATAATTTGATTTCAAAAAGTAATTACCGCTGTTACAAATGCTCATTCTGTATTAAATTTTATAGGTCCAAACCACTTCAAAACATATATGTAATAATGCTGTTTGGGAAAAATTGAAAATCCACATAGATATACCATTTACGATCCACTGAAGTCTGACTTCAACTTTAGTATTCCGTCAAAATTTACTGTTTGGCTTCAGTTTCAGACTTAACCTTGCCTTTCGAAGGGCAGAATAGCTGAATGCCTCCTCTGTAACATAGTATCAGTAACACAAACAAGGTACATTATTCAGAGTAATGTTAATAATATCTAAATATTTACTTTCAAATACAAGTGATTATAATGTTTATATATTATATATTTATATGTTATTTATATCACATTATACATAATATAAATATGTAATAGTTATAATTATTATAATGCTTAAAAGTATTCTAAAAAGTAAAGTTCACTTGTGTGCTGTGTTCAAATTTCGTCAGTGAAAACATAAATGTATTTTGACTATTCTGAGAATAAAATGCTTCAGTAATTAATAATGACTGTAAACTTACTAATTTTATGTATCGATGATTAAGAACTTTCATATAGTTAAAAATTGAAGTTATTATGAATACAGGTTTATAATCCCTTGTCTTACATATCATTTGGAATTCAGAAATATGCAGAGTTTAGGAAGGTAATATATTACATGCACTGTATTTATCAGCTCCTCCAAGGGGTGGGAGTGGGAGACTGGGAAACAAAATAATGAAACACATTACTGCAGAGTAAAATGTATGAATATTTCCACTAAGCCTCACATCAGATCAGATGGATTTTGCAGCCAAATGAGTTATGAATCTATTTTTGTTTTTCAGAGCTTTTGGATTTGTAAATTGCAGATAAAGGGAGACATTAAATAACTTCAGGAAGAATAACAAACATTTTATGAATAAATGTTCAGAAACATAAAAATAATAATATAAGAGAAAAATAGAGATAGATATTATTAATAGCAAAACATAATGCTAATCTTAATAGTCATTTTGTGAACTGGGATTCATAACATTAAATAAAAATAATCTTTTAGAACAGTACTTAATTTTTATTCTTTAATTCTATATAGGCCATTTCTCAAGAAATGGTATTTCTTTCTATTTGGGATTTCTTTATGCCTTATGAAGATGAATTAAAATAATTCAGTGTTACCATCAACAAATTCCACAAGGATAAAATCTCCAGCAATATGTACAGTAACATTCATGATGAAGATAAAACGTATGAAGGAAAGAAGATAATCTTAGAGAAAGATAAGGTACTCAAAACATACCTTGTATTCACTACTCAAATTTCCAAACAATAGTCTTTGTAAGATGCTTTATTAAAATACTTTATTATGGTTTTAAGTCAATAGGTTCAAAAATATGAACAACAGGTTTTTTGAATGATTGTTATAGTTTATTACATAAAGATAAAGGATTTTTCAGACTTACCCAAGCTGTGAATCTGGGTACAAATTTCTTCCAGAAAAACATGTCCTAAAAAACATTTTCTGCTTTACACACAAAAAAAGTGAGTGATGTTATTATACGTGTCACTTGAAAGGAGGGAATCTCTCCAATAACACAAATATAGCCTCTAGAACAATCTAACAGCTAACTGTGCTAAGAAATTATTGTTCCTAAATAACCAACAAACAAACAAAACGAAAACGGACTTATAGATACAGAGAACAAACTGGTGATTGCCAGGTGGGAGTAGGGGTTGGAGGGCTGGGTGAAAAAGGTGAAGGGATTAAAAAGTACAAATTGGTAGTTACAAAATAATCATGGGAAAGTAAAGTATAGAATAGGGAATATAGTCAATAATATTGTAGTAACCATATATAGTGCCAGGTAGGTACCAGACTAATTGGGGGTATCACTTTGTAAATTATATAAATATTTAACCACTATGCTTTACACCTGAAACTAATATAAAATAAAATTGAATGTCAACTCTTATTGGAAAATAAAAATTAAAAAATTATTGTTCCTAAACTATAATACCAAACTTTGAAAGTTTGTCTAAATTGTAATAATAAAATTGTAATCACAAAAAGTTTTAAAGAATAACACTTCAGATTGATATTTGTATCCCAGAAGTTAATTCTGTTATGGTGATATTAAGCTTTGTCCTTGCCAAATAATGCTTTTAACACTTGGTCACTTGGCTAAAATGTACATTTAGTAATATATGTATTCAAATAAATTTGTATAAATGTATTATTATTTTACAAACAAAATCATAATGTGCATACTGGCTAAAGTACTCTTTTATTATTGGGTTGATTACTTTTGCTGCCCAATTCAAATATCTTGAATAGTTTAGTAGAAAATATAACTTTCAAATTTGGACAATAAAAAACAGTGCAGTGACAAAGTTCGACAGGTTGTTACTGATGAAAAATCAACTACTATTTCTTGAACTCCTATTA
>NW_011888863.1:1769822-1803834 GCF_000151845.1 Pteropus vampyrus
AAGTAAAGTATAGAATAGGGAATATAGTCAATAATATTGTAGTAACCATATATAGTGCCAGGTAGGTACCAGACTAATTGGGGGTATCACTTTGTAAATTATATAAATATTTAACCACTATGCTTTACACCTGAAACTAATATAAAATAAAATTGAATGTCAACTCTTATTGGAAAATAAAAATTAAAAAATTATTGTTCCTAAACTATAATACCAAACTTTGAAAGTTTGTCTAAATTGTAATAATAAAATTGTAATCACAAAAAGTTTTAAAGAATAACACTTCAGATTGATATTTGTATCCCAGAAGTTAATTCTGTTATGGTGATATTAAGCTTTGTCCTTGCCAAATAATGCTTTTAACACTTGGTCACTTGGCTAAAATGTACATTTAGTAATATATGTATTCAAATAAATTTGTATAAATGTATTATTATTTTACAAACAAAATCATAATGTGCATACTGGCTAAAGTACTCTTTTATTATTGGGTTGATTACTTTTGCTGCCCAATTCAAATATCTTGAGTAGTTTAGTAGAAAATATAACTTTCAAATTTGGACAATAAAAAACAGTGCAGTGACAAAGTTCGACAGGTTGTTACTGATGAAAAATCAACTACTATTTCTTGAACTCCTATTACGTGTCACACATTGAGCTAGGTACCTTCAACAAACAGCTCTGTGAAAAAGATAGAATGTTATTCCAGTTTCGCAGATGAGAAAATTGAGGTTCAGAGAGATTTAAATGTTGAGATTGAACCCAATTCTTTTTTATGTCAATTTTAAGGTTCTTTTCACTATATCTATGTTTTTAAAAATTGAATAAAGGGGAAGAAGAATCTTGAAGGCCCCAAGTGTTGACTTAAATTATTTTTATTATATATTATTTTAAAATATATACAAATATAAAACTAGGGTGAAATACAATTATTGTGGCTCTATAAGACAATAAAATTGAAGCAAATTTACAAGTCAAAGCCAAATTAAATCAAAACAATATAAATCCATATTAATATGATAGTTGATGTTGTTTTGCTGAAACTAAATTGTCAATGTCAAATTAAATAGGGGAAAGATGTGTTTGTGGGTTTTATCTTACTCATCTAGATGATTCTTTTGCTTTCCCCCATGACAAATCCTTTGATGCATTGCCATTAGCATTGCAGTTAGTTTTCCTTTTTAATGCTTGACTATCATTTATTACTTTGTTCTGCAAATAATTTTAATAATGTCCTGCAAAATATAATCATTAAAACACTTTTGTGAAGTTTTACAATTTTAACTATGCTAATATTAATAAACTGTCATAAGTTGGACAGTATAGAGGCATAACATAAACACTATAAACTGCTCTAAGATGAGTTGTCAATTAGAGCAATTTCTCTCGAGTTCAAGAAGTCTATTACCATACTTAATGTAATGATTCAATTTTCCTACAGCTTTCCTCTATTCAAATTACTGGGAAATCTTTGCTTGTGTAACGTAGTGTGAGGTCATTTGGCTTGCTATTAATTCAATCATAAGCAGAGATGCAAATGAGGACACTGAAATCACATGGCACTACTAAGATGTAAGGTTTAAAAGATACTTATTTTAATTGTTTCAGATAATAAATAGAAAACACATACACACACACACACACAATTCTCTTTGAACTTCCAGACTTTTAGAAGACAGACAGACATAAACACAGATATGATAGATGTTAATAAATGTTCTATAAAATGAAACAGTATCTAGTGATGAATATGTTTGGAGAATCATTACCACATTAAAGGATCTGAGAAATCCTGTCAACTGTTTCAGTCAGTTCAAACTAAAACACTTTTTGATGAATGCCACTCTAAACAACAGTGCAGGAAGTAGTAGAATCAATATAGTTAAAGAGAACCTCATAATTTCAAAGGCTGATCATCTCTATTGACTGAAATATTGTTTTCAACTTAGACTTTTAAAAAATATATTTTCCAGCTCAGTCTTCAAAGGTCTATAGGTATCAGTTATTTGTTTATACCATATTAAGCACATAGTAATAATATCTAGATTCAATTTAACTCTTAAACAGAATTATATCTTTTCATTGTACTATGGTCACAGTGCGTGGCACAATGCCTTGCATGTTACAAACGCTCACTAAATGTTTGATGTTGACTGATGATGCAATTCTCTAAGCCCTGACTATAATTCACAGGTGTGAGTTTTGTTGATAATAACCAAGTCCATAGGGGCTGAATCATGTGAGCACAAATGACAAAGCCTTAGTACTGTCAGGAACCTCTAGCCCTGTTGCTTTTGATAAATTCGAATAAATATTTATGGTATATGCATAAATTATACAGAACATTTTAATTTATGAGTATAATAAACAGGATTAGAAAGAACATGGGATGTATTTTTAGCCTGTGTTTTCTCTTTTTATGTGACTGATGGTTTGATGCTTCATGTTTTTAAAAAGATGTTTTCATTTCCTTTGAGATTTTTATGAGTTCTATTCAGTTGGGAAAACTGCTGCCTCCTGTGGCACATAAGTCTGCAGAAGCTGCTTGTGGATTTTGGCCTTAGGGATGTAGGCATTATTGTGTATTTCTATGATAATTTTTCAGGGATATGTAACTTGCCTATAAAAATATGCCTGTGGGCTGAATCTTGGCAGTTAGCATTTTAGTAAGAGAATATATTTAGTAATATCTGAATGTCTAAACAAACAACACATAGGTAAACTATTTTTAAAAACTGGTGACAGAAAACATTGGTTGTTATTGCCACCTTTTGAATGTGTTTGGCTATAACTAAATACCAACTTCCAAATTTATTTTTCAAAAAAACATTTGAGAAGGAAGGATTTGAGTTATCCCTGCATTGGCTCACCTTGTCATGAAAAACAAATAACTCAAGTCCTTCATTTGGAAAATTGGTGACACTGAACTAGACATTTTGAGTCAATAGTAATGCATGTTGACTTTAGTCCTTGCGTTCAAATTTTGAGGGATAATAGTGATTTGGAGTTCTCATTACATTCAGAGGTATTGTCGTTTTAATAGTTTATGGAAGAGAACACACAGAAATTAATCAACCCACAAATTAAAAAACCCAAATGAATAAATAGTAAGCATATTTGGAAGATAGGTTGATGTGGTAGAAACTTCATGCTTTGAATCCAAACTCTCCCATTGTTATCTAATCTCTTCTAGCCTTATTGCCTTCATTTGTAAAATCAGGAAAATTATAGTTATCTTGTAGGGCTATTGTAACAATGACAAAAACAAAGTTATTAACAAAAGGGGACTATATGATGAATATTATTTTCATGGAAAAGTCTCTGTTGGAGTTTCACAATTAGTAAATGCTAATGATAGTGGTCAGTAAGGGAGATTAGGTAGTCCAGAGCAGCCAAACAAGACCTTGTCCTTGCAGAAGTAAGACTCGAGTGAGCAGTAAATTGTTGACAATTGGTAAAGGTGAAAGGGAAGAAGCTTGGTTTAGGAAGAAGTCTTTCTTTGGTCTTCCTTAGGACCCAAAGCCCCTGAATGCTAAAGCCACATGGGAGGATCATAAATCCAATCTCTGCATTTTCATGGTCAATTATACAGAACATTATTCTTGGCACTATGTTTAAGTTAAATATAGTTATTGTGCTAAAATTTCTTTCATCCAGAAATGAAAAAGAGCTGAAAGAGACCTGTTGCAAGACTAAAGAAAAATAACTAGACCATTTTTTTATTGGCCATATTTTCATGTTTTAAAAAATATACTGGTTTATCTTCCAATCATATCTTAAATTGAGCACTAGGCTTGGTCCTTTCCCAGATGTGATCTTACTTCACTCTGCAGCAGTGTTGAGAAGTGTGCATTATTATCTTCCTTTTAACTATGATGAAATAGGATCAGAGATACTAGCAGAGTCAGGATTAGAACATGGATGTCGTTTGCCTTTAACCACACCACATTGCACGTCACATAAATGTCCATATCCAAATCATATATCATAGTGATTTTCTACTGCTGTTCTTAAATTTCAAATAGGTAACTGAGGAAGGGGCTCAGAGGGCATGTGGAAAGAGATTGGGAACTCTTGGGGTAGAAATGGGAGTGTTGTATGTAAATCATGGGTTTAAAATAGGGCTGGATAGAAAAGAGGCCATCAGACAACCATATTCTAAGATGATTGTCCAAGATGCTGTTAATTTGCCAGTGTTAATATTCCCAGTGAGACCTCAGAAACATATTTCCTGTTTTCTCATTTATTTACAAGAGCTTACAAATTTTTTTTTGGGGGGGGGAAGGGAACATACTTTGGTATTGTACCAATTTCTATGATACACACGTTTGAGATAAGCAGCTGCTGAAACCCTATCTCTTCCAGTGAGCCTTCCAGGACTACCACCAAGAATGCAATGACTCCCAGCAACACCATCCAGTGTAGACAGTCGTAAAGCCCTGTGACTCCTCCCATTTGTCACTCTTCGTCTTCAGGACTGCTGACTTTTTCTTTTATTCATGGTAAATTTTACCCCTTTAGTCTGCATCGACAGTAACATCTACACCACTTTTAGAGTCCACATAGTCTTGTCTGGTTATGTGTCTGCCTCACCTTGGGAACCAGAACTTCCTGATTATCTACTTGAAAACTTGGAAAAGATATTGAATTTGCAAACCTGTGAGCATTTCTATTTCAAACTGGAGACCGGAGTGTCCAGAAGCCAAACCAGCCTGTCATTGAAGCTTTGGGATACTTTCTAGATGCCTCCTTTTATTCTCTGAGTTACCAGGTACCTCTTAGTGTGGTGCAGGTAAAGTTTTCAATGATGATGAATTTTCTCACCTGTCCGGCAGAGCCCCAGCCTTTAAAGCCTGTGGCGATTGCGATAGGGTGTCTTCGCCCCTATTGCTGACCAACAAGAGCTTTTAGATGATTGATGAAAAAGGTCAACAGCAGATTATACAATTAAGCATAATTTTACAGCCTATTTTACATTATTACAAAAGGAATCCATGTTTATTGCACAAACTTTGGAAAGTGCAAGCATTTTCATATAATTACTTGATAACAAAGCAGAGGCAGTTATCTCTTAGCTGATTTGGGGCCACTCTCCTTCCCTCATCCTCTGCTCCCATTATAGGACAAACGTGACAAAAGATCTAAAAAGTTTCTTTCCTTTTTTCTCATTTTGAATTGCATATTACAGAGGAGTGGCACATCTAGAATTTTATAAGAGGGTCTTAGGGTCTATGTCATATTGTTATAGAGCAGTAAAGTTGTAAATTTGCATAGCGCTTGACATAAGACCTAGAATACATCAATTATTTATTTTTAAGAATGGCTACAGAGATGTTTTGGAATAGAAGGTTCTTCCACACCCCACTCCTAGTGTCACAATTGCCACAGAGGGCTGTTCAAGAAACTATTCAGTTACCTATTTAGTTAACAAGCATTTATGAAACATCTATGTGCAATGCCGTAAGGTAGATTATGGATGAAGAGACAAAAAAATGAACAAAAATGCCTTTCAGGAATTTTTAAATAACAAAAAGACTTCATTTGACATTTAGGTCAATTTCTACAAAAATTAATACTGTGATGAAATCCTTGTGGTTGAATTCTTTTGCATATCTACAGATATTTCCTTGGGATATACTTTTAGAGGGGATATGTCAGGTGTCATTTTGATGATCTTAGGATTTATGATAAAATAACCTGATCAAATCCATGAGACGTAGATAGAATTTAATGGATTATTATTTTTAATAACTATAAGAGTTGGCTGGTTCTAAAACATTAAAATATATGTAAAGAATGCAAGAGTTTGATTAAAAAGACATTTAAATACCTTAAAACCTAAAGAAATACAAAGTCCAAACAAATAACGCAATTTCAAGAACGGGTGTTACAGATCCTAATATGACTTGAAAATTAGGTAATAAAATGACTCACCTCTAAGGTTCACGGCTAAGTGACCATCTTTGTTTTCAATGGCGAACTCTGTTAGAGGCTATAAATAGGGCTCCATATGCCAGAATGCCACTTCAGTGTCACGAACAAGGATCCAGTGTTGTCTCAGCCTGTACCATCTAGTCCTTATAAAGCTTTAGCAAGCTGAAAAGACAATGTAGAGATTACATGGGGAGATAATCTCCCAAAGTGAAGGATGACATAATTACTTCGTTAGTGGCTAAGCATCTTTCAACTCCAAGATTTAGAAAGGTTTTCATGGTTTTAGCATATTTAACACTTGTGTTAGGAAATATGTGTATACTTGGTAGTTTTGATATTTTTAATGTCTATAATTGGATCTATTAGAGTTAACAGATCAGTTTTTACAACACAACTTAAAATATGTAATATGTAAAAGGATTTAGACTTGATTTAAGTTGAAATCTTGTCAAGTGGATATATATATCAGAATAGGTAAGAGATCTTAAAGTTCATTGCATTTCTAAGTTTATTTTGTTTATTCATGTTCTATTTGGTACCAGGAAGGTTTTGTTTGTTAAATCAGACAATTATAGTATTTTAAAAAATAAATATTTTAAATTTATAAATACAGTTTAAGATGTTCACAGGAGTTCATTTAACTGTAAATGAGATCAAACATTAATTGATGGCCCTTAAATATAATCAAAAATATTTACTGGACTTAGAATATTATTTGTAAGTAGAATTTAACATTTTCATAAAAAATTACTTTTATAATTTGTAATTTTAATTAAAAAGTTCTAAACAGTCTTTTCTCTACTCAAAATCCTCCCTCAAAGATAATTTTTAAAAATTGGAGTTTAAACACAGGATTAATACAAAAGTCTAAACTTTTGATAACTATTGGGTTGTCTATGTTTAAAGTTTTGAATTCTCTATTTTTAATTAACTCCATACAGTTATCTCTACTACACATTTAAAATCTTTCTTTCTGATCTCTTTTCATTTTTCTTATTTTACTGAATTTTGAACAATCTTGGTCTCGGGCACACATTCTGACATAAGCTGATTAGCATAATAGAGTTATAGGTAAAAATCATAAATTATTTAAAGATACATAATTTTCTTCTGCAAGGACATAAAATGCATGCTTAGAATTTAGAGATTAAAAAGAAATCTACTGACTGGAAAGTTTTTATGTTATTAGGGAGAAAAAATGAATTGAGATGACTTTATGAAATAACCACAAAACTAATTAAAAATTTGTGAAATAAGCTCCATTGGAAAAGGATTAAGGATCTGGAATATTTTAACTGGAGAAAACTGAGGTGAAGTGTCTAAACAAAGTGGTTTGACTAAATTTGGCTTCAAATACTGGTTGAAGTCCTTCCAATAAACTCTCTCACCCCACACCCCACATTAAAGCAAATATGATTTTTTTTTTTTTTTTTTTTTACTCTTCAGCCAGTCTATTGAATACAGAATTTGAGGATCTCTGAAAAAACGAAGAGGCAGTCTATGAATTATATGCTAAACAGACATCTTCTTTCCATTAGAGGTAGTACAAAGAAAGAATTAGCTTAAACTATATAGCAAGAAGATTATAGGTGAACATTAGAAAAAATGTTTTAGAGCTCAGATGGCAGTATACAAATAATATAATATCATTTTTTTTCTGGAAAAAGAAACAAAAATATATAGAGACCATCCATTCTTAGATAGTAGAGATGACTTTAAAAAGGTGCTGAGAAAACTCAAAAGGCAAAAACAAAAGGAAAGGAAGTGAGGATAAATCGCCCTCAAACATAATCAAGTCCCAGGCAAAATTTTAAAGACATCGAATTCAATCATTTAGTTCTTCCTACTTCCTCATTTCATATTGAGATCTCAGGAAACTAGCTCTTCAGGACTCTCACTATCACAGTCCTTCCTCTGAACCACAGTCTTACTCTAACCAACCTGTCCCCATCCCTCAGGGCTTTGTTTTTGATTAGATAAAAACCTGCTCATCTAACAAAGTGGTACTTATTAAACTGTTAGTGGGTATCCTTTGGCTAGTGTTATCTTTGCCCAAAGAGCACACTTACTTTATAATCAGATTCCCCTGAGTATTTATAACTTTACTCAATACAATGCCTTTAACAGTAGAACTCTCTGGAACTTTGTTAGGTCTGGGTCAGGAAAGCAGATTTGGGGGAATCTGAATGCTCCGTGTATATTCATTCATGCAACAAATACTTATTAAGCACTTCTTATGTTCTAGACACTGTATGATGACATCTGAGAGGAACAAGATATGCAATATCTTTCTAATAGCTTTGTATTCTGGTGGGATTTGTGGGAAACAAACTATTATTTCATACAATGATAAGTGCTATGAGGAAAAGACAATAGGGTAATGAGACAGTGACTGGGCAGGGTTGGGGTGGGAGGGCGGGTGGGAGTGGGAATGATGGGGGGAGGTGGATGTATTTTCTAGATTGGGCAGTCTTCTGGGTAGGACTGGGCAGGACTCCTCTCTGAAGAGGTAACACTTGAGCTGAGAATCTAATGGAGCTTCCCAGGTAAAGAGGGTAGAGAGGGTAGAGAGTATTCTAATTTCAAATGAGGTTGAATGGTCATTGCATACATTTAACCAAAAGAATACCAGTAGCCTGTAATACTGGGCTCTTATTATCTCTAGAGAGTCCAGAAAACCCTAGGAAATTCAGACAAAACTTTGACATCCTCCACGATTTTTCTTCTTAGATTTCAATCTTCTAAGGCAATTGAAATAGACGTATTCTGCTCATATAAGAGACTATCATTTATTCATTTTTCATTAGTTCTTTAATGTTCATTTAATAAATATTTATTATCTAGTATGTGTCATGATATAGCAGTGAACCGAACGGATAAAAATCCACATCCATATGGAATTTGCATTCTAGTGGGAGAGAAATACAGTAAAGAATATGCCCTGTTTCATAAAGTCTAAGATACACAATTTCTCATATTTCAACATCTCTGAAATTGTGATGTGGTTTATTCAGCACTATTTAACATTTATAATTGGCATCTGTTTTTCTTTCTTAGTGATACAAAAACAAAATTGCCTCATAATCAAATGTATCTTATATTTGATGAATTGTAGTTGATAAGAAAAATAAGTGCATGGTTATATAGTGATTAATATAGAAATAGAAAAGTAGAGCAAGAAGGAGAGTAGAACGTGCTGGTGATGTTGGGGAGTAGGGTGGGGAGAAATTGCAGTTTTAGATGGAAAGGTATCATTCGGGTGACATTTATGTACAGACCTGAGATAGGTGAGGGAGCAAGCCATGTGAATATTCAGTGGGAAAGCATCCCAAATAGAGAATTGCAAGTGCAAAGGTCCTGAGGCAAGTAGTTGCCAGGTATGCTTAAAGAACAGCCAGGAAGGACATATGCCTGTAACAGAGTAAGCAAAGGAGAGAGCAGTAGGAGATGAGTTCAGGGAGGTAATGGAATGACAATTATGAATGACCTTATAAGCTGATTTGTCATTGATAGGAGAGAATGTGGGAAGAGCTGATTTGAGGAGAAAATATCAAGAAACAATATGGGGCATGTTGTGAAGATGTCAAGGAATAAGTTTATCTATGCATCTAGAACTCAAGAGGTCCAAGTTGAAGATGTGAAGTGGGATACACACACACACACACACACACATACATATACACATACATACACACATATGTATGTGTGTATATGTGTGTGTGTATATGTATATATATATATATAGCCAAATTACTTACAAATTTGGAATATATATATGTTTGGAATATATATATATAATTTTATATATATATATATATGTGTATATATATATATATATATATACACATATATATATATATATAAAATTCATTACAGATATAATTCTAAGGACTGAACCCTGGTGGAGAGGGGGAGCGGTGCTCTAGCATCTTCCAATGACCTAAACCAGGCAGTTTGGCCTCAGAGATAACTGACTTACCTATTCTCCACTAGCAACCTCATCCACAAGGTTTAAAATTTCCTAGTTCTATCCCAATTAATTAAAAAGACCCTGTGGGAATACACTCAACAATACTGTATTCGTTTATCACAGTAGATGCTGTAACGCGTGGGTTATTCCTTGGAGAGCAGTGTTTTAACGTATTTTGTCTGCTCCAGAGACCTTCCAGTACTGATACGTTTCAGGATTGAGCACAGTTATGCTCTAGACGTCATCCACTCCAGATAGTTCCTTCCCATTCCTTGAGAGGTTACAAATAATGATTTCCTTATCCATAAATAAATTTTCTTACTCATAAAGTAGAAGTATAATAGCTACTTCACAAGTTTATTTTGATGAAATAAAGAAGAGCATCTGGGGCACAGTGTAAAATCCATAAATCTTTCTTTCTTTCTCTTTTCTTTCCTTCCTTCCTTCCTTCTTTCCTTCCTTCCTTCCTTTTTTCAGATACAGTCTTGAAGACATTTTTAAAAAAATTCATTGGACCAGAGTGTAAAGATATGTTCCAGATAAATCATCCAAAGGCACCTGCAATTATAAAAAAAAGAATGTGCAAGGATATTCCAAGATTATCTTGGAATCACATGAACAGGTAAAATGTACAATCTTTTCCCCCTATGTAATGTATAAGGAACTATTATAATGCTTTGAATCATTAAAACTGGTCTTACATATCACTTAAATTATATCAGCAATAACATTAGCTATTTATGTTAATTTTACAGATGGGTAAGAAAAATCTAGACTTCTAGAGAAAAGAAAACTTTCCTAATTTGTTTCATCATATATGTAACAAAGCACTTCTTATCCATTGGCTATTAGATTATGTATTAATGGATGTCCGTGTATTCCTTTAACAACTATTTTTTTAAGGATTTAACATGTGCTGGGTAGTATACTAGCTGCTGGAAATTTATTCATGAATAAGACACCATTTGTGCTCTCAGAAAGATTAATGTTTTGGAGAGATTAAAGAATAAAGTGAAGTATGGGAAATTTTACAACAGGAGTATGCTTAATGCTTACTATGTGAGGGCAAGAGCATCATGTTTCTCCCAAAATTTTCCATAACTTTTTGGAGATTTCATTTATTGGATGTCTGGCTTCTGAGATCACAATTCCACTTTACAAGTAGCAGATGATTTCAAATATAGCTTCAAAATGGAATACCTCATTAGTATCATTAAAGCTTCATTTTTCCTTTCAGCGGCCAGAATGCCTGATTCTAACCCAAGTGTGGTCGGCCACAATAAGAATCAGTATTAATGCAGTCGTTTTGTAAGTCAAACCTGAATTACGGTTTTAGTAAGTAAATTACCACTCTGCAGATCTTTTTGTGAAGGTCCAAGAGTGTAACACTAAAAAACATCAACCCTATTTTTCTCCAGGGAAATCAGATCTCATAAAAGAATTTTTATTTTCTTCCTGGAGTATTTACACTCAGTGCCTCCTAGAAGCAAAATCTCCAACTGGACATAGTTCCTGCATGTGATAAACTCTTAAACTATTTAACAGTGGTTATTTTTCTCTTGATTGTCAAGGTAGATTACTCTCCTCCCCTAATATTTACTGCATGTTTACATCTCTCGTTTTTTAGGGGTGAGAAATTTGTTAATATTTAGCTTGCACCTTTCTTTCTGAACATAGTGAATTCTCTTTGATTAATTTTCAATCGGAGATCACTGTGATCTTTACTCATGGAGGTTTACTATTTGATGTTCACTAAGACAAAAGTGAAACCATAATTAAAATTCAGTAATACCCTGAACCACCTAGAAAAGATCCATACTTAGTGGGAAATGATATTATTCAAAATTCCTTGCTTATTCCCTGACAAGTAACCTCAGAAAACATTCCTGAAAAGGCTGACAGTTTCTACCCTTGAAGACATTAGGTAATTCAATAAGATTAAATTAAGGGCAAAATTTTGAGGAGAATATTCATAGTTTTTAAATTTTTCCTGTTCTTTTTTATTTAGCAGTATACTCACCATTTTAGTGGAAAAGAATTATTATAGTATTTACCTAAAATAAACACCACATTTAAAGCTAGGCTTATATCATAATAATGTATTCTGTATATTTCCCAATGAAATATATTTACCTAAAATAAACACCACATTTAAAGCTAGGCTTATATCATAATAATGTATTCTGTATATTTCCCAATGAAAAATACTATTCCAACATTCAAATTCCCATCCTTCTTGCTCCCTTTTAATATACCTCAGTGTGTGAGTGCTCATAGAGATATGCATTTTCAAATAAATTTGTGATTTGTAGAGAAGAACATATGCTTACAATTTTGTTAATAAAGATAAAGCACATACTAATTAGGTCAATTAGTGAAGGCCCTCGGTCCTTGGACCTAATAAATGAGCAATATTGTATGTATGCCTTTACATCTCTCTCTCTGATTTGCCTGTCAGTTACTAAAGATCAAAGACCAAAATTATTCAGTATGCACAGACCTGACACATAACGGAAGCTCAATAAATTATTATTGAACTAGACTCTCAAACAGGCTCAAAAGGCAATTAGACTATGGATAAGTAAGAATAGAAATAATAATTAAAAAATAACGTGTAACTCTAGTCATATATTTCTTTAAGATACTGATATGCCCTAACACTTTATATAGGATCACTAAGGTACTGACAGGTAGAAGAGAATATAGATCTCCAGGGCAATAATAGACTTTATGAGCAAACTAATCTGAAAGTAGTTTGTTTTTTTTTTTTTGCTGTTTTTTTCTTGGTTTTGTTATTTTTAGTATCTGCAATTAAATGAACTGAACTGCCGCATTCAACAATTTTCAGTGCTTATTGTCTGTTTAAAGCCAAATATAGCAAGATTCCCAGAGTAGTGAATTCTTGTAATAGCTCTACTTTTCTCTCTCAACAGCTGTGTGTCCTTGTGGGTGTGTGTGCGTGTGTGTGTGTGTGTGTGTGTGTGTGTACACATGCACACTCTTTCACATCATTACTTATCTATTTAAAGGGAAATCTTTTGAGAAAAATCACTGGAAGACTGAATTTAGCCTGACCTGACAAAATAAAACCATAAAAACGAAAATGAATCAGTTTAAGCAAACCATCTCCTATCTCTTTCCAAACACTGAACCCACCTGCAAAATTAAAAACAAAAAACAAAAAACAAAAAAAAAACCCCTTTAACTTAAAACTTATCTTTCCCTAAAATATATGTGTGAAAAGCAAGTATAATAAAGTCATATAATTAATACAAAGCTCTATTGTTTATACCAGGTCCACATTAATGCATATAAGCTAACATCATTCAGACTGTCTCACTTTAAAATGTTGGGCTCATTCTATCCTCTTTGCCCAAAGAACAATCCTGGGTGTGAGGAAAAGTTTAAGACAGCTCCTTTTCCAGTTGTCTTCCTTTCATTAACCAGTTAAGTCCATAATTATTTATTGAGTGCTCACTATGTATCCCCTGAACTAAGGGATACAAAGATGAATAAAGCTGAGTCCATCTCAGTGAACAATAGAAGAGTTACTGCCATACACACAAAAAGCACACTGGATGGAGGAGCCATGTCACCTGCCTGGAGAAGCTGGGAAGGCTTCCCAGAATTGTTTCTTCAATTGGATCTGAGTGGTAGAATTGGTGTGTTTGAAGAATCAGGGAATAGGAGATTTGAAAGGAAGGCCCTTCATTTCAGGCAAGACGAAATCACAGGAATAAAGACATAAGGCAGGACCTCATATGTTTGGGAAGTGGGGAGGCATTTGGACAGAGGGAAGAGAAGTAAATAGCACTTGGATTCGAAAGAGCTTAAGAAGGAATGTGGGCTTTGTTCTTTAGACTTTAGATGACTGCTTCTCAAACTGTTGTGTATATATTTACCCACAGGCATTTGAGGCTTTAGGAAAAGCATAGTGCAGCTTTCTAGAGTACCAATTTAACGTGAAGATTTTGGGAGGGAAAAACCATTGTTTTTATATAAAAATAAATGTGTATATGTTGTAGAAAGCAAAACTTTGTTTGGTACAATTGCTTAGAGCTTTGTCCTGGATCCTCAGATTTCCTCTCCCTCCATCTCTTCAGATGTCCTTCGGTAATGTCTGGTAAGTACTGGGAAGTCATCACTTAGTTGGTGTAGAGCCTGAACCTGGGTATGATCACTCAGTCCTAACCTAGAGACCAGCACCTTCAGACTAGGTCCCCTCCCCCTCCAAAAGAAAAAACACCCCTCAGTGTTAGATCCTTCCTCCTTTCTCAGGTTAATTTGAGTAGGTGTTCAAAGTTTAGGTGAAAGAGTAATAGTTGTAATACTGTTTGTTAAGACCACTATGTGCCATGCACTTTATATATATTATGATAGTTAAGCCTTACTCTCCTGCTAGGAATTGTGCTTATTTTGCATATGAGAGAATCGAGACCTAAGGTCATATAGTTTGGAATGGTGGAGTCAGAATTTGAAGTCAGGTCTATCTGACCCCAAAGCCCATTTTCTAAGTCCTTTCCTTTATGTAACTCTGCTTGGTGGCGGGGTAGGGGTGAGGTGGGGGGGTGGGGGAGCGGGGCGGTGTGGGAAATTCAGACTTAGTCAACCATTTCTGGAGGCAGTGAGTCCTGATACTTAAAACATCATACATGGTGTCCTAAATCCAGGGAAACAAAACCATACCTACTAGTATAAGCCCGCCCACTGTGTACTCACAGAATCTCCATCCTGGTTGCCACACCTCATTCAAAGCCACAGGATCCAAAACAAACACTGGGGCTGGGGTGGTAAAATGCAGATGCCTCAAGCTGGGGCAGAGCCCAGACTGCAACAGCTTCTGAAACAGGACTGCATATGAGTATTAGCCTTACACCTAGTATTTGAGAACTGAAACCAAAACAAAAGAGCTAATGAAGTAATCTCACTGAGTACCCCTGAGGCTTTTAAAACTACTGCTTCTTTGTATAAATAGAGGTGGGGTTTATTTGCAAGTGTATGTAAATTGGCATCTAATTTTCTAGTTGATCTTTGTCTTGTGCTTTATACTCACCCTACTGTAGAAAGCTTTTTGTTTGGCAAAGCGTTAATTCACTAGAAACTTGCAAATTGTTTTACAAAACAGACATTTTCAGAATCTTAAGTGCTTTATATTTTTGGATGAAAAAAATTAGTAGTTGAAGGACAAGAAACATTAAATATCTGGTCAGAGACTAGTTATGGGACTTTGGTCTGTCTGAAGAGTCAAGTGAAGTTCATTAAAGGTCCATTCTGGGTCCTATCCTCGAGGATTCTGATTTAGTCCTTCTGGAGAACCCACGAAATGGCACAGTAAATGAGCAACCAGGAGATTCTGAAGCAGATCACGTTTTTGAGAAATACTGTTCTGGAATACTAAGTAATCACTTTGTTTTCTAATTTTACCAGTTTTGAGAACATGTTATTTTTGTAAACAGAACCAAATATCTAGTTTTAACAAAAGGTAAATGATCCCAGCTACTGCTTTAGGCCACCATAAATACTTTGCAGAATTCTCAACATATCTCATGACGTCTTAGTGAATTTTAGTAACTAAAAGGTATGCAACTGGCAGGAGTATCAGTATTGTGAACTAAGGATTGTGATGAAATCATTAAATTCTAATTTATTAGGAATTGAATGACAATACTATATAAATACTTCAACAAGAACTAGCAACAGAACTCCCATGGAGCAGAACAAGAAAGGGCAAGACTGTCTGCTGTGTCAACCAGCACACAGATCACAAAAATGACAAAGCTCGCTTTTCACGCCTTCACACCTCCAAGCTTTCTCCAGGCACATCCCAGGGTTTCTGTGTTTTAGGGTCTATGGTTCTCAGGTTAAAAAATCCTGGACTAGCCTGTTGAGGTAGTTTTGGAAATTACTTCAGCATCCAGATATTTGTTGTCTTCCCAAGATAAGAAACTCTGTCCTGAAGGGAGTTGGACCAGTTTCAGAGACTCCTTGGAGAGACTCATTAGCTCTGCACAGGTCACTAGATAGAGGTATGAGCAGAAGAGGAGGACTTTAATGAACACCTGAACTCCAGGCAAGATACTGAGGGGGAATAGAGTTTGCCTCCCTAAAATATGCCTTTACTGGGATATTGACCATTTTAAGCTGGTTATTTTAAGCTGGTAATTTTTAAGAAACAAAAGATTCAGAAAGAACCATTGAACTTCCCCCCTAACTGGCTGAAAGAATTTAGATAGAGGATCTGCTCCAGGGAGGGAGCTATCATCATAGATGACTATATTTTAATATGAACTAAGTGGCAAACAGAGAAGAACCTAGCAAGTCTGTTTGTTCTCCCCTCGGATGCCCCACTGTTACTGGGTGGCTGGGCAAAAATTTACTAAGTTTGTTCTTTTTCATCTACCTTCCCTTTGAAGTCCAAACCACTACCCCCTTTATTCTTAGCTCGAGGTGGCATATAAGCCTCAACTGCCCAATTTGTCTTTGGGTCCTATAGTCTTATGGAACCCCCATAATTAAATTTGTTTATTTTCTCTTGATGATCTATCTCATTTCAATTTGAATATTAGACCAGCCAGAATAACTAAGAGGGAAAGAGGGGAAATTTTCCCCTCCTCCACAATACTATATTAGGTTCTCACATACACAATCTCACTTAATTTCATCCAAAATTCACAATTACCCTATATTTTAAAGATGAGGTTCAAAGAGGTTAAGCAATCCTCCCAAATTCTCACAGCTGATAAGTGGTAAGTCTTAGTTTCAAATGAGACCCTGTCTAACTGTCAAGTCCAGAATACCTCATGTCCAAGGGAGTCACATGAGAAACCCTGAGTAAGATCTCACAAGGCACAACAAATAATCTGGGGATGTTACAATCTCTTGAGGCTGTTGTGCACTGGAGGGAGCAAAAGAGAGACTGAAGAAATTAAAGAACGATGATGTATGCTAGGAGGTAAGTTTCAACTTTTTACTTTTGGATACTATGAAGCATATTTGAAAGGACAACTTATATCTATAAAAGCTAGGACAGAAAATATATTGAGGGAAGGAAGAAGTATTTATGCAACTAGTTTCTAAATAGAACTATGTAATCAATATCAACAGCTTAATTAGGAAGAAATGAAAAAGGGGCACATTTCCAATTAAGAAGAGCAATATTCAAGATCAGCTCAACTGATTCATGTTCTGCAATACTTAAAAACATATAACTGTGGTACTATCTTATTTATAGAGAGCTTAATGTACTAGGAAAGATGTATTCCATATTGTTTCAGTCCAAATCATGTCTATAAAAATTTCTGTTAGATAAGCAATGAAGAGATAATAAACATATATCACTAAAAGGCTTTCTCTGACTAGCTATCTACTATTGTCATCCAAGTTCACTCTATTGTATTGGCCTGTATTGTTTTCTTCAGAGCACTTGGTACTACTTGAAATTATCTTAATTTATATACTACCTGTATCTTATCTCTATCCTGTGCTAGGATGATTATGTGAAATATAATGCCCGGCATGGAGTAGGCACTCAATATATATTACTAACCTGTACAAGTCTGAAAATTAGTTGTTATTGTTATGGAACATATATACATATATTTAAATTTATCTTTATATGCTTAAATATGTATATATTTAATTTAGATGTGGACGCTGAGGTCTATGAAGGTTAAGTAACACAGATCAAAACTCACACAGCCAGCAGATAGAAGAACAGAATTGAAATATACATCTGTCTATACTCTTCCTCAGTATACCATACTAGAAGAGCACACTTGGGCAAATCTCTTGCCAACTAGTGCCCATCTCACCTCAGACTCAGGCCATTTCTAAGAAGCTTGTCTTAGATGTGCAAAAGTCTCTCTGCAATTTCAGGGATGAAACAGGTTTTCTTACCCACCTACAGCGATTGACATTCATTGTTGTCGTTATTATTTTGCCTGAAGCAGGACAAACATAATGTTGCATATTGTTCTCTTTAATTTTTACTTTTATGCTGATTTTCACCTTCTTGGTGCTTTATACATAATGTTATATCCTTCTAAACATTTATGACAGTATTAGTTGATCTACAGCCTTCCAAATGTTCACAATTGTGAATGCCACTTATACCTTTAAAATTTCAGTTTATTTCAGGGGAAAGCCCTTAATTGACAAAAGACTGCAGTGTCCCTGAACAGCAAACATAATTATCACTGAAGAACTCAAAAATCCTGGAGAACAGACCACATTTTGTACCCTGTAAGGGATCTGGAACAACTTGGTGTTCAATAAATACTAAATAATATACCAATTGAACTTAAATTACCATTCAGCATTTAGGCTAATTTTATACCTTAACTGAATGGATTCATTTTCATAACTGTACAGAGAAAATGATTAAAACTACTACTTTGTAGATTCTATTTTTAAGGTATTGGAGTCCTCTCTACCTACCACCTACCCCATGGTATATTTAAAAATTAATAGTATTTATGTGTTACTTTTATTTTTTAATAAATCAGAGAGACAGTGATTTTTTTTACAATTCAATACAAGAATTACAGATCTATTAATAGCTTCTGACTTAGTCAACTGTGCCCTTATGTCCCAACTCTTTGTTTCCAAGAGAAATGTGTTTTTACTCATTCTTCACATCATTGAAGATATGAAGATATACAAGGCCCTGCTCCAGGACAACATAAGAGAGTATTTTGTATTAGTAATAGTTAAACAAGATGATTTCTAAGGTTTCTTACAAATTTGATATTGCTTCAAACTAAAACCAAATAAATATGTAATATAGACTAATTAATATCTTTTAAAAGTATTATCTACTTGTTATAAAACAGATGAACAATGTAGGACATGGTAAATCCCCAAATTAGGCATATACTGCCATACTTATAATAATTTTCCCAGTGACCTTGCCAGAGCGTTTCTTTCTCTTTTTGAAAAACAAGCCTTTCCCCCTCACTCTAGTCATTGCTTTTAGATAGGAAATGCCTTGTTCTTACATGACTCCACATCCCTGGCCACAGGATCAAGGAGAGGGCATGTGAACCAATTTGGGCAAATGTTAGTACCTATAGTCCAGGCCACAGAAATTGGTGCAAGGATGGGCACATGACCCAAGCCAATTGACCAGAACAAGGAGAGGAGTGTATTATCAGGTTTATCAGATAGAGAGGGTTGCTGTTTTTGAGGAGAAAGGTATAAAGCAGATAATCTGTTATTTCTCATATGCCCTCTGTAAACAGTTTAATGCATACCTTCCAGACTCTTCTTTTGTGAGTAAATGTCGAAAAATAGAAAGTTCCAATGTTTTTGCTCATGCTGGATATGTCCCAATATTTAAAACCAAGCATGGCTAGAATCTAGATTTCTCTATAAAAAAGAGACACATCATGCTATATCTGGTGTTCATATAAAGACATGAACTATCTCTCTTTCTAATAGGTAGCATTCTGCTTTCTTTCAGGGCCAAGAGAAAACCAGAATTTCCCCCAAAGAACTTGGAAGTACAGGCATAACCCTGATGACTGGGGTTGAATTTCATGCCTAATTTTTGGCAGGACATCATTCTGAAAAAATGTTACAAAGATATCCATCAGATAAAATTCTGAGATAACTTTGTCACTTCTGCTACATCTCTTAACATATATTGTTAGCATAATACTGGGTGTATAGCACACTCCCAATGAATAAATGATTAATTGCTTTGGAATCTAAAATAGGTACCTATTTTCATCAGGCCTCTCCTGTTCACTGGGGAACTTCTCTTTGAAATTGGAATATTGAGAAGAAATTAATGCCTTTGTGTTTGGGTAATGTTTAAAATTTATCTGCAAGGCTCTATAGTATAAGCTTTGGTAGCTAGCCTCCGAAGGGGCCTGTGGAGAGTCTCATCTCCTTGGTGTTTATGCCCATGTATAGTCTTCTCCCACAATGAATCTAGGCTGCTCTGTGTGACCAATAAAGAGGTAGTTGTTTCTGAGGCAAAGTGACTCTTCAGCTATGCTTTGTCCTCTTGTATTATTCACTCTGGGAGAAATCAGATTTTATGCCACGGATATTCAAGTAGCTCTGTGGAGGGGCATATGTGGAAAAAAACCTAAGATTTCCTGCCAGTAGCCACCACCAAGTTACCAACCATGTGAGTGGGTCATCGTTAGCCCCAGTGGAGCCTTTATATGATGTCAACCTCAGCAGATACCTGAGAGAACCTCTTGAGAAGAATGAGCCTAAACTGCCCATCAAAGTCATTTCCTAATTCCTGACCTATGAATTAACACTACAGAAATGGAGAAATAATAAATGTTTATTTTAAGCTGCTAAATGTTGGGAGGTTATTTGTCACACAGCAATAAATAATTAATATAAAAACTATCAAAAATAAATTTAAGAAATATATTTCAGTAAATGTAACAGCAGCCTTTTCTTCTGAAATACTAAGTCGATTTTAAGATGTCAAATCAGACCAAATTACCACAAATGGAATATGTTTTCTGGTTCCTCTTCCTGTTGAGTCTACTATTCTGAGAAGTGCATATCTCTAAAGCACTCTATTTCTAATAATTAAACATTTGTCTTCAGCCAATGAGATCTTTGTTGCAGAGAAAACCAGAAATACTGTTTTCTTTGCCAGTAGTAAAAATTTGGGGGAGAGCTGAGGTCACTTGTAAAGGAGTACAAAGTAGCATTAGGCAATACCTCTCCGCCCCACCCAACAGGTTTTCCTTTAAACACAAAACAAACCTAAACCTTAGAAAAAACTTTTAATAAAAGTGCTGCTGTTCATATATTTTAGAGTTTTTGTTGTTTACTTTCACTAAGTTGTTGAGAAAATGTGTGTTACTGAAATATTTTTAGTTATGTAAACTCCTTGTTAATTGCTAAAGGAAGGGGTTTTTGGAACCACTCATGCTAATATTTGCTTTCCTGAACACCAACTGTCCCTTAGCTACATGTTCAAAGAATTCAAAGAAAGAACTCTAAAAACTACAAAAAAGGAAGAAAGGGAAAGATCTATTTAAAAAAAAACAAAACTATTTTTAGGAAAATTCAAACTGCTCTAGGCATTCTTACAAAGGTAACAATGAATTGTCCTAAGTTAATATCGAAAATGAAAATGACAAAATTTAACATAAGTAAATATGAAAAGTGGCTCTTTTTAGCTGCAGGTTTAAAAGAAAAAAAAAAAAAAACTCTACCAAGTTAAAAACCATTGTCATTCAGAAAGTAGATCAGTGGTTGCCAATGGCTAGAGTTGTGAGGGATGGGGAGTGACTGCTAATGGGTTCAAGGTTTCTTTTTGGGGTGACAAAAATGTTCTAACTTTAGATTATGATGATGGTTGCACAGCTCTGTAAATATACTAAAATCCATTGAATTGCACACTAAAAATGGGTGGATTTTATGAAATATAAATTATATCTTAATAAAACGATTGTTCAAATTGTCATTAATGAGCCAGAAAATAATCAGTTAAAGGATTAGCAGTGTACAAAAAAATCACCAAAAGAATGGTTCTAGTTCAAATGTTGCTTTCCTCCTGCTTATAAGCATGTACACGCGTACAACTAAAGCTGAAGTAAACTTTTAAGATACTCCAATGGAACATTTTAAAACTCTCTAATAAGAAATACAATGAAGAGGCTTTCTTAAGCTTAAAGGTATGTTATGCCTCGCCTTGTGCTCAGACAGTAAATGTGATTGACTTTGAACTTTCTGTGGGAACTAAGGCGGTAATAGCTATAGCTGTTTACAATTACTATCAAGGCAAATTCACAGTGCAAAACTGAAACCCTAACAAATGAAAAAAAACAATCTTTTCATAGACATTACTGTAACCACAACAAAGTGTACCAGATATTTTGCATTTTAATGCTTTCAAAGGGTTACAAGGAAATTGTTTTCCTATAGGTTATCTAACATATGTAACAGTTGCTCTAAATATGCAAGTCCATTTTTTTGTTGTTGTTTAATTCAGTTTTTTACTTCTGGCACAGCAACAACCACCAAAAAGTCCTGTTAACTAGATTTTGTTAAATTCCCATAATTTAAAAGTTTTCTGAGAGGGAAAGGTTTAGTTCTTAACCAAAAGGTCAAAGATAACAATGGCACTCTAACTATAACTCTACTTATACGTGTACAAATTAGCCAAAAGCTTATTAAATTCCTCAGGCTGAGTCATATATTTTATTTAGAAATATAAAATTTATAATGAAAATATAATATTGAAACTAACATATCATATTTATAATGAAAGAAGCCAGAAACAAAAGACTACTACTGCATGATTCCACTTATAACCTATCCTGGAAAAGCAAAACTATAGGGACAGAAAGCAGATCAGTGCTTCTCAGGCGCTGTGGGAGAAGGCGCACTGACTGCAAAGTCGCCCTGGGGGACTTTCTGGCTGATGGAAATGTTCTGTGTCTTGGCTGTGGTTGTCATTACAAGACTTTGTACATTTGCCAAATTTTATTGAATTGCAAATTAAAAGTGATGAATTGTAATGTAAGTAAATTATAACTTGAAATATATGAGAAATACTAGACTTAACTATTTCGATAGGAGTATGCTGTTAGAGTTAACTATATAATACTGAAAATATACTGTGGCATCAAACAAAAATTAAATCTATAGTTATTGGAGATTTTATAATGTCCCCCAATTTTTTGTCTTTATTGTAGAAAACTTAATGAGAAATAGTTTTTAAAATCAGTCTGGATGGAAATTTTAAGTCTTTAGGCTAAAATTAACTCCTACAATGCAGATGATCTAAAGTTTTACAGGTAACTTCATCAGTCGCTTGATTATTAATTATTAGCTATATACCCTAAAAATTCTTCTGTTATTACAATTACATACTAGCTATAGCTTATTAAAGGCCTACTAAGTTTCAGACATTCTCTTGCCATTCTGTGTGTGTGTGTATTTGACAATTTAAAACAATAATTTATTTGACTAAGTTTCTTTAATGTAGACACCACTTCTTTACTGTTTGTTGAGGTAGCAGACTACCTACGTTATATAATATTTCTTGGTATGTGTATACATATTTACAATGTTACACATCTGATAAATAAAGTAGGAAAGATTTGAACCTAGATATTTTTTCAATTGGTCAACTTATCTTTTCATGTTCATTTCTGTTTCCCACTACAATGTGAGTTGTTTGTGGGAAGGGGCAATGTGTTATGCGTCTATTCATTTGCAATCCCTACCATACCTACTTACACGTAATGCATGTAACAGATACTCATATATGATTGCACGAGGACAAAATTGATTCATTAATAGTTATCAAGAGAGTTGTGATGGCTGTAATACTTAATTTTATATCAAAATCTTTTTGGAGGCATATTTATATTAAGAGTTACAAAGAAGGGCTTTTCCCTTCATCAACAACAAAATTGAATTATCCTTGAAAGTGATGGCCATTTTATTTTTTTAAAAAGCATTTCCTCATATTATGCAAGGCTTGGAGGTATAACTTGGTTTCATTTCAATGAAGTTAAGATGACATTTGATTGTGGTTGTGATGGCTTTTATAGATTGGTGCTCAACATTCTTTCTATTGTCCTTTTAACATGCCTGCCTATTCTGTAGAGTCAGGGAAGTCTCCCAGATTCTTTGTAGTGGGTCCCACCTAAGCTAATAGGATGTACTTCTTTCTGTAAGAGCAAATCATACTTCTTTCTGTTGCCTCTGCTGGCAAGCTCAGTGGTGGAGATATAGGGCTTTTCTGTCACAGAACTAGTATACCACCCCCACTGTCAAGTCACTGGTTTCATGGCTATCAAAGGAAGGTGGTAGAGCATTGCTTTTGCTGGTTTAGATTGTAATGAGTATGAATCGGTTTTAAAGCCAGCAGCCGTGATGGTAGCTCCATGATCGTGGCAGTGGTAGTGTGTTTTGGAGCCTGCAACTTCCTGACTGGAGAAGAGGCAATAGCCTTCTCGGAGGTCCAGTCTGTGGTGTGGCTTTGTGAGTTGTCCTTTAAAGCTCAACCTCAACTCTGTTTCTTCAGGCATTTCAGTGGTTCTTAAACCATTTAATACTCCATATAAATCCTTTCCTGTTTAAACTAGCTTAAGTAGATTTTATTCTTTGCAAATGAACACTGACCAATAGAGAAATGAAATGGATTACAGTCATCCACAGACAAAAATTAAATGGATGAGAGCACAATATTGTAAATCAATACAATGACCAAAATGACTCCTGAGCCCAGTTAAAAGGAATAGGACTTATATTGTAAATTTAGATGGACATTCTTTATCTATGTGTAATCTAATGAACTCTAAAGAGAAGGCCAAATACTACATGCAAATGGAACATGGCCTGAAATAAGAAAGTATTGATCAGGATGTGTAAATTTATGATATTTTCCCTTTCGATAGCACTGTTTAAAAGTGATATTAGGCATGATTAAGTAGAAGTGGGAGGGAGGAAAGTAAGCAATTAAGTCATGTGAAAAATAATATTTTTGAACAGAAACTTTTCTAAGATACTCTAATTTTATGAAAATCTGATTATTTAGTCATTAGAAGTTTTAAGTAAAGCCTGTGAGAAGTCAAAACTCTGCAAAAAGGGTACCCCCAAGAATTAATGGAAAAGTATCTGAGAGTACTGAATTAAAAGGGAGGCCTTTGTTGGGGGCCTAAAATTGCACATGGGATGTAAGTGTAAAAATTTTATCTTGAAACCACATAACTATCTGGTGCTAGACAACATATTGCAATGGATTTTGAACTTTTAGAAGAAAAAATATCCTTAAAATATAGACTATGATGATGGTGATCTAGTTTGAAGGATATTTTTCTTGAATGGTACTTATAGCCACCTGAACAACTTTCATGTTGCTTTAACTTAAAATAGTTAAAAGGAAGTCTTATAGTACCACCTAGGTGCTCAGGTTACATCACTGTGAATGTGTCAACAATGTAGACTGCTATTTAAAAAAAGCTGACATCTTACAGTATACTCACTGAAATATAACATGCAAAAACCATGAAGTAATTTTCCCAATATATGTAGGGTTGGTCAAACCCGTATTAGAAACTCACATTCGATCTGAGGTTTCATATTTTAAAAAGAATGTGGAGAAACTAGAAAAGAGAACAGAACATAGAAGAAAGCCTTATTAAAGAACTAGAAAATAGGGCATAAAATTAGGAAGAAAAGGAACTGGCTTTATTTAGCCATAAGAAAGCTAAATAGTCTTCATATGCAACTTAACATTCTTGGATGTAAAAATAAAACAGACAAGTCACACCTGGAAGACTTAACCACCCAGACAGTAACACCATAGAATTAAATAAACATAAGGTTTGCAACAACAATCACTGAAGTGCCAACTGGTTCTACCTTTTGATTCTGAAATAGCTAGCCAGATCAGCTGAGAGAATCTTCACGATGTGAAAACACCAGGAAAATGGAACTCTAGTTGAATGATAGAACTCCTGTGGTGTCTGTGGGTTGCCGAATTAATATTTAAATATTTCATTTTAGGAAGAAATACTCCATTATTTATTATGGGGGAAACCATAATGGGAAGGCCAGCATACTGTACCAGTTACAGATATTTTCAGAGGTAGAATAACTCATTCACATAGGCATTCTATCTAGCTGTATTAGCAAGTTATAGCAAGTTTTATGAATAATTGTATAGGACATACTTAACATGTACTGACAGATTTGAATCTCCAGTAGTAATACTTATTCTTTAAAGCTAGGCTTTATGCCAACAGGACAACAAAACAAAACAAAACAAACAAAAAAAACAAACAAAAAAATGAACTATTAGCCTTTGGATCCCTGCCTGTCTACTTTATGTGGGGTATCTCAGTGCTTTAAAGAATAATCTATGTCATTATTCTGGTTTCCAAAATAAACCAGGCTAGGATTAAAGATGGCAAAACAGTGGAAGACTGTTATCAAATGCCGTTCTTACTTCTTTAAAACCTAAAATATTTTGATAATAAAATGAGGATCTTTAGTTGCCAAAAAAGACCAAAAAAAAAAAAAAAACTCAACCCATAAACATGTATGACTGATTGCCAGAACAATCAATACCTTAGACCCTGGACCACCCTGATGATCACATATCAAGATACAGACCCAGGGGGTAGTTTGGAGGGGAGACAGTGGGGAATAGAAAAGTGATGTTGCAAGATGTTTTCTAGAATTAGACAGAACCCTGATGTTTTAACTCTGCCTCTCAAAAAAAGCCTAGACTTCCAAGTAAAATTGCTATAAAAAAAAAGAGAAAGAAATGTGATAAAATGTCTTCTTAGTCCAAATGAAGAATAGAATGCACAATTATCCAATGATCTTGAAACGCTTCCAGAATTTTGTTTAGATAAGCTGGCAAAGTGCGAGTTTCATGTTCCCTGTCATGGAAATCTGTGCCGTTTGTGCTGCCCTATAGGCCTTGCTCTGGGCAACCGCTCCCCTCCCCAATTCCACGAGAATCTGATAAGATTGTCAGTCAGACACAGCTCTCCCTGTACCAACATAGGCTCGAACATCAGAGGACTCCCTTCATCAGACACAGTGGTTAGTACAGGGTGACTATGGGCCTTGGAGAATAGCATGGCTTTTGGAGAATAGAAGCCGCCTCTCCTGAGACCACCAACTAGCAAGTCCACGTAAGCCCAGGATAGTAGAAGACCACCTTTCTTGCCACCTGGAAAGAGCCTGCAAGAGCCTGAGTCCAAGACAGAGGTGGATCCCAGAGACGGAGAGTGAAAAACAATCCTGATAACAACATTCGAGCCATATCTAGCAATGGCAAAGACAAACCAACCTTCAGGGTTTTTATTTTAAGTGAGCCAAGAGCTTTCTTTTTGTTTAACTGGTCTAAGATTTCTGTCACTTGCCACCGAAAGAGTCCTAATACACTCCCATTTTGCAGACTGGGAAACCAAAGCGCATCATTATTAAAATCTATAGTGAACAAGATGTGAGAAAAACCATTAAAACATTCACTAGTCTATAAGCAACTGGACACAATTATACTATCTTAGTTTTCTTTATTTGGACTTAAACGCTTTGCAGTTTGTGAGAGGTTTTATAGTACAGAGGTGAGGGTCATGGGCTCTGAGCCAGAAAGTCCAAAAGTCCCATGTGACACTTCACTTGCTGAGAGGCTTAGGTGGAAAGGGGAAGAGGGACACTAAATCTCCCTCCGTACAGGTTTCTCCCACTATTTGAATAAAAGTAGAACAGTCCTATGAAAACTTTTGTAAGTCCACATGACATAAAGTAAAGAAATAATTACCATTAATTTACATTGAAAAATTTTCAAGCATTCTCAGGCCCCAAAAATAACCTACCAAATCATACCAAGTACCACATAAAACCTAAAATAACGTTAACCTATAGGAAAAGCAGTGCCTCCTTTACTGCTTGGAGTAAGCACTGTCTCCATAACAGCTCTCTGCAAAACAGACACTAAACTCTATTTTTGTTGTTAACCTTTTTTTAGTAAAAGCAAAAATTCTCTTCAGATTTCTTTCAGTTAGCAAAAACAGGTACTCTTTTGTAAAAGCAAAGTGGTGTAACGTGAACTTTCGAAAAGTGAGGGATACCTGTATCAGTTTTCTTATTTGTAAAAAAGAAAGAATAATAATCTCAACCTCAAAACTACAGTAAGGATTAAATGAGATAGTATATGCAATCTGCCATTTCCAAACTCTACATAAACCATACAGTGGTGGGTCGGGGGCGGGGGGTGTACGTAGTAAGGATTCAATAAATTCCTCCTGTTTTCCTGTAGATAGTGAATGCCAACATTATAAATGGGACCTAGAGGAAGGTTAAAGTACCAGGGTAAAATTTTCATGAATTTCAAAGTGTCGCGGTTTCCCTACTATGTTAAAAGACACTTGCAGTTACAAAGCAGTTCTGAACATTTATTAAAACGGTTCTTTTAAAATAATATGTACAGAACAATACTACAAAGAGGGAGTTTTTAAAAGTCAGATTATTTTTGTCTTTATCTGGCCTTCATCCCCCTCACTCTACCAGCTTCCTGGTTTCGTAATTTCAGGCTCTGACTCTACCATCCAACCTCAATCCAAGTAAGATAGCAAGGAGGAATCAGTCTGTTTTCTCCTTTATTCTCATGCTTTCGTTCATTTGCCTGTTTATGCTCCATATATTTTCTCCCCTTCCTCTGTTTTGCCTTCCAAAAAAGGCAAACGTGGCGAACTACACTTCCCATATTGCCTTGCCACCCAGTTTGGCCCACAAAGTAGTAGTCGGAGGAGGAGGGCATCTCTTTCCTTTCTGTGCTTCAGGTGACTGAATCTCTTCTGTGGTCCAGCTCCTTCCAGGCAGCCACAGCTCCTGGACTCTGATGACATCAACTGTCCTTTAGGTCCCTCCAGTCTTAGGGGTAGTAGCCCTGCTCTTCCTAATCTCAAGGTTTCCAACTGTTTCCTACTTGCCCTTTCATTTTTCTAATACCCTTTAACATAGTTCCCCATATTACATTTCTTCTATGAAACTTGGTGGCATAGGTTCTGTTTTCCTGATGTGACAATGACTGATAGAGTTCTCTATATCTAATGAGTGACCACGCCTTGCCAATTTTGGGCTCTATATTTCTCTTTATCCCTTTCTCACTGCCCTAATGCAGGTCATCATCTCTTACCTGAACTAATCTAATATTCTCATTTCTAGTCTCTTGATCTTTAGTCTAGTTCTTTTAAAGATCTTTTCTACATTGCTACCAGGGTACGCTTGCTAAAACACAGTCACCTTTTTGTGACCTTGTTACTAACCTTAAAAATCCCTTCAGTGGCTCTTCACCTCATGTAAGAGCCAAGCTCCTTAGAATGACGAAGAAAGCTTTTCACGACCTGCCTCCTTACTCCTGCCAACTTCATCTCTGCTTCTCTAGTAATGTTCTAGTAACACCAAATAGTTTATAACACTGGCTCACACACCCACACACACATATGCATGCAGACAACCACTCCTACACAAACATCCTGCTGTTCTACCTCTCTGATCTTTGATATATTGTTTCCTTCTTACCTACCTACTTCTGGCTGACTAGAACTCACCTTCAATACTCTCAGCTCAAGGATGTCTCCTCTAAAAAGCTTCTGTGACAACTTAGACTGGGATTCCTCTGGGCTTGTGTAGCATTTTTGTGCATACCTTTATGACTGAATTTACCATGTTTTTTTTAACATACCCTGTTTATGAATCTCTTTCATTTAGGCGAAGTGGCTCAGGAGCCCGCACAATGCCTTCTTCAGTTGCCTTGTGTCTGTACTTCCTGTTAAGAGATATTGGTTGAAGTGAGTGAAGCTATACCCCCATGTGCCCTGGCAGCCCAAATGAACAACCATGAGTTATCCTGAACTTCCTTCTCTTTTATCCCGACACCCGATTATAGACATACTTTGGAGGTATTGCCGGTTCAGTTCTAGACCACTGCTAATACATCAAGTATCACGAGAAAGTGAGTTGTAATGTTTTTGCTGGTGGAAGGTCTTGCCTTCAGTTTATAAAAAAAAAAAACACACACACCTGTTAAGCGCAATAAAGCAAAGCTCAATAAAATGAGGTATGCGTGTAGTTAACTAGCCTTAATTTTACCTCGGAAATTTCTCCAATACAGATTTCCCCTGCTATCCAAAAGGGGAGCATCCTTATGAAACATTTTATAAGCTGAAATGGCATGAAGCAAAGAAGCAATACCATCAATAGGAAAAAATCCTTTAAGCATTCCCAGATCCAAAAAATAACCTACCAAATCATACCAAAAATAGTTATGTCCAGTTTCACATTAAGCATAACACTCAGGCTTTTCTTGATACCATAGAACACATCTTGCTAACGGATGCACAAAATAGATGAAGATAATGCACAGATGCTCACAGACACAGTTCAAAGCTATGGTGATCTGATGCTAAGTGTTGTTCTGGGGAAGGAGTTTGGTGGTGCCACTCTGCTCTGGATGTGCATTGCCTCTACAATGGTTGCTGCAAAACAAATGCTGAATACTATTTTTGCTTTTTGCCCTTTTTTTTTTTTTTTTTTGGTAAAGTGAAACTCCTTTTTGGATTCTTTCAGTTAGAGAAAACAGGTATTAATGCAGGTCATTCACATTCACAGAAGCAAAATGATGTCAAGCCAACTTTTGAAAAGTGGGGATACCTATATCTTGATCTTTCTTTCTCATCTCACAGCTACTGCCCCAATCTTCTAAGTCATTGTTTTTAAGCTTTCTTTGACCATGACCCATGGTAAGAAATACATTTTGCATTGTGACCCAGGATATGCACTCTGCAGTTCCCATTTTTAATAAAGTCACTCGTAAGATACAAACAATTTGCAAAATGCAACCAAGGGGAAACTTACTCAAGATTTTAATCTAATAATTAATCACTCTTTTTTCTCCTTCATTTCTTTCTTTTATTTTCCAGGTAATAAATCCTACATTAATTACATTAATGACATAGGACCTCCCATGCTTTGTATCCAAAGTGATGGTGCCTATGTTGAAAAATAAGCAACTAAACATGCTAAATTTTAAGTAAATCCACCTTGTTCATTTTTTAAGATTTAAATCTATTATAGAAGTGAATTTATTAAAAATTCAAATTGCCCAGAAAGTTTATGCAAAACAAACAAGTAAATCAAATAGAAGTTTTCTAAAGCATTGCCTCTCGTTACATAAGACTCTGATATTTTCTTTTCCATTTAAGTCTATTTTTTCTAAATGCAGGTGAGACCTACTAAAATTATTTCAAGATCCACTAGTGAGTTGTGACCCACAATCCAAAAATCACTGTTCTAGGCTTTCATGATCACTTGCTTGACCTACTGCAATTACTTCGTAACTTGCCTCCTTATCCCCAGTCTGGCTTCCATGCAGCTACCTTTCTAAAAAGGACAAATCTAACCATGTCACTTTCCAACTAGTGGGGGCAAAAAAAAAAAAAAAAAAAAAAAAAAAAAAGGCCTGGGATCTCACTCACCAATACCTATAAAATAAAATTCCTACTTCTTAGCATCAGTCTCCATTTTACTTTTCACCCTCGTCTCTACCCACTGACATCACCCTCTTCACCACATCACTTTACCTTTCCCCTCACTTGCTGACACTTTTTCAGCTCCATTCTTTTATCACTGCTATTCCCTCTACTTGACAGGCCCTTCCCCTCCTTATGTGTCTCCTTATCTTACTTCATTCTTCAAGGCCCAAGTATTCACGTCATCAATTTTTTTATGTATCCCTCACCATTCCCTCTCACCTCTGAGAGAATAGCAGGTAAACAGCTCCCTCATCTGTGTTCCCACCTGACAATTTTTGCATTATCATAGATACTATATATAATTTTAATATGTGCCTAGTCACTTTTCTGAATCTGAGCCTCTTGAGGGCAGAATTTTGATGCTATTAAGAGATAATCACTATAAAGCACTTGGAACAGAAGTTGGCAGGAACAATAAATATAAATTCCCTTTCTCTTTCATCTTGTGCTGACTTCCAATCCATAAATTAATATCCTATATTCATAATTATATATTGATAATGTCCTGTTTTTATGTAGTTATTTACATTTATACCTTACAAAGTATTTCTGCAAACATACTCCATTGATTTTGACAACCAGTGGGATATATTGTAGGACAAATAGAATCCTATTTTACCAAGGAAGAAAACAAAGAGGGACTCAGAGGAACTGTACTGTTGACCAAGGCCACATAGCTAAACTCAGATCCAGACCTGACTCCAAAGCCAGCTGCATCTTGCTTTCTTTTGGGTAGAACTATCGCAGGCCATTAATGCTGCACAGCCATCCATTTTCCAGCAGAGCCCTGCCCAGACTGAGTGAAGTGACATGGCTGTCATTTGCTTCCAGATTACACCTTTCTACCTTCAGTCTTGACTCCTCCTGCACTTCAGTACTTCTTCAAAGACAATTTGAATAAAATTCCTTTTCTGAAGAAGGCTTCTCCTCCCAAAAGGATTTAGAAGACATATTTCTCCTTAAAAACCAACAAAAAACATACGAGCAGAAAAACAATAAAAGTGACACAGTTTTCTTACTAACAACAGAGTATCAGTCAAAAATCTGGCCCAGGTTTCATAAGGTATTAAAAAAAAAAAAAAACAGCTGTAGTGATGTGGCAGGGCTAGGAACCTACTACAAATATCTTTCAGTTTCACTTACTTGGGTAATAAAAACTGACAAGGATGACAGGTAGAAAGCATCAAATGGTGACTCTTAAGCTTCATTTTAGCAAGTAGAGGAAGACAATCCAGATTTACTTAATGCCTATTATGTCCTGGGGACTCAAAATACAGGCATACCTTGTTTTATTGCACTTTGCTTTATTGTGCTTCACAGACGTGTTTTTTACAAATTGAAGGCAAGACTCTCTTCTAGCAAAAAGATTAGAACTTGCTACACCTGCTTTACTGCAGTGGCCCGGACTTGAACCCGTGATATCTTCAAGGTATCCCTGTATGTACTTTATCTACTGGTCAATAGTACAAGTGTCTCCTACTGTGTGTCTCACACAAGCAAAGTTATGGTGAATAGGAGAGATAAGATCCCTTTCCTGTGGAGCTGCCAGTCTAGTGCAGCAGTTCTTAACCTTTCTTCCATCCTAACACACTGGGCGGATACAGCCCACTATCATCAGTACCAGGTGCTCATTGCGTCATGATTTTCAGCTCAGGACATACTCCTGGCTGACTGGGAGTAGTACGAGTGGATGAGTTTTGGGGGTGCAGGTCGATGGAACATCCCAAATGATTCGGATGTACCCCCCTTTCACATGAGTAAGGACGCCGATTCAGCAGAGTTAAAAGTATACAGTGCATGGGCGCCATAATGGGAAGACAGTTCTTTGAGTGAGCTGAAGGAGCATTTAGAGTGGAGTTGGGTGGAAGGCCAAGAGTTTTCTGGAGCAAGTGACATACAATGAGAACTGAAAGAGTAGGAGCTGCTAGTTAGAAGAAGGAACATGAGAATGAGATGACATGGTACAACAACATTCTAGGAATAGTCTATGCTAAAGTTCAGAGAAACAACAAAAGAATTTGGTACCATCAGAGGAACTAAAAGCATTTAAGAAGGACTAAAAGGTGGAGTGAAAGCAAAGGAACAGCTAGAAACGTAGGTCTGAGCCCAGTTTTGAGTGGCTTTGTAACTGTGCCATGCTTCATTCTGAGGGCAACAGGAGCCACTGAAGGAGATTAGTCGAGGGGATACAGCTGCACAGTGGAGAAGGTTTTAGAGGCTGACAGACATAGGCAGCTAACAGCCTGACCTATGGTCGGAGCTGACCATTAAGTGGATGTATTGGTTAAAGGGGAAGAATTAGCCAAGCTTTGACTTGAAAAACTAGGGGGAGATATACAGGGGCAGGACAGAGTTTTATCAGAGGTGGCTGAGAGACAGATAATGAGCAGTTTAGTTTGGAACATTTAAGTCTGAGGTGTCTAAGTGGGGACATTCCGTATATAGTAAGATACACAGTTCTGGAGCTCAGAGACCTGGGCACGAGAAACAAACTTCAAATGGTAGCAGGAGACATGACCTAGGTAAAATCATCCAGGAAGAATGTGTTGGGAAAGAAAAGACCAGGTCTAGGAGGGAAATTTTGAGAAACCCCAGCATCTTTGTAAAGGACTAAAAGAGGAAGAGGAGGCAGCAGAAGAGAGTGTAGAGAGCAAGGCTATTAGCAGAGGGGTAGCAGGTTAACTCCATTTTACTGATGAGGAAACTGGGCTTCAACCTCTATCAAGTGCTTGGCTTTCAAATCACTTGTTTCTATTTTACGCAACTGTGGTTATGCAAACAGTTGCAAACTCCTCCCCCTAAACCTTTCCTGGTTTGAACTGCCCTTCTCAGACGCTAAGCACAGTTTTCCAAACCACAGGCAGTTTTCTTTCCCTGGTTCTCTCCTGCTTAGATGCTAGTGATGGGGGAGAAGGCACCGAAGGAGAAAGCAAAGACAAGACTCTTCTTACCTTGATAGGCTATCAGCTAATTCTGTATATAGCCTCACCTCTTACTTACATGGTAACTCACTCAGTTCTTAAGGTTCCCTGTATGTTTAATGCGGAGAACAGGATCTGAC
>NW_011888863.1:1805099-1805417 GCF_000151845.1 Pteropus vampyrus
CCACTTAAATGTGGGGTAATCTTTAAAATTAGTTGTGGCTCCGAAGGACCTCGCCTGGTAAGACAACGTGTGGTGTGGCCCACAGCTGGGGTTCGGGGCCAGGAGGTCCCGGAACACCGCCGGCGTCGCCCCTTTGCGTGAAATCCCGCAGCTCCGTGCCGGGGCAGCACCTAGTGCTGGAGGCCGCCACCAACGAAGCTTCCCCAAGAAAACAAAGGGTGCGGGGTGGGGTGGGGGGTAGGTATGAGAGAGGTAGAAAGTCAGCCTGCAGATGCAACCGTTGCAATCTGGGTCTCTTCTCTCTCTTGACGTAATGCA
>NW_011888863.1:1806740-1823114 GCF_000151845.1 Pteropus vampyrus
TGGGGTGGGGGGTAGGTATGAGAGAGGTAGAAAGTCAGCCTGCAGATGCAACCGTTGCAATCTGGGTCTCTTCTCTCTCTTGACGTAATGCATTTCCTGCTTTCGCACTGCAGTGTGCAGTTCGCAGGCTGGGAAGTCTGAAGATCAATCAACCTAACGCCAAGATAATCACTGCCACTATCTTGCAATTTACTTTCCACGAATACACTCTAACTGCTCCAACAACCCCGCCCCCCAAATTCCACGACTTTTGGCTTTTCAGGCGGTATTGTTCTCCCCTCCCCCCAGGAAGGCTGCCTCTACGCTCAGCCCAGCACCAGGAAACGGCGTCGGCTGGTGGCTCAAGTGTGGGACTGGGGCGGGGTCGGTTCAAACCTTCGGCTCTCGCTGCATCCCACCCCACCCCGTTCCAGCTTTTCTGATTCCAAATCTCTGGCTTTGTTTTAAGCAAAACTATTGTCGAAGCTGCACCATTTCCTCTCCCTTTCCAAGAACCGAGCTGGGAAGTGGGTAAAAGCCACCATGGAACGTGCTCGGACGCTCCCCCACGCCCAGCACCCCCCAGGGACGGGACAACCAAGCGGTCGCCCCGCCACCTCGCGCGCGGGCCTAACTGCAGCACCGCAGTCCGCCGCCGTCGCCGCCCAGTGGAGCCCGGGGAGACTCCCAAGGGCTCTTTAAATACGATCTATAAATACTACGGGCTCGGGGAGCGCGCGTCACTGCAGAGGCGGCCTCCGATTGGCCGTCGTAACCTCGCTTATGTGTATAGTCCGATTGCTCAACCGGGCGGCGACCTCGGCGGGGCGCGTCCCTCCCCCTCAGCGGGCGCGCTGCGCGCAGACCCGCGGGCGGGGACAAGGGGTGGCGAACGCGGAGCGGTGGCTGCGGCGTCCAGAGTCGTTTGAACTCTGGGACATTTTAAGTCTTGAGTCCTGCGGCGGTCCTCCTGGACGCCTGCAGCCTCCCACAAGGATCAGTTTTGGCAAGGTGAAGGCCGGCCCTTTTAGAATGTGGATCGTTTTGCTTTCTGCAGAAAGAAAAGACAAAGTTTTAAGGAGTTCACCCGAGCAAACGCTCTGGGTGGCTCGCAGAGGCACCACGTGAGACTTGGACACGCAGTTAGAGCCCTGTCCAATGACTTGCGACTCGGGGTGTTCAAAAAGGTTTTTACATGATCAGTATTAAAACCTCGTTAAGTTGAAAACGAAACAAGGAAGGTTTGGAAAATGCAAGATGTATGATTCCTCCTGGTTTAAGGCTGTGTGTGTGTGTGTATGTGCGTGTGTGTGTGTGTGTGTGTGTGTGTGTGTAATGCACCAATTAGCTAATATGAAGTGGCGATGCGGAAACGTTCCCCATGGCGGCTCTTGGAGAAGAAAACACTAGTAGCGATTGAAAATATTCAGCAACTTGACCCTGACCCGAGTTGATTCGCTCTGGAGAGGGAGGTGGTGGCGGCCACGGTCAGAGAGGGAGAGAAAGACCACACTTTGGAGTCTTGGAAGCAACCGATGTTGTGGAGTGCAGAGGCACGAGAATTTTGTGGAGAGGATGCCATTCATTGGGCAGGAGAAATACGCGGATATTGTTGTATATTAATAATCGGATGATATAAAATCATTTATCTCTTCAGGATGTAAACCAAAAAATAGGGACTGTTTCTGCTGTTTGTTCCAAACATTTTAGATGTAATCTGTAACAGTGAATGCTTTTGAGTGGGATAAATATGGTCACTTTTAATTCCTTAACTTTATTTTTAAAAAGTCTGCCCTTACAGCGCCCACACCTTCCCGTAACAATATCCGGGGATGACTGCTAGAAGTATATGTTGGTGTCTTATACCTAGTTGATCCTCAATAAATGTTATTCAGAAGAGCCTAAGTACATGCTAAAATCGCAGATTTCATACGTTACATTTCACAGATCTTCTACTTTGACATTCTTCTCCCTTAAATAAAACTCAAAGTTCAAACGGACTCTTGTTATTTAAAAACAATACTTTAAATACTGTTAGTTGGAAACTAACGAATATGCTGCCCTAAAAGCTTTTTAAAAAAGAACTTCAGATTTTAACAAAAGAGCGCCCCCTGCCGCCAAATGGTTTATGGGCAACATGCCCGTAAAGCAAAACCTGCAGAACTGGAAAGATGAACTTTAGGATATTTCTCACTAATGTTGCAATTCGAGCCATTTTAATCATTACTGCCTAGCGAGCATGATCATTCAGTTGTGAATGTCCCCTAAAGTATTGTTCTCATTTCCACAGTAATACAAACTAGTTTATGCTTTAAAATCAATATTAAAACAAAAAATAGACTTGTTTTACAAATCGTTATTTTCTGTATTAACAGATATAAATGTAAGAAAAATGTTTTAATCATCTAAATACTTTTTTCAATAATTTTTAGTACTGTGCGGTATGAATCATCAAAACTGACTTGAACACAGGCTACTTCAAATCATCTCACACCAGCCTTTCTTTTCTCAACTTGTTTCCATCTGTGTTTCAAATTTCCCAGGCCAAGTATAAATGCACTTATAACCACTGCCTTCTTGATATCGTCTCTTCAATATACTTTCATTTTATTGTAGTAGCTCTATGTTTGTTCCATTTTTACAGTATTTTCCTTTTCTGTTGTTTTTTTAATATTACATTTCTTTTATTAATTCATTAATTTGTTTTCATTGTTAATGTCAAGATGAAAAAAGACTTTAAAAAAGTCTCAGCTAACTACGTAAGTTGAAAACTGCACATCTTGGCTTATTTCCATTGGCTCACATTTTTAGAGCTGCTTATCTTGAATGTAGGAAAGAGCAACACTCAGGTTAGCTGTTGATACAATTTTGAGTCACTAGGAGGTAAGAGGATAACTGGTAAACCACAAATGAAGAGATAAGGGAGGATATGTCTCCTGCTGTAAATGCTAATATGGGCATTTCAGCTGCATTCTTCATAATAAGCACTTTACCACCCTTTACAGAAACGTACAGATAATGATCACGAATTATTCTGTGGTTCTCAATTCTCTCAGTTGCAAAGGCAGCAATGGAAATAAAAATCCATTATTATGCTGAAAAACGTATTTAGACAAAGCTCCAGTAGTCTGTCCTCATGTAAACCTGGAGTAAATAATCTGGTTCTCTTACAGAAGTGCCAAGTGTACCAGCTGCTCTTTGAACTAGGTTTGCATTTACTGATTAATGGTGCAGGAACCCCATCTTTTTCACATGCTTGATCCTGTGGTCACCATATACAAGCTAGTTCTAAAGGCAGAAAATTGATACTGGATGTTCGTGGCATTAGAATACCCCTGGCAATATATTTGTCTTTTTTCCCCATTTACCTAGTGGTAATTATGAATTGTTCTAGCTACAGAAGTTCACATGTCTGCTGTGCATACAAAGTTGATGACAATGTTAAGGCTTCGCAGCAGATTGGATATAATAACAATGAGCTTATGAATCAGCTCAGCTTCACTGCAGTCAGATGAGCACCTCCCTGATATCCTGGGGTGATTAATAAATTAATTAATCTGCAGTGTTGACTTTCTGGTCCGACTGAGGGATGGTTTCTAAACTGTGTTACCTATGGCCTTGCTTGCTGACAGAGAAGTTATATGGCCTATATGACATGAATATGGGAGTATGTGCATTCATTATTGGCAAAAAATATGAAGTATATACTTAATAAACTTGGGTTTTCTTTCTGTATTGACATATGACTTGAATTTTGCATATGTCGAGGAGCTCATAAATTTGGACTAAAACCCAAACTACTTTTGTTTTTATAACAAAGTCCTATCAGATTAGGCCCCATCCTCATGACCTCATCTAACTAATTTCTCCTGAAAGGCCCTATTTCTAAATACCATACTTTGGGTGTTAGAGCTTCAACATACGAATTTTGGGAGAACATAATTTGGTCCATAGCAATTGGAATCTCATTCCTTTCTTTTCTTTCTGTGTGTATATATATATATATATATATATATATATATATATATATATATATGATAAAAATTTATTCTGTGATACTTCTTTTTAAACTTTTGAATATAATATAGGGGTTTCCTGTATATACTTCACTTGGCTTCCCCTAATGTTAATAACTTATATAACCATTGTATAATTTTATCAAAATTACAAAACTACCATTGTTACAAAACTATTAACTAAACTTACTTAAATTTTACCAGTTTTTCTCCTAAGGTCCTTTTTTTTATTTTGGGATGCTATACCAAATTTAGTTGTCTTTTTAGTCTTCTCCAATCTATAATAGTTCCGCATTGTTTCCTTGTGTTTAGTGACTTTGAGACTGCTGATGAATACTGGTCAGTTATTTTGGAGAATGCCTCTCATTTGGGGTTCGTCTGATGTTGTATCAAGATTAGATTGAGATTCTGCAAGAGTACCCCAGATGTGATTTTGCATCTTTCTCTATACATCACTTGCGAGTACACATATTGTTGACATGTCTTTTTTTAGTAATGATCTTCCCTTGATCTCTTAGTAAAGGTTTGTGTTTCATGAGTTTCTCCCAAAAATATTGCTGTTTTTTTCCATTATGGAGACATATTCTGGGGTAGATTGTTCTCTGAATCTTGACTGATTTGTGATACTTTCAAAGTAGGGATGGGAAGGAAACTTCTTGCCTGTAATAGTGTAAATACTTTCACTCTGTGAGACACACGGAATGAGACAGAGTAATGTGAGGTTATTATTCCTATTCTTAAAAAGAGAAAACTACATTTTTTTTTTTTTTTTTAGTTTATGTAATTTGGCCAAGGTAACAGAACTAAGCCTATATTTTTTTTCATTTTGAGTAAGTGTTGGATTTTCGGAAGAAATTACAAATATAATCACACGATTTGTGACAGTAAAATCCAAAATTCAAATTTGTTTAATACTAGAACATAAATCAATACTAGAACATAAATTAATACTAGAACATAAATCCTAGAACATAAATCAATTGTTTTACTAGTTCTCAAGTGCTTGCAATGTGCTAGAATTTATATCGTCTTTAAAAATATGTAATGGCTTAGTCAGAAGTATTAATTTAAAACCACAGCTTATCTCCAAAACTCATTTAAGAAACCAAGTGCTTAATTAAACAGTCAATCAGATTATTTAAGTGCTTTCTAATAATTGTGCTTTGGTTTAGGCACAAATGACAGGAAAAAACCTTTGAAAATGTGTTATGATTGGGGGCGGCAACCAAAAATCACTTACTACAGATAAATAATTATAAAATGAATAACTATAATGCTGGCAGCAATTTTCGAGCTATATAGGATAAGAATTTGTCAATTAAATCATTGTGAATACCTTCTGAATAGATGTTAAATTTGAGTGAAGGTAGAAAATGGCCCATTATCTAAATTATGTTTTTATTGATAGAGGTAATTGCATAACTTTGACTAGAATGATTAAGGATGTGGGGGGCCCTCCGCACACCTTGCCACCTACCTAGTCCTGTGCCTAGGGCCACAGGGACCATTACATAACCACCTAGGTCTCCTGCCCTTGACAGGGCAAGCCTGAATGATCAGGCCTCTCCTTTGTCCTTGGAACCCCCCTCCACCATCTCCTTGCCCTCCTCCTCCTCCCATCCACAGCCAGAAAAAATTGATTTCTCAAAAAATGGTGCCAGGGCAATTGGACATCCATAGGCAAAAAAAAAAAAAAAAGAGCCTTGGCCTAAGTTTCGAACCTTATATAAAAATTAACTCCAAATGGACCACAAAGTAAAAGTCAAATGTAAAACATTTTCTAGAAAATAAAAAATAGAAGATCTTTGTGATTAAAGAGTTTTTAGCTCTTAATTCTTTGGCTAGGCAAAGAATTCTTAGACTTGAAACCAAAAGTAAAATTCATGAAAGGCAACAATGACAAATTGCACCTCATTAAAAAATTAAAAACTTTTGCTCGCAAAAGGCCCTGTTAAGAGAATGAAAAGATGAGTTGCAGAGTATGAGAAAATATTTGTGAAATACATGTTCAAAAAAGGGCTAATATTTCAAAATCCAACAACAAAAACCCACACACTCCAAAAAGACATAAAGGGACATCTCACTGAAGAGGATATGTGGTAAATAAACACATGAAAAAAATGTTCGACATCATTTGCCATTATAAAAATGCAAATCAAAGCCACAAAGATGTACCATTGTACGCCTATCAGCATGGCTAAAATAAAAAATAGAAAACACCAAATACTGGAGAAAATGCCAAGTAATGGATCACTCATGCAATTATTCGTGGAAATGTAAAATGGTATGATTTCCCTTGAAAACAACATGACAGTTTCTTAAACAACTAAACATGCAATGACCATATGACCCACTCATTGTAGTCATAGGCATTTATCCCAGAGAAACAAAAACTTATATTCACACAAAATCCTGTAGACAGATGTTTATAGGAGCTTTATTCATAACAGCCTCAAACTGGAAACAACTTAGAGATGTTCTTGCACAGGTGAATTGTTAAACAAACTGTGGTACCTCCGTATCATGGAGTGCTACTCAGACTTAAAAAGGAATGAGCTACTGATACATGCAATGACCTGGATGAAAATACAGAGAATTATGTGAGTAAACCAAAGCTAATCCCAAAAGGTTACTTATTGTGGGAATCCATTTATACAACATTCTTGAAATGAGAAAATTACAGAAATGGAAAAAAAGATTAGTGTTTGCCAAGAATGAGGAGGGTATGGAGAGGGGAGTGAGGATGGCTATAAAAGGGCAATTTGGGGGGTCCTTGTGGTGATGGAAATGATTTTTTTCTTGAGTGTATCAATATCAATATCCTGGTTATGATATCGTTCTATATTTTTATGAGATGTTACCAGTGGAGAAACTTGGGTAAAGGTCTCTATATTATTTGTTGCAACTGCACATGAATCTATAATTGTCTCAAAATAGAAAGTGTAATTTTAAAAAAGTGAAAGTACCTCTCTTGTCCTCCAATCCCACCCTCTCTCCAATTTACTATTAAACATTTTGGGGAGCTTTGTTCCAAATAGCGCATCAGGACAAAAACCCAGGTTTCAGATAAAGGTTCCATGGCATTTTAGACCACATTATACATATTGGTCTGAAATGCTCACCTTTTCCATTTAATAATATATCCCAGACAATATATTTTTCCAGGTCAGTATATTTCCCTCTCTCTTTTTATGATGATAAAATTGTTTATTATAGGGATGTAAATTCCATTTTCACTATTGATGGACTTTTGAGTTTGTTATGGGTTGAATGGTGTCATTCCCCCCAAAAAGAGATACACTGAGGTCATAAACCGCAGTACCTCAGAACGTGACCTTATTTAGAAATAGGGTCTTTATAAAGGTAAACAAGTTAAAATGAGGTCATTAGGATGGGCCCTAATTCAACATGACTAGTGTCCTTATAAAAAGAGGAAATTGGGACACAGAGACAGACAAGTACAGAGGGAAGATGATATGAAGACATACAGGGAAAATGCCATGTGAAGATGGAAGATCACAGTGCTGAATCTACAAGCCAAGGAATGCCACAGATTGCTAGCAAACCACCAGAAGCCAGAAAGAGTCAAGGAAGAATTCCCTTACTGGTTTCAGAGAGAGCGTGATCCTGCTTACACCTTGATTGCAGACATCTGGCTTCCAGACTGTGAGATAATACATTTCTGTTGCTTTAAACCATCCAGAAATACTTTCATATGTTCATGATACTTTGTTATAGCAGTCCTAGGAAACTAATACAATGTCGTTCCTTTTCTTTGTTATTACCAACTGCTGTAGTGAACATTCTTATGCACATAGCTTTACACATTCCTGTTATTCCTGTGAGATGGATGCAATTTGTGAATCATTGTATATGTATATGATACATATTAGTATACATATTAGTCTTCTTGGGCTGACATAACAAAATACCATAGACTGGGAGGCTTCAGCAGCAGCAATCTAATTTTCACAGTTCTGTGGGATGAGAACTCTAAAATTAGGGTGCCAGGTGATTAGGTTCCTGGTGAGGGCCCTCTTTCTGGCTTTCCGGTGGCTGCCTTCTTGCTGTGTCTTCACATGGAGGAAAGAGAAGCAGCAAGCTTTCTGTCATCTCTTCTCAAAGAACATTAATCCTATCAGATTAGGGCCCTACTATCATGACCTCATCTAACCCTAATTAACTTCTGAAACTCCCATCTCCAAATACCATCACATTGGAGATTTGGGCTTCAACATAAGAATTTTGGGGGTATACAATTCATAGTGGTATGTATATGATACACAAAGCACTTTCAAATTACCATCGTTGGCATTATTTTAATGTGTGAAACCAGGAGAAATTTTAGCTTTTGGAGGAATGGGGAATGGAGTTATAATTTCCATAGGAAGCTGCTTCCTTATATAGCAATTATTGCACCACCTAGACATTTTAATCTCAATTATGTGTGAATGAGGGTGTTAACGTTTGTTAACACTGACATCTCAGAGAATAGCCGCACCTTTGCAGTACCATCCTTTGGATTCAACAGCAGAGATACAAACAGATTTGTTCTTTTCTACTCCTAACGTGATCTTCTACACCCTTTCTCTTGGCCCTTCACAAGTCTCCCCTCCCCATTCTTTTCTTCCCCATCCTCACATATGGGTCAAAGCCTATACAGTCAAAACTGAACAATTTTAAGGATCCAAATATGCCTTTTCTTCCATGAAATATGCTTTTTTCAGCCTGGAATTTTAGACATTACTGAGTAGACCAAGGGAGAGTTTAGAAAAATGAAGAACTAGTCAAGTGCACTTAAAAAAAAACCTCCAGCCCTGTACAGGCCTGGTTAACATGGTATTTCCTAGCTTCTCTCCATTTTTGAAGCTTTAAGCTGTGCACATTTACCATGTGCTTATGGTGATTGTCCAGTCTTCAGTAACCTGTGAGATACCCACTCTGTTCAGCAAAAGTGCCAGGAAAGAGGGATGAAGACAACAGTTCAACATGGAGAAGACGAGTAGCAAGTGGCTGAGCAATTCACCTATTTCTCAGCTCAAATTAAATCTTTATTCTTCTGTTGCTCTTTGGAAATGTAGTATGCAAGAAGTGTGGCTTTGTAGGGAGAAAAGTCTTGAAGGATAAGCTGCAAAAAGATGTTGAAGTCCAAACTCAGCTTCAAAGAAGGCCTCTTCTTTCTTTTCCTTCCAGCCCAACCCCTCTTAAGGGTTTCACATCTGCTTTTCTTTCCTTGTCCTAAGATTTTTTTCATTTGCTGCTGACAACATAAACTATGAATTTAGTAAGAGCTTGGTTGAACTTTGGAGTAAAACTAAAGCACAGCTGTTTCCTTTTTCTTGTGCCTTTTTATCCTCATCATTTTTTCCTTTAGGTTTGGATATTCGATATTTTAAAAAAATTTCCAGATATCTATATTTTATAAGTAGAATTGTTTTTTGAAAACACATCTTATTTTTCTTTATTAAAGCGCTGACATACCTGAACTTTCTAGGACTCTAGCCACTTGCCGTTAAATATTATTAAGAAAAAGTGATTGTTGAACTCTTTTTGAATGAGAGTCTAGCTGCGGTATAGTTTTATTTTTTCTTTCCCTTCCTAGGCCACACACACCCTAGGAAGGAAAATGAAGAAACACCCTTCGGTACTCTGTGAGAAGTACTTCTTAAGCTCATAATAACCCCAAACAAGCAAAACTTTTGTGTTTAGCAGAGAGTGGGTCTGGAGGAGACGATGATGTTGAGTAAGACACAGAAAGAAATTCTGTGCTTTTAACATCTCTAAAAGCTGTTTACCAAGGAACAGGATGGCAGAAAATGTACCCGTTGCAGAGGCTGTTTGAATAAATTGAAAAATCTCTAGATCTAACTTCGGTTTCTAAGGTGAATGACCTGGGTAAATAAAACTAAAATTACCTCAGATTTCTGTACGCAATATTTTTCCTCCCTCTTTTGCTTTCTTGTGGTTGGGCCTCCAGTTTGGGTTGAGCTTTTAAGTAAAGCACTATGTTTGTAGACAGTAAATACTTTCAGAATGGACCAGGTCTTTTATACTCTCAGATTCATCGACTCACAGCACCTGAGTGGAAATAAATTTTCATTTGGGAAAGCGGCATACGTTTTTGACATGTAGATATTTGTTCTGTTTTGGAAAGACATTAGTCCCACAGAACACTGGACTCAATTCACCATGGAATTCCCATACTTACAACTATCTAGTACAAATTTTCTAACTTCTTGCCTTGTCATGCTTTCAGATTCAGTCTGTCAAAAACCAAATTTATTAGTTTTCTCTGGTCCCTCACCAAATTTATTCATTTATTGAGGGGAAAAAAAATGAGAGCTTTCTCTCTGTTAGGCACTCAGCTAGGTCCTAGGACTAGAGTGGTGACTGAGATAATAAGCCCCAGCCCTTAAGGAGCTTACATTCTAACAGGAGAGATCAAAGAGTAAGTAATAATTATCTTAATGATTACATAATTACACTTGAGACATGCTATGAATGAGGTGCTGTGAGTGAGGTAAACCAAGGGAACCTGTCCTAATCTGGGGAGTCAAGAAGACTTCATTAACGAAGCAGTATCTGAGCACTTCATAAACTATATAAATTTCTAACCCATGTACTCTATACTGGAAACTAATAATAAAATAAAAATCTAAATGCTTCAAAAAAAAAAAAACACAACTATTAACCAAAAAAAACAAAAAAAAAAACAAAAAAAACCACCAAAAAAACAAAAAAAAAAAAAAACAAAAAAAACCACCAAAAAAACAAAAAATAGGAAGGAGTGTCTGAGCTGAGCTCTAAAAATGACTAGACACCCCCTGACGGGGAGATTATGAGTATGTCCAGGGGAATCGACAGCCTGTGGAAAGGACTCGAATTTTGAGGAAGCATGATGTGTTGTTAAAGAAACAGAGAAAAAGCTGGAGTTTCTGGAATAGAGATTGAAGGAAGAGGGACATGAAACTTAGTCTAGTGAGGCAGGCTGAGAACATGAAGGCCTTTGAGCCATCTGGGAGATTTTGAATTTTATTCTAAGAGTCATAGAAAGCCATAGAAGATTTAAAGCAGAAGAAAATTCAGCTTAAAAAGATTTAACTTAAAAAGAATAAAGTAAAATAACTCTGGTTGCTATGAGAAGAATGGAAGTGAACTCCGGTAGTTAGAATTTTTATTCATCTAGCGCATTCTCTCTTTCCCTCTACTTCTGGTAATAAAACCCCTCGGCTTGTTGGGACTCCCTTCAGCTACTGGGTACAGTTGACTCTCTTTCATCTCCCATCACAGGGATGGGCAAACAAATCATTTAATGTATAACTAATCAGAGTTCCCTGTTTTCCTGGTCAGTGTTTGGTTCAGAGATGAGCACATGATCCAAGTTACACTAATCATCACCCTCTCTAGGACTTTTGCTCAAACTCTCAGGAAAGAGATAATTCCTATCTCTCTGGGATTGCTAGCTGTAAGGACCAGGTCAAATCATCAAGGACAAGATCGGCAATCTTTTCTATCATTTGAGGAGAAGCATTTGAGAATAAAACCAACATAGAGGGAAGGACAACTAAGAGTTGGAGAGAAAGCTAGATTCCTGAATAAATGAAGCAAATCCACAGATCTAGCCACGTCAAGTTTACTTCCTCTTGGTTATGTGATCCATAAATATCTAGAAACCTCATATTTTATAGAATTTAGTGTCTATCTAGCTGATCCTTAGTGTCCAGACCTCCCACAATGATATCTTGGTTCCCTCAGTTTGTCAGATGTTTACTGAATGGCTACTGTGTGCCAGGGACGCTGAGAATATGATGATTAGAAGTCCTTATATTCAAAGAATTACCATCCAGTGGGTCAAGCAAAGGTGTAGAGTTAGGAGATGTAGGTTGAGTCCCGCTTTACCATTTACTCTGACCTTAGACAGGTTGGTTAAAAATTCTTTGAACTTCAGTGTCTTCATTTATCAAAATAATATAATGATAGTAATAATAATAATACCCAGTTCACAGGGTTGTTGTAGTAACTAAGTAAAATATTTGTGAGGAAATAGATAGTTTTTAGATTGCTGCACAAATGCTGGTTATTGTCTTCAATAACAGCTTCCTGAGACAGGCAAGAATAGATGTCATTATCCCTAACTTTTATAGCTTCGGACACCAGAGTCCAAAATGATTAAGTACCTGAGCAGAATCACACAGCCAGTTATATATGGTGCTCACATCAGAACACAGTTCTTTACATTCCGTTGTTTCCACCCCATTACACTGCAAGAATCTTATATATTCATGTTTATAAGGGCAGCCTGTCTATTTTTAAAAATTATTCTGGGACACATCTGAAAAGCTATAACATGTGATAAAAAAAATAAAACCTCTGTTTTGCATTTATCTTGGCAGCTTGTAGAGAACATATTTTTCTGGGCATGTTTGGAAATGGATGATAGTTTTTGATTCTTATCCATATCCTCTAAGCTTTCTTTGGGATACTTTCAGAGATTATCTTTGGGATTCAGAAAAGCACAATGTCATTTTATTTTTCAAATCCTCAGGGTATTAAGAGTTTTGGGTCTTATTTTCCTGTCTGCTCTTTCATTGTAGTTATTATTTTTACATATAATATTCATAATTCATTTTGTTGAAGTGAAGATTTCTTTTTATGTATTTATGCCAATAAATATGTATGACTGTTAGAAGAGGAAAGAATGTCTGAGCTGTGAATGCTGGCAAGAATTATAGGGCATAGTATTGTATGATAGAATATGGGGATTATGTAATTGTGCTCCTTTGTATAAATCACATGATTGAGAAGAAAATGGGAATCATTCTCTGCTGAAATTCATCATGGAAACATCTTCAAAAGCATATTGGAAATGGATGATAAAATTAAAAGGATATATTTTATTTTACTTGGAAAATCATAGTCCTTATGGGAGATCTGGGTAAACAGACTTCAGAGTTTGGGCTTTGTTCAAGATTTCTTTTCTCATTGGGTGGCTTGAAAACATGATTTAAATTCACTATCCTTGAAAATTGAGTAATCATAGTTTATAACACTGTACTTACGTGGCACTTGGGAGTTAATTATATTAATGGCTAGTGTTCGTTGTGTGATTACTGTGTGGCAGACCATATGCTAAGCACTTTATTAGCTATAACTCATTTAATCCTCTCCATGCTCTGGGAAGTATGGACAATTGTCATTTCTATTTTATAGATAAGAGCGCTGTGGTAGGAATTTTTCAGTGTGCTATAACCATCTGTTTACATGTTGGTCTTTTCCTCTGCATCCGAATTTCTGAGGGTAGGCATTGAACCCTCATAGCATCTGTCTGCCATGCTTAGCATAGACTCTGGTTTCCAGGCAGTCAACGATATGATCTAATCTGTGTTTCAGAAAGCCACTGTGTGTAGGATGAGCTGAAGCGTGGAAAGATGAGGTAAGGAAAGTGCTGAGACTATTTCAATTGTTTAGGCAAAATCAAATAAGAACTTGTATTTTCAAAGAAAGTAGAAAAAGAAAGGCGAGGAGACATAAAAAAGTAAAAGTAATTGATATACGATTGTAAGTAAAAATAGCATTATAAGCTATCTCTAAAAGAGCTATTTACAACTATGTTGATGGGCTAAAGAACATGTATCAATTAATAAAATGCCCTTGGATATTAGAACTTTCAGCAGTGATTTGAAGAAGAAACTACTAAAGCAGTAGTTAGATGGAGGCTGCATCAGGGTTTTGGGGCATGCATCCTGCCAGAATCCTAGTCTGCACCTATGGTGGACATCACTAAACATTAGCAGAACTCTTCCTCTCTGAGTGTGGACTTGGCCTGGGAATCCTTCTTAACTCAGTGCTCCTAGTTTCTGTAAATAATAGATTAGAGTAGGCACACAAGTTGAAAATATTTGCCATTCCAGGTGCACTGTATGAGACTTCTCAAGTTCAAATGTAGGAAAGAGAGAGATCATTGAATTGCGGGAATAACAAAAAGGTTGGCAATATCATATGTGATACAATATTTTTTGGAAGTATTTTTAAAAACATTTATTGGAAATACATTTTTATATACTTCTGTGGCAACTTTATTTATTTTTTTGGTATAATTTCAAACTTTCAGAAAAGTTGCAAAAATGATACAAAGAATTTCTTTACTCCTTTTATCCAAATTCACTAATTGAATATATTTTGCTCCATTTGCTATACCATTCTGTCGATCCATTCTATCTGTCTATATACATATTTTTATTAACTGTTTGAGAGAAAGTTGTAGCCATCATGTTCTTTTACTCTTTTACTTAAAGTATTATTATTAATTAAGAAAAATACCTACAGTAACACCGACTCTTTTCCTTTTGGAATACATGCAAATCTGCATGATTCTTTCTGTTCTCCTTTTGAGACTCCAATGACACAAATATTAGACCTTTTAGTACTGTCCCACAGGTTTTTTAGATCGTTCATAAAAAAATTTGTTTTTAAATCCCTCTTGTTCAGATTGGATAATTTTATCGATATCTTGATGTTCATTTAGTGAGCTCATACAATAAGTTTTTTATTTCAGTCATTGCATTTTTTTCAGTTTTAATATTTTCTTTTGGTTCTTTTTTTAATATCTTTTGTTTCTCGCTCAAGACTTTATATCTTTCCATTTCTTTCAAGAATTTTAATATTTACTTATTAGAAAATGATTTTACTAACTGTTTAAAAATCTTTCTCTAATTTCTGTATTTGTAGCATATGTATTTGTGGCTGTTGATTACCTTTTCTTTTGAGAAATGTCAAGATTTTCCTGACTCATTGTATGTTGAATAATTTTGAACTTGATTCTGGACATTTTGAATACAATATTTTGGGACTCTAGGCCTTGTTTAAATCCTACGGAGAACGTTTGCTTGGTCATTTGTTTTAGCAGGCAATTGGGCAGTTTAGGTTTAGGTTGCAAATTCCTACCCTGCCTTCTGTTGACCATGATTGTATAATCAGTTCAGTATTCAAAGCCTTTCCTGTGCTACTTGGGTCTGTCCCATGTGTGTAACATCCAGTGACCAGTCTGGGACTTGGGCAGTGGTCCGTTCCATGCGTCAGTTTTCTGTGTGCTGTTTAGGGTCAGATCCATGCATTCACAGCTCAGGGATGAGCACAGGAGTTCTTACATAGTTCTTTATCATCAATTTCTTGAACTTCCTTCTCTGCAAAATTTTCCCTGGGGAAATCTTTCTTGTCCCTAGGCACCCTCTTACTGGTCTTCTGACAAGATAGCCGTGACTTTAGTTTCCCTGGTCTGTTGTGCATTTTCTGCAACGGTGTCTACCTGGACAAAGTGTGAGAGGTCAGAGAGGAAAGAGCAACAGGATTCCGCTCACATTCTTGGATCGGTGGTTCCTCTGGTCAGAGATAAGGGTTCCCTTTCTTCTGAGTTTCAGGCATTTTGTTCGGCCATTGTAGTCTCTGTGCCATTGTATCCCTGCCCAGAGGCTGGGCCAAGAGAGGGGGAATATCCCCCAAAGGATTTTCTCTAATCTTTCTGACATGTAATAGGCCATTTTCCTGCTCCTCAGATAAGAAAGAAAGGGCTTCTCTTGGAACATTTTCCGTCTGCACCTGTTACATATCTGAAATTCAGGTTGCCTCTGAGTCTAGGCTTGGAGAAACTAGATTTAAAGAAAAAGGAAACGCACCTTCAGTTTAATGGTTCTCAGAGTCTGCTCGTCTTCCCCAATCTACCAGCTATATTTCCTTTTCAAAGTAGCTGCTCCACATGTCCTCTCCAAGTATTTCAGCTGCATTCCGTGGGAGGACGCTTCCTCCATGTTATTTGCAGCCCAGAGAGTGCTCCTTCGCTCTTAAATACGTCAACGTAGTAGTTCCTAAATTGAAGGACTTTCTCTTGTATGTCTACATTATAATAATCAAAATCAAGAAACATTTTATAATACTGTTATCTAACCAATAACCCATATTCAAATTTTATCAATTGCCCCAATAACTTTCTGTATAGTTATTTTCTCTGATCAAGGATCTATTTAATGATCATGCATTGAATTTAGTTGTCATGTTTCTTTAGTCTCCTTTAATCTGGTATAGTTTCTTAATCTGTCATTGATCATTTGGTTAAGGTGTGCTTAACAGTTTTTTCTACTGTAAAGTTACTATTTTTGTGAGGTTTTTTTAAGGGCTAGAGTTTGAATATGATTACAAGATTATAAGGAAAACTCTAGACAAATGCTGTCCAATAGAACTCTCTGAAATAATGGAATATTCAATTTTGTACTGTTCAGTGTGGTAGCCATTGCCACATGGGGCTCTCAAGCACTTGAAATGTGGCTCGTGCAAATGAGGCAATTTAAGGGTATAATTTGAATTAGAAAAATTCCAGAGAACATTC
>NW_011888863.1:1823944-1826515 GCF_000151845.1 Pteropus vampyrus
TGTACGTTGTCTTCTTTTCCTTCAGCTGAAGTTCCTTTGGGAAGCTCTTTGCTGAGCCAGGGTTGGAGAAATTCCATTCCTGTAACTGTAACTGTTGTTTTGACTGGCTTAGCGCAGCAGTTCAGAGCTGCAGTTTGAAGAATTCTCAAGCAAAGGGACTTTGTCTTGTTGATGAGTCCAGAATTCAGATAGAATCTTGAATATAGTAACAAGAGTCATCATTGTTGTCTGAAATTATAATTCTTGAAGGTAATTGGGTTTAAAAGCACAAGTATTTGGGAGAGTGATTTCATCCTCAATAAATGTAGACTGTGTTTTCTTTAAGGTACGTAGTGGAAGTTGTGACCCCGAAATGCCCCTATAAGACTTTGCAGATGGTTATTTTCGTGTGCTGCTTGGCATATGTTCAAGGAAACCACAGGGGAAAATTGGCTTTGAGATGCTTGTGCTTTAAGGTATATGCTGAGATACTTTGTAAAGAGTCATTTTCTTGCCAAATATAACATTCAATTACCAACTGGAAGTGTAAAAGTTCATATATTCATGAAATTTTTAGCAACGAGTTTAACAGGCCTGCTTAATGTTTCATTTTTTCCATTCTTCACTGCCTACCTAATTTACCACTAGAGGGCGTTGTTGGCAGTGATATTGAGAGAATGCAAAACAGAGAATTTTGCCTAATTTTTTTGAAATCTTTTTCAATTTTTATTTCAGCCAGTAAATAATTATGTACATTTAAAGGATACTTTGTTTGTTGTTTTTGTTCTTATATTTAACACCCCAAATTCTTAACTTCTAGACTGTTTTTGGTTCATTAATTTAATAAAAGATAAATGTAAACTTTTTTCCAGATTTTTAACTAATTCTAAATCTAGAATCTATGATGTTATATATTCTGGGACATCTTGTTTTGGAATGTTATCAAGCACTTGGGGACTCATTATTTTTTATTTACCAATTAGTGAAACAATTCTATTTTCTAAATCATACATTTCCTGATATTTGTCAGAGGATCTTGGGGATGGGAAAGGGCCTATTTATAATAAAGTTGCTTCTACATACTGATGAGGGGCTGTCTAAATCTAAAAATGATAAGAGAAGTCCTTTGCATTTTGAGACAACTGTATTACTTGTTGGAATTCCTCCATGTGAAGAGAAAAGTTAGCCTCTTTGGAATTCATTTTATTAGACAAGATCCTTTAGTTGCAAGTAATAGAAATCAAATCAGGTATGCTTATGCATAAAAAAGGGGGAATTTATTGTTACGAAATAGAGATGTCTCATGGACTGTGGCTAATGTGAGAATTAGAAGCTAGAGGTCTGTCAGGACACTGCTCCATTCTCTTGTGTTTGTTTCTCTCTACATCATTACTTCATTCTGCTCTCTCTGCATGTCAGTATTCTCCATTTTTTATATCCCCTTGGCAAATATGAGCTGTTTGAATGAGTAAAACAGACATACCTTCTGTTTCCACTACCATGTTTGCTTTGTTCATGTGTCCATCATGCCTGCACTGGGTAACCAATGGCAAAGACCGGCTAATGTCATTTTGTCTCCTTAGTTGTTTAGGGCTTTTTCCATGGTAGACGCTTTCCAGTCAGTATCCACATGTAATAACGTCTTCACATTTCATGTTGTCACCCATATGTTTGTCCACAGACCTCCTTGTCTCTGATCTTCCAGTTCTTCTTCCAGTTCCCTAAACAGACAATCAGGCCATTGGCCACTGCCCAGGAAAATTATATATATATAATGTTCACCTTGAGTCACTTCTACTTCCACCAAAGGTGAATGACACACATTCTACCATTCACAGCTCTACCATCAGGAAGATTTCCCTCTACTGTCTTTCCAAGTCTAACACAGAGGGGCATCGAGCTTTAGTTTGAATTAGAATCATTTGGAGGGCTTTTTAAAACACAAAATACTGGGCATAACCCCCAGAGTTTCTGATATGGTAGGTCTGGGATAGGACCCAAGACTGTATTTCTAACAAGTTTCTAGGTGAGGCTGATGTTTCTGGTCTAGGAACTACACTTTGAAAACCACTGCTCTAGAGGTTATAATATGCATCCTTAACTTATTACAGTCCTTAAGTAGCATTTACCACTTTGTGAACAATGCAAAATATTCATATCTCCAAAATTTTCCTTATTTCTGATAGCCCTTTTTGCCATTATTGTCACATATTTTACTTCTACTTATAAACTAAAATACATGTTATTGTTTTTATTTTTGTTGTTTTAAATAGTCTAGTCTTCTAAAAAGTTTTAAAAGAATTAGTCTTTTATATTTATCTATATTTTACCCTTTCTAGAGCTCTTCATTCTTTTTTAAAATTTCACACTTCCACTTGGGATCTTTTTTTTTAATCCTGAAGAACTTGTTTTAGAATTTTTTTTTTGTATTGCAGATTTACTAATGAAAAATCTCTTCAGCTTTGGTTTGTTTGAAAATGTATTTAACCTTCACTTCTGAAAGATACTTTCACTTGGTAAAGAATGCTGGGTTAGCAGTTTCATTTTTTTTCTAACACTTTGAAGATGTCATTTAATTGTCTTTTAACCTCC
>NW_011888863.1:1827160-1865360 GCF_000151845.1 Pteropus vampyrus
TTTCAGGTTGCTTTGGTTCCCATCTGGTTTCAAAAATATTGAGAATGAGATCTGTCCTGTGTTTAAATTTTAGCTGTTTCCTCTATCTAACTTTAGGATTTAATCACTGAGAGACTATGGAGACCTCTCTACTTTCCCAATCTAGTGTTCCAGCTTCACAAACTGCACATTATTCATCAGAAGCTTGTGAGTGAAGGCTGATTGGTGGGGAGGACTGTTTGTTTTTTTGCGGGGGTGGGGAGCGGGTTCCTGTAGAGTCCAAGATTATCACTCATGCTCACGTGGTCATTTTAGACTCTGTTAGAGTTTCTTTTTCTTTAGAAGAATCTCTTTTCTTATGACAAGCTCAATCATTTACCTATTCCAAGCTCAGCAAATGCTACCAGGGAGAAAAAAATTCTTCAGTCTGGAATGTAATTCTTTTAGACTTCTTTGCATTATTTTATTTTATTTATTTATTTATTTGTTTGTTTGTTTGTTTGTTTGTTTATAATTTTACTTTCTCCATTTCATCCTACTTGTTGTAATGATAACTATGGTCTTCTACAGGCTTTATATCATAACCTAAAACATAACTCATCTAACTTATTTGTCATCCTTATGAAAATCATGCAAATTAGAAATTTTTATTTTACAGAGTAAGATGAAGCTTAGAGTGGACCACTTACCTAACATCATCCTGTTTGTAAGCAAAAGAATCAGAATTTCAGTGCAGGCTGACCTTTCCATACCTTCAATCATGTGCTCATCTTCCTTCCCCAACCTACTCCCTTTACTCTTTCTATTATAAGTGCAGTGCTGGAAGGTGAATCAGAAAAAAATAAAATGTTTTGTGGTTCTAGGCTTTCTCCCCTTTAGAATTTGTAATATCTGTCAGCATGTTCAAAGACCTACACTAAAGAACTTATTTAATACAATGTTTTCTAAACTTATTTGATCTTGGGACTTGCCCCCACTTCAGCAAATAATATCTATTAACACTTCACAGAATTGGAGTTATGTGAAATACATTTTGCACAAATCAGCACTACATTATTCTGCCTCCCATATTCTACTGGGTATGTCATCCTAAAAGGTCATTTACACATTATCTTAGAACAACTCACCAAAGCATCTGACAAAAGACTACAGTGTTAAAGTTTATTAATATTATTATTCCCTATAGAAGAAACATACATTAACTGAATATTTAGAATAAAGTTATTTTAAGCCATGCCTTTTTTTTTTAAAAGCGGGGAGGAATGGTAGATGTAAGAAAGAATAAATGAAGTTAGCATAATAAAACATATCATTTTATTTAGAAGATATTCTCATACTTAAATTATGAAGAAGGTTGCTCCGTCCCTACCAGCAATGAATCATTTTGGAATATATATAAAAATGTTACTTTAGAAGTATTTTATATTGAAAGAACAAGGAAGTTCAACAACTGAGAAACTTAGAGCTGTTCAGACAGAGGTAATATAAACAGAAGTTTTTTCTCCACAAAGTTGAGTCATTGAATATCACCATCTCATATTAATATTTTTACCTAGATTTAACTATAAAGGTTAAAATAGAACCTATAAAATATGTATGTTGCAGGAAATATGTTAGAATGTGTAAATTTAGATAAGATTCATGATATAAAATTTCTCTTGAACTGAAAATTGAATTGAATTCCACTGGATCTTATAGCATTTCTACCAAGTTCCAGAGTAAATGAACGTCCGTGTTTTTGGAGACAGAAGAGTCCTGTGTGTGATTTGAAATCATCGTGACCATGATTTGCTGAGTGGAAAAGTTTAGTGTATTAGACTCAGCTGTACCTCCCTGATGCTAAATCCCAAATGTTTGCTGAGAAACATGTGACTACTTTTGACCAAAAAAAAAATCAAACTTCATTTATCTTTCCAATGTTACATGAAGAAATGCTATTATAAAGAATACAAAAACACAACTTTTACCTCAGAAAAATATAGTGACCCCTGACATACCCATAATCGCAACTTAATCAATTATCACCTCTTGGCCAATCTTATTTTATCTATTGTTCCTCCCACTTTCATCATCTCAAGCTTTTCACACCTAAGAGATTATTTTAAGGCAAACCCTGGACATCTCACTTCAGAATGATTCTCCAAAGATCTTTTGTTTCTTGTATATTACTATTTTTTAAAAAATAAAACTTTTATTTTGGAAGCATTTTAGATTTACAGAAAATTTGAGAAGACAGTACAGAGTTTTCATAAACCTTATAACCAGTTTTCTCTATTGTTAATATTTTACATCAGTGCGGTACATTTGCCACAATTAGTGAACCAGTATTGACACACCATTAGTAACTAGAGTCCACAGTTTTATTCAGATTTCCTTTGTTTTTACTTAATGTCATTTTTGTTCTAGGATCTTATCCAGGACACCACATTATATTTAGTTATAGTGTCTCCTTAGACAACTCTGGCTGTAGCAGTTTCTCAGACTTTCCTTTTTTTTTTTTTTTTTTTTTTTAATGGGAAACACTAAGTAATGACATACTTCATCCTTCTAGGAAGGCTAAGTGATTTTCCTGATGTCACTTAGCTAGTGAGTGGTAAGGCTGGAGACATAATGTAGATCTCTGGACAATAGATTCAGTCCTTTCCATCAAACCCTGATGCCACCCTGCTTTTTGTGCTCTTCATCATTGAGTCAACAGATGCTATACTATCATTTATGTGGCAATCTGGAAAGATATAGAATTTGCCTATTTAAGAGAGAAGGAAGCTTGGTTAACTATCAACCGGTTTTGCTTCACAGAGAGAAGAGGTGGTCTATATCTCTCGGTAAGAAGAAAGTTCCCATTCTGGCAGGGGGTCCTTCAATTTCTCCTTGCTGATTCAGTCATGGGGGATGAATGGCCAGTGAAGCACTTATTTATTTTTAACCTCAGCTAAGAAAAAATGGTGACTGAAGTAAAAGAACTACACATCTGATCTTTACAAAATAAAGGTAATCCAGATGTTGTCTTAGCCTTCACATTATTTCCATCCTTTTCTCTGCTAGCCTGTGTACCACAGGAGCTGCAAGGCTGTGATTTATATCTCCCAGACCCTCTTTACAGTAGAGTTTTGAATTCAGTTTAAGTAATGATAACGAGATGAATTCTTGCAAGATTAAGAAGGTAAAGGAACATTCTTCAGGCATAAGTGGTAAGTGTGTGAACTTCAGCAGATGTGGGTTTTTGCAGTTGTGGAGCAGTCATGACTTTTAGCAGTGATTTCTTGCAGTTTCCAGACCACTGGGCAGCAGCAGGAACTTCCTGATTCTTTGGACAAAAACTACAGCTAAATACTGAAGCCCGTGGTCCCTCAACCCCTGCAATTTTTGCTCACAGTTCTTCCAATGGTTTTGAAAGCACCTGCTTCTAAGTACTAATCTTTTTCTGTTTGAAATACATAAAGTAGTTTTTGTTTTTTTCATTGAAATTTGATTTAAAAAGTTGTAATCAAAGTGTCTATGTCTGAAGTTCAAATGGTAGGACCAATTTATATCTCTGATAGTAAAGGAAATGGAAAAATACAAAGTATGTTGTGAATCAAATGAATCACATATTTTTATTTAAAAATAAAAAAGTACAGAAAAGTTAGAACAGTCAAAACTTTGCCTTGTCTTTTTTTAATCTTAAAGATAAAGCTAAGTCTACTTTAATCTTCACATTCCCTTCATATCATTTTCTAATACCTTCTCTGTTCCCCAAAGCAGCCACTATATTGAGTTTGTTTATATACTTCCAATCTCTCTCTCTATAAAATATATAAATAATTACTTATTTCTAATATATTTAATATATTGTATATATTATATACATATTACATATAAATAATAGCATCATATGCACATATTCTCCATCTCGCATTTTTTCTCAACATCAAATTTTAGAGGTTGATTCATGTTAATATGCATAGATCTAGTTCAATCGCTTCAATTCCTTTATAGTGTTTCCCGATGATTAATTATTCTACATTGTATTAATATGTTCCCTTATTGATGGGCATTTAGATTTTTTTCAATTTTTGTGCTATCATTAAAACAATGATATTATAAGCTCCTCTTGTTTTGAATGCTTTCTGAGTCTCAAAGTTTGGGAAAGGTAAGGCAAGATATATGTCTTTAAAAGTATCTTTTACTCGTTGGTATTTTCTTATAAGATACATGCTTAACACTGATATGGTTCATACACTCGAAAATCTGAGAAATGTCTGATTTCAAATGATCAAACAAAAGAGATAGTTTAAGTGAATAGACTTTTCTCAAATTCTCCATCCCTTCTGACTCTATGAAGTCATGGAGACAGAAAGGAATCATTAACAATAATTTATGAGTCTTTGGTTTTTAATATGCGCCGTTGCAGTATTTGCTTTATAGTACCTTATTGGGCCCACATCAAAATGTAGCACTATTAAATTCCCTCTTTTGGATTTCACTCATCTATACTTTTTGCTTAGGCTCAATGTCAATTTCTTGCTTCCTGACAAATACCCTGGCAGTACAGAAATCAATTTTGGAGTACAGAATCTAGTAAGTGCAAGAATTATCCTTAGTGACTATGTGGTATAGCCCTTAACAAGGGTATTTAGTCACTCACTTTAAGGCATGTTTCAAGCAGAGAGATATGCTTTGCAGAGTTGCAACTCCAAGAGAGTTGAGATGAATCATAGTAGTTGATTAGTCTATGGTGGTGATGAGTCACTGGAACCAAAACATTTTGCAAAGTGCTTGGCTGATGACCAAATGATCTGGCTTGAACTACTGAGATATGACATTTTGGAAAATGGGAAGAAAATTGTAATATCTTCTTATCTCCTCATGGAACATGTTTGTCAGCCACCTAGAGGAATATTTTCATTTTTGCATATACTGCTCCCTTGACTTGGAACACCCACTCTAATACCACTATTCTAACTTGCAAATTCCAATTATTCTTCTCTCAAGACCCATCTCAGAACTGAAATGTTTTCTGAGATACAGTTACTCCCACCACTGAGCCCCACAGCTGTTGGTTTCTACTGTTATTAGACAATCTATCAAATATACCTCTCCCTATGTTTATTTTCTTTATGTTCTTCTGGGGCAGAGACCCTGTCTTGGTTGTCCTTATATACTTAGCACATGACATGTATCAGGGCTCGATTTACTTTTGTTTTTTGTTCAATGGACATTTCTGTTTATGTAGGCACTATGAGTTGCTAATAATTATAACGGTAATGGTTAACACTGAGTGCTTCTTATTCTAAAAATTTTACAGTTTCAGGTCTTACATTCAAGTCTTTGATCCATTTGAATTAATTTTTGCGTATGTTGTAAGATAGTGGTCCAGTTCTCTTTTTGTTTTGCATGTTGTTGTTCAGTTTTCCCAACACACTATTGAAGAAACTGTTTTTTCTCCATTGTATATTCTTGGCTCCTCTGTTGTAAATTAATTGATCATATATGTGTGGGTTTATTTCTGGGCTCTCTATTATTTTCTATTGATCGATGTGTCTTGTTTTTTTATGCCAATATATACTGTTTTGATTAGGATAGCTTGCAGTATAGTTTGAAATCAGGGAGCTTGATGCTTCCATCTTTGTTCTTCCAAGTTCTTATGTGCTAGGTACATAGAATTACATTATGTTAACTCATTTAATTCTACATCACCATCCAGGAGATAAGTACTGTAATCCCTTTTATAGAGAAGGATGCTGAAGCACAGAGAGGTAAAGAAACTTGTTCTAAGTCATATAGCTTCTAAGTGGTAGAGTTAGGAATTACATTCAAGCATTCTGACATCAGAGGCTGCATGCTTAAGCACTGTGCTATATTGCCTCTTTTTTATGTTAGAAAGAGAATCTAAAGATCATTGTAATGAAACAAAATAAATAATTTCAAAAAGGAAAATAAGAATTGCAGTCTCCGAAAGAGAATGTCTCAGGATTAATTCCAAGGCTGTACTTGAATGAGTTAGAGCTATACATCTTTGCCTGAAGAGAAATCTCTTTTGTATAGCTAAGAAAACCAAATTGTAGAATAACTATGTGGTGCGATTCTTTGTAATTAGAAGAACATGCTAGAAGGCTCATACAGCCTGAAACTCTCCCTTTCGCATCTTTCTCCATGCTTACAAAACAAATATAAGTAGGCCAGGGTATACATATCGGTTTATGACACTGAGGGGACTAAGTAGAGAGATGAGCTTATTAATTTTTTATGTATTATTTTATTGGTTTCAGTGGCAACATGTCACTCTTCTAATATTTGGAGAGGAATTTAATAAGGAGAAAATTATTGAAGATGAATAAAGTAAAATTCTAGTGAGAAATTTCAGAGATGACGACTTGCCAAGTCATACCTGGTAGGCAAAGCCAACTTAATTCAAACCTGTTTCCATGAAACCCTCATATTGGTAGTTTCATTCTTAAAGACTGTAGGAAATGAAGAAATTGTGTCCTGAGGCTGGACCAGACCTAGTGGGGTGTACCAAACTCATTTATACATCTCCCTAACTCACGTTGCCCACTTACCCCTCAGGCCTTGGCAATTGGGTCATTGAGGAGCCCTGGCCACTTGCCCCCACCTTCTATCTTAGTCTGTCCTGGGTGAGACCCCTCATGCATCCCTGTCTGACCAAGTATTTCACAAAGGCTTTGGCTCCTGAGGTCATTGCTGGCTTTGGAGGAAGCACATGTGATAGGATAGGAGATCTGGCTTCCCCAGCAGCTACCTTAATGGGCTGGGAAACACTACCTTGAGTACAGAAGAGGTACAACCCATTTGGAGAAGAAACGGAAGAGAACCAGAACATAAATCCTTCTCTCACCTTCTCATTGATCTTGTGAGGTTCAGTGGTTCCACGTGGCCTTTTCAGAAATAATCTGTGTGGTCAAGCGACAGACTAGGTCTTCTTGTGGAACCATGGCCGGTTCCACAATGCACCAGGAAGCCTGTGCCTGAATTCCTCCAGGTACTACCTGATGTGACTTTTTCCCTTGCTGGATCTGCTCTATGTTGTTGTGCTGAAATGAACTGTGGCTGTGATTATGCTGCCTCGGGGGTAATGAGCCCTGTGAGCCTTTCTAGTGAGTCACCCAACATGTGGGTGGTCTCGGGACACCCAAAATACCATCATTTGTATTTTTCATGTCTCAAAGTTTGAGTCTTTTTCATATCAACTATGTCTCTTCTTAATAAGCTCTATCTTATATCTACCATCTTGAACATATGGAATATATTTATTATATTTATTATAATTTTTATTTTAATTATTTTAATGTCCATGTCTACTAATTCTGTCATCTGTGTCACTTCTGTGACTGTTTGTCTTGAATTATTATTATTTTTTTTAGCAGGGCTTGCATTTTCCTGTCTTTTGGTATCCTTCGTTGAATGTCAGATATGGTGAATTTTACCTTGTTGTTTATTGGCTATTGTAATATTCCTTGAGATATCCTTGAGACTTTTTCTGCGGTTAACTGAAATAATTTGATCCTTTTGAAACTTAATTTTGAGCCTTGTTAGGCAGGACCAGAGCAGCCTTTTGGCCCCACTACCGAGGCAGGACTCTTCTGGTTCCCTGTGTTTTATGAGGATTTTCTGGCTGGTAAGGACACAAAGCACTCAGTCCTGTATGAGTCCCAGGGATTGTCCTGCCTGTTTTTTGAGGTGATTCTTTCTTAGATTTGTCTCTTCACCATTTCTTCATGTGCATGTACTGATCCGTACTCAGCTTAAGACTCAAGAGGAACCCTAAAGAAATCTGAAATTTCTCTCAGTGTAACTCCTCCCTCTCCATTCAGCTCTCTCCTCTCTGGGGCTTTTCCCTGTAACTTGTAGCTGGCTTGGCCCCTTCAAATTCTCAACTCTGTCTCTTCAACTCAAGGAGACTGCTGGCCCTTGTTTGGGCTCCTTCCTGCTGAGGCCTGGAAACTAGGTAGTGAGCTAGGGACATCACAGGGCTCTCCTTGTTTGTCTCTCTTCTCTAAGGGATCGCTGCCCTCCCCTGCTGGTTGCCCAGTGTCTTAAAAAACATTGTTTTATATATTTTGTTCATTACTTTTTTAGTTTTTCTAGCCTGTGACTCTATCCTGCTCAAAAGCTGATATCTATGCTCCACACTATTCTTTCAATCATGAAGTTAAGGGCCTTGACTTCTCATCACTGGGTACAATGCCTGGCACACAGACAGTCAAACATTATCTGTTGAATGACTAAATGAATAACTGGTCTCCCTAATTTTAATATAAAGTTAAACATATAGAATTATTCTTCATTCCCTAGACTAAACACTTATTAGTAAAAGTTCAGAAAATTTTATTTAGGTCTATGAGGGCTTGCGGGAGAAATCCTTGGTTGGCCACTTAGTAACTGTCTGACCCTATGGCCTTTTCCCTCCTGAAGATAACATGTACCTTGCACGGCAGGCATGAGAATTAACTGAGAGGTGATGTATGTGAGGTGTACAGTAAATTCTCAGTGAAAATGAGAGGTCTTGCTATTGTTCTTGATGTCCTTAAATAGTGACCTTACACTGATATAAGGCTTTATAATTCATGTGCTTTCCAAATATTTTTCTTATATAATCCTGACAATATATTTTCTCCCAAATAATTACCTAGGTTTAATATAAAGCAAACAAAAGTCCCAAGAATCTTGTGAAAGAAGGAAAAAAACCCTAAAACCAGCTAATATTTGAGTATTTGGAGACTCGAGAGCAGAGCTTCGCTTCTATGGAGGGCTCTTGAACATCACACTCTATTTCTGGCTTTGAAAAGGAACATCTGGGCTTGATTGATAGACTTTGTTTCTCAAATGTTCAACCTGCTCTTCATCTAGTTATATATGCTGAAAGCTGTTTTTCGCAGATTCCCCTTTGTACTCATTGTCTGGGGTGTAAGGCCTAAAATTAATATTATGTGATGCCTTGACAGCTGGTAAAATTCAGAGGGCCCTGAATGGCCTAACTGCAAGTTTTCCTCCCCGTGCTACTCTCACGGATAAGACCCCCCTCCCCGCCCCAGCCAAAAGACCTTCTTATCAAGGGGACCAGGCATAGTTTCTGCTTCCCTGACTAATGAGTTTTAGTTCTCTGCTAGCCTGTGGAATCATTCAAACAAGCCAATCGCAGCCTCCTGTGGGATCCAGGAGGCACCCCACCCTCTTGATTCCACAAAGTCAGCTGCCCCCTAGTCCTCAACTATTCACTCTGCCCCTGAGTGCAACCCCTGTGTGGCCCTACCTGAGGTGCTGTGTCTTCTTCCCCTCCGCTGAGGGCATATGTGACCAATAAATGGCTGTTGATTTCATCTGTCCGATGTTGAGTGTCAAGTGTTTGGCCAACCTCAGAACCCTAGGACGGACTCTCTCTTTTGAAAATGTGGTGACAACAGGGTGACTAAAACATCATCCATGTCACTCATTTGCACTGCCTTTCCTCACCTCTCAGTGCTCCTGGGGAGATGTGGAGGCAGAGCTTCTAGATTTACTCATTCGAACAAAAAGATCAGGTTAAAGGGTCTTGGAAGGGAGGAAAGGGCGGGGAGAAAGAAGGCGCTTAAAAGTGGTCTTGCTAATAATCCTTTGAAAACTCTGGGAGTTTAGAGACAGATACTAGTTCCCACAAGAGTTTGCGAGGGGGAAATAAAAAGCCCAACCCAGCCTCTCCTGCTCTGGCTCTGGGCACTGGCTTTCCTCGCATACTGGGAAAGAACACGGAGCGTGGCGGGGCAGGGTGTTCCTCCTCTGCGCTCCCTTAGTTCCTTCATCCTCACTGCTGGTGGGGAGGAAGCCTTTTAGTCTGATTATATATTCACGTAATGCTGTGAGAGGCGATCAGTATTAGGAAGAGGAAGGTTTGCTTGTTTAACGACTTCTTCGGTCTAGAATCCCAGTGGGGATGTTGGAAGCCATTGTTACATCCTCAAACTGAACCAGCAGAGGTGGTCGGTCCGGTGGCTTTGGAGAGGAGGTAAGAAAAAAGCCAGAGCCTTGGAGTGGGCAGAGGGACAGAAAAGGAAAAAGTATCAGTAAAGTGTCTGTTCTGTTAGAACTGACGTATTTCAAGATATAAAATATAATTTTCACTAACCTTTTTAAACAAGAATATTGTTAAATAAAAGAAAAAAGAAACACACGATGTGGTTCTGACTGCAGTTTATTTCCCTAGAAAATTCTTAGTTCCAGAAACATTAAATAAGTCAAGGAGCAAAAAAATAATTTCATTTAAAGGGAGAATTTAATGAATCTGGACATTTTTCATAGGCAGTTGGTTTTAAAATCTTCTGGATAGCTGGTAACTAGTGTAGTTGTTTTAGATGATAAAGGTCTCTTTCCACATTGAATGAGTCAGAATGGCCTCTTCTAAGAGAGTGAGACACAGAATCCTAGGAATACTCATTGAACAGTCTGAGAACAACACAAATAACTCACTAGGCTCTATCCTAAAGGCTTGCTTACCCGCATATCTCAGTCTCTGCAACTGCCCTACAGGTAGGTGCTGTCACTCGTTGCTTGTGTGACTTCCAGCAAGTTACCTAACCTCTCTGAGGCCCATCTGTAAAATGGGTGGAGTCACAATACCCATCTTATAGAATTTCTGCGAAAATTAAGAGATGGAATCAATGTGAAGTACTTAGCCTGATTCCTAGTACACATTAACTGTGAAAGGGAGCAATACATGCCACCCCAAAATATGCCTCTTCAGCACAAGAATTATTTTGACAAACTGCAGATACAGGAGAAGCTCTGAAAACAGAGAAGAGAAATTTACATTAGAAAAGGGGCTTGTACCTGGAAGAGAGCTATGACCAGAGACAACTTTTTCACCTGAGAGACTTATCTACAAGGCAGGGCAACCTCTGTTTAACAAACATTTCCTCTTCTCTTTGAAGTCCCAGTCCCCTATCCCTTTCCTTAGCTCATGGTATGTAAGTCACAAATGTGTGGCCCCCTTTTGAATTTCACATCTTTATGGCACTCCTGTACATACATACTTAATTTTTTTTCTTCAGTTAATCTGTCTTTTCTTACAGGGGGTTTTCAGCCACAGAACCTAGAACGATAGAGGGAAAATTATTTTTTCTCCATAGCTGCTAAAAGTATTCATCCTTAAAAGGCTATGCTATTTTTACTCCTGACTATCCAAAGGAAGTGTTTACAGACTATGGATGTTAAAAATACTTGAAATTTCGAAAGCACTCATAACATCGAATATTCCTTCCCTGGGTCATCATTTGAGTGCGAGCTTGGCTCAGTACAGGAGGCAGGTCTGTTACAGCCAGACCATCTCTCAGGCCACTGGCTATTTGCATCTTCTGGCCCAAGGTATACAGTGCATGTGATACAGCACAGTGGCTAAGACATGGACTGTGGAGCCAGGTTGCCTATATTCTAATCCCAGTACTGCCATTTAGTAGCTGTGTAACTTTGGGCATTTAGTTAACCTCCCTCTGCTTGTTTCCTCATCTGTAAAATGGAAAGAATAGCAGTGCCTGCCTCAGAAGATTGTCATAAGGATTAATGGAGACAGTGCAGTTACCTGGGATATAGTGAGCACTCGTCTGTGGTCGCTAGGACATTTTGATGAATGACATTTGAATAGAGGACTACTCAAAGTAGGTCCTAGTACAAAATACTAATAAGGTGTAAATTGGGAGTTCTCATCCTATTATGCGGAGAAGTCTTTGAAATAGATGGTTTTGGGTGCTTAAACAGCCAACATGTATTAAGAACTATTTATTTGCAAGGAACTGTGCTAATCACTTTACCTTTTTTAACTTATTTAATTTTAGTAATGATGCCATATGATAGGCACTATTATTCTTCTCATTTTATGGATGAGAAAACTGAGGCACAGACAAGTTAAGCACCCATTGCTTCAAGCGGTAGGCAGGACTTACTATCTTGAAGGGCCACGTAGAAGCAGTTTGGGGCACAGAGCAGACTCAACCATAACGTTCACATGCTGAATGCTGGGCTATAGATCAGAAGGCAGCAGCCTGGGCTGGGAAGGGAGAGTGAGTTGCTAAACCTTTGCAAATTCAGTTACTAGTTCTACTAGTTTGCAGAGTGGGGCAGAAGTGTGGTGGTGATGAGAGCCTGCAGGGCACGTTCTGTAACCTCTCACCTAGAAGCCACTGCCACAAGAGGCCACCTCACTACCCCTATTAGCAGGGGAGACTGCAGAAGTCTTTCCCAAACCTCAGGTGCCTGGTGTTCATGTGAACTGATATAAGCAAAGGAGAAAGGGATGGAGCCAGTTTCTTGGGGTAACATGCCTTTTTGTACAGATGGCTCTTTTCTGCTCAGAAATATCCATCCTACCATCAGTTTGAAAACTCAGTTTCCAGAATTCCCTGTTTACAAGGAGAAGGACACAGGGAGCGTGTTAAACTGTCTTCAGGTAACACTAATCCCTTCGAGTTGCTGCCTGACCAAAAAGATTGAATTTAATGTCATCCAGCTGAAAACAAGAAAGAGAAAAGGAACTGGAAGCCAAATGATGTGTGTGGTTGGGGTTGGGATGGGAGTAAGGATGGGGCTGGGAGAGAATGGGAGTCTGAGAGGGAAATTGGTTGGGCACCAGAGACAGTTATTCCTGTTCCTAATTTCTCTTAAGCCTTCTTTGGAAATGCCATTCAAAAAGACCTCATGTGACTCTTTGGCACGGATGGTGTAGAATGCTGGCCTTTGGGAGAGAGCACACAGGAGCATTGTCTCTTTCATCTTTAAAAACACTTTACCTTCTATTCAGTAGCTGTCTTACTGCAATTTAAGTTCCCATCAGTCAAGTAGACATTAAGTGGCTTTTTATATGAATAAAGAGTTCTGACTATGCAATGGTCTCTGAAAAGCAATCTATTCTTGTAAGCTCTTTTAAATTTTCTTTTGGCCTCAGCAACTACGTACAGATATATCCAGAGGTGGAATTTTTTTCTGTGCAGATGGAACTCCACAACCACAAAATTAATATGCTAAAAATTCACTGCTGGAGCAGCCTTTAAAGGTCATCTCCAGGTAACATGATCGAGAAAGTGCTTTTGCTGTTAATTATTGTCCTTATTTAGAGTATAAACATTAAGAAATTTTAAAAAATTTAAAGTGTTCACGATAGCTAATTTGAAGAATATGGATAAATGAATTGAAGAAAATGAAAATCATTTATAATTACAATACTGAGACAACTTCCATTGAAAATTTTTGTTCATTATCACTTATATGTGGGATATAAACCTAAAAGCAACAAATGAACAGGACAAACAGAGACTCAGGGACATGGACAATGGACTAGTGGTTACCAGAGGGTAGGGGGTGGGGGAGGAGAGGAGAGGTAGATGGGGTAAAGGGGATCAAATATAAGGGGAGAGGGTGAAGTGGGTAAAGGGGATCAAATATATGGTAGCTAAAGAAAACTGGACTTTGGGTGGTAATCACACAATAGAATATATAGATGTCAAATTATAATGTACACCTGAAAATTATATAATTGTATTAACCAATGTTACCCTAATATACTTTAAAAAAAAAAAGAAGAACAAGATAAAGAGACAACCATACAAATGAGAAAATATATTTGTAAGCAACACCTCCAATAATGGCCTAATATCCAAAATATACAAAGAACTCATACAACTCAAAAACAACAACAAAAAAACCCCAAATGATCCAGTCAAAAAATAGGCAGAGGACTTGAACAGACACTTCTCCCTAGAGGACATACAAATGGCTAACAAATCTATGAAAAGATGCTCAACATCGCTAGCTATTAGGGAAATGCAAATCAAAACCACAATGAGATACCATCTCATACCTTTTAGAATAGCTATAATTAACAGAACAAGTAATAACAAATATTGGAGAGGATGGAGAGAAAAAGGAACCCTTATATACTGCTGGTAGGACTGCAAATCGGTACAGACGCTATGGAAAACAGTATGCAGGTTCCTCAAAAAACTAAGAATTGACCTACCATATGATCCAGCAATCCCTCTACTGGGTATTTATCCCAAAGACTTGAAAACCCATATCCAAAAAGATATTTGCACACCGATATTCATAGCAGCATTATTCACGTGGTCAGGACATGGAAGCAACCAAAGTGTCCTACGATAGATGATTGGCTAAAGAAGCTGTGGTACATATATACAATGGAATATTACTCAGCCATAAGAAGAGATGAAATACTGTCATTTGCGACAACATGGATGGAACTCGAGATAATCATGCTAAGCAAAATAAGCCAGACAGAAAAAGTTGAAAATCACATGATATCACTTATATGTGGGATATAAACCTAAAAGCAACAAATGAACAGGACAAACAGAGACTCATGGACAGGGACTATTGACTAATGGTTACTAGTGGGGTAGGGGAGGGAGGAGGAAGGTAGACAGGGTAAAGGGGGTCAAATATAGGGTTTAGGGGGAGAGTGAAGTGGGTATAGAGGATCAAATATATGGTAGCTGAAGGAAACTGGACTTTGGATGGTAAACACACAATAGAATATACAGGTATCAAATGATAATGTATACCTAAAAATTATATAATTGTATTAACCAATGTTACCCCAATAAACTTAATTAAAATTTTTTTTTAAGAAAGAAAATTTTTGTTCAGAATATATCTATATCTCTTTGTCACTATATATCTAGCAATTGACCTATGCCCGCAATAATGTTTTGGAATGTTTACCAATTTTTATCATAAATTTTATTGAAGTATAATATACAGACAGAAAAGTATACAAATTATAAGTGTACTTATGTACAAATTAATGTTTTTATAAGCTGAACACACCTGCGTGCCTAACACCAACTCAAGAAATAGAAAGTTACTAAAGCTAGTTTGTATTCCCTCTGCATTTAACTTGTACCCTGAGGCCTTTTCTCTAACTCAAGTACCTAGGGTTTTACACTTTCATGTCCTGTGAAAGGAGGTCTCAGCAGAACACAGAGAAAAAGAACTTTACTTTCTGACAGAGATCCAAAAATATCATGAGAGATTTGGAAGAACATTTGTCAATTGAGCTGATTTTTCTAACCCTAAGACTAGATAAAGGATTCTTGCATGGGTGAAGAGGAGAGAAGCAAGCAAGCAAATAGAGCATAAACATTGGTTGGTCTCTTGGGGCACTGGCCTTGCCCTAGTTCAGAAACTCTATCAGAGGAGCTATTGATAGAAATTTTGATCCCCACAGAAATGTTTCCAGATCCAATAGCACCCTGCTTTCAATACTATGAAGGCATGAACCCTTGTTCACCTCAACTAAAATAGCCCCCACACACCATTTCTCAGTGTAGCTTTCCATGTCCCAATGTGCATGTCTTAGTCACGCAGGTGATTCTGATGCAGATGGTCCTCAGTCCTCAATATCAGAAACACAGTGTAGGCTTTTGTCCAGGCTGTGACCATGGTTACCACACTTGTCTGTACATCAGAATTACCTAGGGACCTTGTTAAATATATAGATTCCCAGGACCCGCTACTGAATTTGATCAGGCCTGGCAATCTGAATGCTGAACGACTCCCTAACTGGTTATTATGCAACCGGTCTGGCATTCATTGGAGGATTGGATTTGGGAAGTGCTCTTCCAGTGACCTGTAAACTATGCCATTTTACAAGGACGGATTCAGTGTAATGGGTCCAAGTGAGCCAGTGGAGCCCATTTACAAGCCTGTTGATAGAAGGGGAGCAGCTCAGGTGGCAAGGCTCCTCTCCTACCCCTCATTCAACCAGACCTGTCCCTTCCACCTAAACACAGTTGCATCAAGATGCAAGGTCAAGAAAGGTTTGTACTCCACTCTCTATGCCAAAGTATCAACCAGTATCAATCACATATTTTGCTCTGTCATCTATTTTATCAGCAGAGGACTTTATGTGAGGATAAGGGTACCCCTGGAAAGAGTTTTGCAGGCCAAAGTCCTCTCCTCATTCTCTGAAGAAGGGACAGTGCAGCTGTGACATGGTTGGTCTGTTCTTTTCAGCACATGTCAGTGTCTACAGGCCTTCTGAGGCTGCTGAGAGGTGCTACCATGGATGAGATTATGTCCTTCTGTCTAGAGGGTTCGCTGGGCCTGACTAGAGAGGCTTTTAGAGCTCTGTTCTCAATTATTAAAAGCATAGCAAGGGGGCAGAGAACATTTACAATTACAATAAAGGCCTTTAAAAGCCAAGGCTCTAACAGATTAGTTTTTTTCTAACTTCTCTAGATGAATTGATCTAAAGTGACAGCTCCAAGTGTAAAAACCTGCTAGGATAATGTAGATGCCTTTGATCGGTCATATCTAGAATGTGTAATGCTAAATCCAGCCCCTGTCACCACCAATGGCTGTGCAGCTATTGTTTAGGGCTGTCGCTAATGGATAAAAGTAAGTTGAGGCTCTCTCTCTGCTAATAGGAGCAAATGGAAAAAAGTGGGAAAAGACAAAATGGGATGGAAGGAACCCTAGAATTTGAGATCCCCCAAATAATCCTCTAAATGAACCCTGGAGAAATTACAGAGGATACAAAAAACAAATGAACAAAAAAGCAAAACAAAACAAGAACAAACAAAAAAATCTCATAAGGACCAGGTGATTTTCATCCAAAATATGTGACTATCAAGGAAAAACAAAAGACAGAGAAGAGGTGATCATTGTGTCATCTGGCTGCAGGGCAAAATGGTAAGTGGTCTAACTTCTCAACTGGATTCAAGAAGCAAGGATGATACGATCAGAATCAGGTGATGGTTTAACAAAATGCTTTGAACTATATCTTACATCCAATAAAGAACAAAAGCATAAACAAACAGGTAAGTGAAATTTTACAAAGTGAACTTATCACTTTTACACAGCAAGCACAGGATGAAGAAATAGAATGTTAACAGTTCCCTGAAGGCCCCTTCTTGCCTCCTAACCACTGGTTTCCAAGAGGGAAACCACTGTCTTAACTACTGACATGGGGATTAGTTTTGGCTACTTTTGAACTGGATGTGAATGGACTCACACATTATGTACTCTTCTGTATTTATTTGGCTTCTTTTGTGTTTGTGAGTTCACTGATATATTTGTGTGTGGCTGTTCATCTTTATTACTACATAGTGTTCCATCCTATGGATGTATCACAGATTCTCTATTCTATTGTCAGACAATTTAGGGTATTTTCATTTCTTTGCTGTTATGAATTGAACAATGGTGCTATGAACTTGTTTGTGTGCTTTTAAAACAATCTTTATCTTTTATAGTATTATAAAAAGAATTCAACTATTTTTATTTAGAAAGAACGTGTTGAATATATGGCAAAATATGTTCTTAGAACTAAAAGTTACACTTCAGCAGTACAATGGTGTTGACAGAAAGTTTATTTTAACAGATAAGGGTGCCTGGGGTCATCTTTGATCTCAGGGAAAGAAGGCAACAGAGGGAAAAACTGAAGACATAGAGGAAAATAAAAATAGAGCATTTTGTTTTAATGGAAATTGGTGAGGATAAAATCAAGATCACAGATTGTGGAGGAAAGTAGCAGGGGCAACTTTTTCTCCTAAGAGGAGAAGAGCAATGGTAAAGATAGAGAATTATGAGCTGGAAGAAAGAAAAGTTGAAAGATAAGTTACTGATTAAAAGTAAGAGGTCAAGAATGAGATTAGGGGTAGGAGAAAAGTAGATAAAGTTTGGAAAAGCTGTCTTGGGGAATGTAACCAGCAGCGAGGCCCAACTAGAGTGAAAGAACATGGATTTGTTGTGGAACCAATGAATATAGTCATGAGAATTTTCCCTGGTCATTTTGAGGAGACTCAGATTAGAGAAAAGAGTTTCTGCCTAGCCTTTTACATAATTCCTTCTATATGCGAATGAATGGCTGCCTTGCATGGTTGTATAGTTTGTGCAGTGCACAACTTGAAAGGATGCACTGCCATTGTAGACGTAGTGCATACATTTTATCATGACTTTCTGGCAGATAACAGTAAAGCATCTTGTTCTCACAAAATCAGTCTGCTATAACTTTCCAACAGATGGAGATAAAGTGTTTTGAAGAGGGGAGACTTTCTCAAATTGGCAGAAAGGTGCTGTGCGGTCTAGCACAGCTCCACGTGTAGTTGGGTAGTAGTAGAAATAAGGTAATGGGTGGTAGGATGCAAGGGGGCTCTTGGACTCTATGCTGCATCTAAAAGATCAGGCCTCTTTCTGTGGAACAGACATGCTTTTCTGCCTTAGCCAATGCAGAATTTTCCTACTTTGTGCTGCCCTTTTCCAAATACCAAGGATTCTTGAAAACCCAACCCCATTTTCCCTTCCTCCTCAAATCCTTTCCTGATTTCATTGCCTTTGTAACTTTCTCTGCTTAAGTCTATTTGTCAGCACCTTCCCTGCTTCTCATAAGACACTACCTTATATTATTATATTTTCAGATATATGTCTTTGTAGTCCCTAAATGATTTGAAATGCACAAATAACAACTGAGTTACTGTTGAGCCACGGAGGTGCCACTGCTCCACGTGGGTTGACAATGGGCTAGAGAGTCCCTACATCACAACCTGTCAACCTTGATGCCCAAAGATCTGAGGCTGGTGACATTCTTTGAAATCAAGAATTCTTAGGTATGAAGGTAATTTATTCCATAAGGCTCTATAAAACTTGTTCAACCCCTAGCCTCTCTGATACAACATTCTACGCTCCCATGTTCACCAGTTCCAGGCCTGCCTCCCTCCTGTTCCTTACACACACCAGGCACACTCCTAACCCAGAGTCTCTGTGCTTGCCATTCCTACTGCTGAAACTCTCTGTCACCCATGTCTCCATGTGGCTTGTTCTCCCATCTTCCTCAGTATGGGCTGACATGTCACCTTCTCAATAATATCTTTTCTGTCCAACCTATTTAAAATTGTAGTAAACTCACTCAGTATTCTCTTTTCATCCTTCCTTATTTCGTTTTCCAGCATAACACCATCTTCTAACATTCTATATTAGTGTTCTTACTTATTTTGTTCATCGTTAGTTTCCTACCACTAAAATATAACCTCCATGAAGGCAGAGATTTTTGTTTATATCCTGCCCCCTGCTTTGGTCCAGCATTGAGAATAGTCTCTCAATGACAAGGACAGAGCAGGCACTCAATCATTCTATGTTGAATATATTGTTTGCAAATAGCTTTATATGTTACTTTTCTAGAGCATGTGTACAATGACCAAAATGCTCTCTAAACCAAAAATTAATATCGAAACTTAAAGTCATTTTCAGATTTCTGTGCAAACTGAGACATAGAGTTTGAGGACTAACGCTATATTGTTTTGAAAGAAATTTGATGATTCAAAGACAATAGAACAGTGATTTAAAATCAGGATAGTCCTGTAAAATTTAGAACTCATCATGGCTAAACTCTGCCTGGATAAATAGCTAACTATCAAAGAAATTCTTTAAACCCTAAAAGGGTATCTTGTATCACAACTCTGACAGTAGAGTGATTCTTGAGCAGTCAGATTTCTCAAAACTTTTTTCAAACCAAAACTTAAGTAATCACCTAGTTTACTTGATAAATTAGGTCAGTGGAGACATACTTAAGTCACCAACCTATATCAATATATTGTGTCTCTTCTTCTGATCTATCTGTCTGTCTGTCTCTATCATCTATTTATCATCTATCATCTATCTATCTATCTATCTATCTATCTATCTATCTATCTATCTATTATCTATCTATTTATCTATCTATCTATCATCTATCTATCTATTTATCTATCTATCATCTATCTATCTTCTATGTAAAGAAGAATTGAAAGCAAATTTCTCTGGGTTTCCATTTAAAGGCTATAAGTCAAACAAAATTTTTTTTGAAATACAAATCTCATTAGTATTTTCCCTTAGTAATAGAAGATAGCTGGTTGTAGGTGATTAGATAGAAGTGAAATCATCTGGAAAACAGTTCAGAATAAGTATGAGAATAAAAATGGAGGCAAAACCAAACAACAAAAAAGAATTTCTTGTACTCTAAACTTCAGGCTATAATATGTCTCTTTGTCAGCAGTAAACTTTTGACAGTTATGAGCAAAGCGATAAATGGGCCAAGTTTGATTAGAATCAACAGAAGATAACGTTTTGAGACTTAATAACTTAACACTTCTTATGTATTCCAGAACCATATTAGCCTCAATAGTCTCCATCATCTTTAATTTTATATTTCCTAGTAATTATTTTACAATTGTCAGAGATCATTAATCTGGAAGTTCTAAGGCAATCTACTTTCATGGAAAAAAAAATTAAAACCCAGGATGTAACACAAATCTAACTGCCACAATAAGGAGCTATTACTACTTAGCTGTTGACTCATTATACTTTTTGGCAATGATTTGGGGGTGTTTCTATTACTTATGAACAAAATCAGTTATATTTTGGATAGATCCTTTGCTAATGTTCTGAAGTGAGTATTAATAACATAATTCAAGAGGTAGAGAAAAGTGGCTCCTCCTAGAATGAAGAAATAGGAAGTGGAATCTATCACATTTTCAATTTTTTTTTTCCCCATAAGACATCCCTCTCATGTTTCCAGAGCAAGCATAGCATGTTCACCGAACTCCCATCCTCCTAATGTCTTAGTTGGGTTATGGTCTTTATTTTCAGCCCCCTCACTGGAGGAGGCTGAATTTTTTTTAAAGTCTACAGGCTAGGAAACAGCTGTTCACAATTAAGTTAATTATTATTTGTCAGCAGCATTCTGAGGCCCAGAAATTCTGCTTTCACAGAAGAGAATGCTGCCAGACCACAGTGTACTTCAGAATGTGTGTTCGCTTATATCACCCATCTTTAAAGTTTTCAAAGCAGTGAAATATCTTTGTAAAGCTATAGCCACACTATTTACTAATCTTTTCCTCTTAACTTTAGAGTGTTTGTTCATCATTTGAGAATTTTTATCCCTTAGATTTTGACACACCACTTAAAAATGAAAGATGAAAGGCAAATAATAAAGTAGATATAGGAAATATCAATGTCGTCTTCTAAGAATAAATATTGAGTGAAGCTAAAGTTCCTTGGGTAGTAACCATGTGAAATTTATGAATTAGAATTCTAACCATTTAAGCCCTTGGTTAAAATTTTCTTTGCTGATGTAAACAGTCTGAAGAGCTATATAGGACTTGGAGGACCAAGAATTTAACTGAACTGACTAACCCTAGAGGTTCTATCTATTCGCACAGAGCAAAGTTCAGCTAGGAAGGAGATTAACTTCAAATTTACTAGGTAGCTAAGAAAAAGCAGGTGTTTAAGTTACTGGGATAGTTTTGGGTTTTTCTTCTGGAAATTAAAACAAAATTTGAATTGAGAATGGGAAGTCAGATTTAGAAAACATTTATATATTTTCCAATTAAAGTCTTTAATTAAAGTTAAATTTTTCTCTCTAAATTATCAATTATTATTATTATAAATATATTCATTAGCATTTTTGGACAATAAATAATCCAACATGTAAAGAAACAATATGCATGAATATGTTTCTTGAATCATTGTTTAAAATAGAAAACATTTAGGAAACTTAAATATCCCATAGGTGAATAGATAAGTTATGAGATTCGACCCAACGGCCATTTTAAGTAGTTATGAAGACTCCGAAGCAACATGAACTATGCTTATGGGAAAATTACAAAAGAAAATTCGATGATATTATTGAAAAATAAAAAGGAGAAAAAAACAGTATATGAAGATTGTATGTATTAATTTCAGGTATACTTATTTCATAACTTTTGAAATCTTTATAATGTGGCTATAAATTTATTAGTTTAATTTGAAGTAATATATTTAAAAAGTTTATTTTTATACCAAAGAGAGACTGAAAACCTTGCTGATAAAATCTAAAGGAAACCAGAAAGTTTAGTTTCTTTTTAAACTCTGAGTTTAAATAAAAACTGGTTCTGCAAATATCCTTTTGAACTCCATGATCCTCTGCCCCTCCCCAATTTTACAACACTTAAAGGTTTGAATAAGCCTACAACATGTAATTTATTCTTCTGTAACACTATCCCATCATTTTTTTCTAATCTTTCTTTTTAAAATAAATAGAAATAAGCAAACAAATCTAGAGCTAGCAAAGAAGCACTATAGATAATGACAGACATATATAGTGTTCTTTTGTTAGCTGCAAAAGAACTAGTGAAAACTCAATTTAGCAAATTCAAAGAGGGTTTACAGTCATAAAATTTTCCTAATTGAAGTTTAAACTATAATACTTCCTTTATGGCCATCATCTTTGAAACACTTGGCAATTACAAATCTTAACATTAGTTGCCATGAACAAAAGTAATAAATCTATTATCTAAATGGAATGCATAAATTCATAAAAGGTAAAAATGAAGCATTTACATTTTAAGGTGTGGAAAAAAAAGGAAACCTTATTTTATGGGAGTATGGGACAGAATTAAAACCATGAAAATCACTTTTTAAGTTATTGTGAATATCTTAAATTCAGAACTAGAGCCTTTCCTTTCTCATTATTTTTGCACTATTAAGCAATTTTGCTTTTCTTCTGGGGATACAGAGTCATCGGCATCATCTTATACTGAGCCAGCAGCAGTCCTAGTTGAATATAGACCTTAATCAACAAGTATCTGAAAAAGTGTTTCTCTTCTATGTGCCTACTAATCATCTAGGAACAGAATTAAAAATTTGGATTCTAGTTCAGTAGGTATAGGATGAATTTTAAAGTGATGGATTCCTAATAAACTCCCAGGTTATGCAACGCAATTGTTCCAGAGGTTAATCTTTGACTAGCACTAATCCAGATTACCCAAAGGCAAAGTTGCATGCCTTTGTGAAAGTGAAGGACAAATGACCAAGGTGGACTGTAGAGCACCTGACTAATGTAAATCGAGCAGCTGTGACTGAGCTCTAGCTGATGGCTGGCGTTTGAGACCCAGTGTTGCCTGAGAATAAAATAAGAACTTAAAGTATCTAGTTCAGTGGCTGGTACAAGGTAGGTGCTCAACTTTTTCCTCTTTTTGTGGCTAGATATCAACCAGAACAGTTAATACACCTTAGATTTTAGTTTAGATTTCAAACCATAGGGGAATAAGAGTCATTGTAGGGTCTTGAGCAGTAATGTTAGCTAAGATTTCCACTTTGGAAAAACTAATAGGACAGGTTTAGAAAAGCATATTGACCAATCTTATTAGCACATTTTTCAAAAAGTCTTTTTAAAATTGGAATATCTCCCCTCCTCCATGAAGTTTTTACTTGAAATTTTCATAATATGTGCTTAGAATAATTCAACTTTTCAATCGAGGTTCACATCTCCAATCTTTTCACTTAATAAGATACCTTCTTTACCTCCTGAGACAAATCCTTGAATGTGACAATTTCCCAATAACATATTTTCATAACGGAGATTGGACAATATATCATTTATTAATTAAAGAATATGAGTTACACTGTACAGTTTGATATTGGCTTAACACTGAATTTCTGGTGGGAGGAGGGAGAGACATCACATAAACCCTGGCTACCTTCTTTGAGTATTTGCATGCTTTGTTCTAACAGTAGATGATGAAGTGAGAATTTTAAGAGGCCTATACTAATAGCAAAGACAGATCTTTACTTGCAAACCAAAGCTAGGTGTAATCAAATACCATATTTGCTCATTGGTTTTCAGGTTTTATAAGTATATATGTGTAGCTAGAAATGCTCTACTCCATATTTTTTTCTCATTGAAGTTTTTAGTTTGTTTTTTAATTCAAGTCTTATAAAAAGCAAGTTCAGAAAAGTTGAAGTTTCTTAGAAAAAATAACCACATTATAGTGGAACAAATTCTATCACCATCTCTCTCTCTCTAATTAATACAAGATAGATTCCAAAGGAGAACCTGGAATTACTATTTCCATTCTATAAGGTATGGGGTCAAGTTCCAAAACTTGGCCCCAAAACACAGAGCTCATGATTTGGCCTAATCTACCTTTCTAGCCTCATCTCCTTGTTTCTTTCTTTTCATAATCTAAACTCATCAGTATAATGACCATTTCTCAAAACAACCCATGCCTTCCATTTATTTGCTACATGTGCTGATCAGCCTTTCTTTTCTCCATTTGCCTGAAGTATCTTAACCTTTCTCTTAAAATCAGCTCCATGGCACCTATCTGGAATTCTTCATTCTTTGAAGAACCCATAGAACTTTGTATTTGGCTTATTGTAGCACTTCTTTGATTATTTTGCTACAAGTATGTTTCCCACTGGTCTGACTGTCATAACGGCATAAACCATGTATTTCCACCCCCCTTTTTTAATCCTCCCCCCGACTTCCACCCCTGACCTACGGATGTTGCTGTCTCCCTTTTTTTTTAAGAACTGGATCTCTGAAGGCGGGGTGTCTCCTCCCACAAGCTTGTGGTGCGCCTTGGGGCTTGGTGCACCCAGGGCCTGGAGCACCTGGTGTATAGTCCGTGGCTCCACCTGGGGCGTGAACCCGGGACCTTGTGTGTGTAAAGCAGACATGCTAACCACTACACTATGGAGCCACCTCGAACCAAGAATTTTTAAAATTCCAGTGCTTAGCATATAATAGATGCTCAAAAAATATTTGGTGATTAAGACTGCACAATAGGGACAAATGAGCTCATAAATATAAACTAAACAGACAACTACAAGCCCTTCAAGATATAACTCCAGCTAATCCACATAGATTTTAGTGATTTAAGGAAGAGAGAAAGATGTTGAGGGGTCCTAAAAAGGTGGTGCAAGAAATTAAGAGGTAATTTATAATCTTTAAAGCCAATTATTGCTTCAGGGCTCTATTTCAAACAGATTTCCTTTGCTTCAATTAAACTCACAATACACCCCAAATAAAGATAAGGAGGTCACATTTTCTTGCCCGTTTTGTTGTGATTAATTCAATGGGCCCACCAATTTGGGGATATACTTTATTTTCCAAGATTGGGACAGATAAACCCAGCTGAAAGTAAAGAGAGAAGATTAAATTGAAAAGCAGTATGTATTTTCTTGACTATTTACATATAAATGTGTATGTAAATGTGGTTTTAAAACAGGGCCACAAGATTCTTTGACAGGCCTCCCATAGAGAAATGAAAATCTATGTTCCCTCCCCTAGTATCTAGGCTCTATAACTGCTTGACTAATAGAACATGACAGTGATGCCTGTGTCAGTTTCTGTGTCTTGATCTTAGGAAACTAGTAGCTTCTACTTCCTATTTCTTAGGCTGCTTGCTCTTGGAACCTGGACACCCTGCATGAGGGAACCTGACACACTTATGGAGAGGCTAATGTGGACTCGAACGTGTAGTCAGCACCAATTTGCTTGCCATGTGAGTGAGCCATCTTGGGTGTGGATGTCCTTTCCATCCCACACCCACCTCCGAGCCCCTTGTAGTTCCCTACAGTTTTTCTGCTTGTGGTTACTATGTTCTGCCTTCTGGATCTGAACACAAATTAATTATTAGTGAGTAATATAACATATGATATGTGATGCAGATGGAAGGCAGTGAAGAGTAGTATTACTCATTTTTGCAATCTATTGATGTTAAGGCAAAATTTGGCTACTTAGCAATTGTATTGACCTCTCTTAGAGAAAGAAACTTTTTACCCTCTTTCTCAGGACCATTATACAGCCACATACACAACCTATTTAGAATAGACAATACTGCTTTCAAACAATTCCAAAAGTTTTATATTTTCTCATATTGTGGTAAAATATAAAGAACTGGCTGGTAGTTTCATGGCATTCTACATACTGAAATTGTGCTTAATCAAAAAAAGTACAATATTAGGAAAGTAAAACACCTATAAAAATAAAACGAAATTTCTACTTGTATCTTGTTTTTCTTATAATGCATTTCAAAGAATATGAAATGAATTATATATATAGATATATTTTGAGTCAATATTTTTATAAACATAATTGACCATTTATATTATCTTATGCACAAAGTCATATTGTTACTACACATTTTAAATTTACTAAGATGGTTAGAGTAATGATTCTTCGACGTGGACTTGGGGTGAAGTGCCAAGAGTAGTAGGAGTTTAGCCCCTTAAAATCGCTCTTGCCCTGATGCTGATCTGGAAATTTGGATTCCTCTTCAAAGCCCTTTGGCAGTTAACCAAAGCACTTCATCATCAGAACAATGTTTATCCTTTCATAATATCTTTCACTATTTCCTGCCCAAGTCATGAAGTGTGTGTGTATGAAATGTGTGTGTGTGCGTGCGTGCGGGGGAGAAAGAGAGAGAGAGAGAGAGAGAGAGAGAGAGAGAGAGAGAGAGAGAGAGAGAGAGAGAGAGAGAGAAAGAGAGAGAGAGAATGTTGTACAGGAGCAGGGCTTAAAATGTTTACCTATTTTGAGGAGTATTCAGCAGTAGGGAAAACTTTGGATTTTTTTTTTCATTGTAATTCATCTGATTCATCTATCTGTAGTTTAATTTGTTTCCCTAAACAGTGAGTATTATTTAACGATGCTCATTACTCAAATACTTTATAAAATAATACTCACAATTCCTGTAAGGTAATTATAAGCACAGTGCTGCCACTAACTTGCAGAAGACAATAATGAAGTGTCAAATTTCTGAGACCATAAGGTAAACTCCCTGCTATCTGAGGCTGCTGAAGCCTAAAGGGTCAATCTTATAACTTACATTCGCAGAAACTCAGGAAAACAAAATACTCCAAATCCACATTTTTCCTTTGTAATCCCTGAATAGTCTTGCCTAAATAGTATTAACATTTAGGCAGTTAATAATTTATATCAGTAGAGATGGGTCTATCTTTCCCCAGCTATGTCATTCTAGAGAGAGACTGACAATCCTTGAGCAAGGAGATAGTGGAGGCATTGTGCTAGAACACTCAGTGGTGACATAACTGACAAGGAATCTACTATAAATCCTGGCTCTGAGCATTTATTTCTCCTTTTCTTGCAAGGGCAAAAGGTTATACTCTCTTGGTGTGCACGTCACAAAAGTAAGCAATACTTAAATGTACCATATTTTCGACCACCCAGAGAGGAAATGATCATGGAGAAGAGCTCAGAGGAGATATTATGTTATTGATGAAGTGTCAATGAATCATAGATATGTAGATTAAATTCTCTTGAAACTACACAATCTTTAAATATAAGGAACACTACTTGAGCTGAAACATGTTTTGGATTTAGGAAACCTCTGCTCTTGAGGGAAATAATTGGAAACACCTGGACCATACATGCCACTTTTTCAAGTGTTTCTACTACAGATCTTTGCAGGAAGGATGTTGGGAGGGAAGTCCGTCATGGGTGAGATTGTTTATTGGTTACAGTTGCCAAAGCCCTTTCGGTTGTATGTTTATACTCCCAATGCGAACATGATAATCACAAAAGGAGACAGCTGGAAGAAATTATAAGCCATGGAATAAGTTAACTTTCATTATATACTCTCAGATGCCCTTGCAGTCTCCTCACAACACCATGACTACACAGTTTCTATAGTAACCATGAAAAAGACAGAACCGCCTACACAATTTAGCCAACATGTGATTCAAAGATCATATTTAATGGTTCAAAGTGGCATAAGGTGTTATTGACAGTTTTCTGAAAATGTGCAAGTCTACTCCTAAGTGTCCAAAGAAGGGAAAATGCTGTGATCAGTGTGACCTGGTGACTGGAAAATATGCTGTACTATTACACAGGGTTAATGTAAATACTCTTTATAGAAAGCCAAAAAGTACATGACAAATTATTATGTCAAGCAAATGTGTGTCTTCTCAGATGCTTTAGACTAGCATATGACTTTTTTCACCTTGAAAATATTAATCAGATGTCACTGAAGTATTTCTTTTTTACCATTTTAAGCATATTTAAGTGTACAATTCAGCAGCATTAAGTACATGCACAATATTATGCAACCATCATCACTAGCTATAACCAGAATCTTTTCGTCATCCTAAACAGAAACTCTGTACCCATTATACAAAAATCCCCCATTCTCCTTTCCCCTAGTCAACTCTATTATACTTTCCATTTCTATGAATTTATCTATTCTGGGTACCTCAGATAAATGAAATCAGAATATTTTCTTATTGTGTCTGGTTTGTTTCATTTAGTATAATGTTTTCAAGACTTATCCATTTTGTAACATATATTAGAATTTCATTTTTTTATGAATGAATAATATTCTGTTATATATTTATCACATATTAAAAATCCATTAATCTGTTCATGGACACGGGTTATTTCTACCTTTTGGCTATTGCGAATAATGCTGCTATGAACATTAGTATACAAGTATATGTTTGAATCCCTTGTTAAATGACTTTTTAAAATTAAAATATATTTTGCTCTTGGTATTTGGATATAATAAAAAAAAAAACTAAAGGGCCACCACTGATAGATTTTTTGGTTGTTTTGTTTTTTCTTTATTTTTAAAATAGATGAAAAATCCTCACTTTTCTCACTCCTCCTCACATCCCAAGACTGTATATGCCCTACACATATATCAAATCAAATTAAATTAAGCAGGGCTACAAGATATGGACAGGATTTACTCTCAGAAACTGAAGCAATCGTATTTTCTGACTACAAAGAGGGTTCATATTAAAAATAAACATATTTTATTATTTTCTAAGCTTCTTAACTCTTCGTATGTATAAAATAAGATAACTAAAGAATAAAGAGAACTGCTTTTTAAAAAGGTAGCACCATTAGATAATTTAATTGAAATATTCTTGGCCCTTTAGCATTTCCTACCCAGGCATTTTGTACATAGTTATCATAAGCTTGAAGATGAAACTATTTTGGCTGAATTTGAGATAAGTGTAGGCAGGTTAAAACCTCCCAACTAGTTACTCCATAGAAATTTATTACTGCCAGTCATTAGAAAGTTAAATTAATCCAAGCTTAAAGGAGACAGATTCCAAGTGTAGAGAATCAAACAGACCACCAGATTGAGTATTCCTGAAACACGTGCTTTTGGAAAATGTATCAGTAGAAATGACAGAAGTTGTAGACCTAACAGTTGGGCAGAGTATAAAATACTGAAATTAGTGATTAGGGATCTTCATGTGCATAAAATAAAGCTCTTAATGGTTTTGCTTTTGACCAATGTTTTTCTTCTTAACAGCCTTAAAAGCAGATGTTTCAACTTGTCCACAAACTCTATTTCTTTCTTTAAGAAATGGTTACAGTAAAATCCTGAAGAATTATATTTTTTAAAAGAAACCATTTTCTTGCTTGCTGTTGGCTTCCTCTCCTGTGTGATGAAGGCTGGCTGTGACATGTCAGGTGTCCTTGTGTTCTCTAGACTTGGATATTACTGTCCTGAACAAAAAATAAATAAAATGGCAATGCATGATGAAATATAATACAGTCCGTTAATATGGTGCAATTACATTGTTATAGAAATATAAAGTAGAGATGTTCAGAGTCATTTTGTCACACTAACCTTAAATTAAAATGTAGAATTATCAGATCTTGAACATACTCACAGATGCAGGATAATAACAGGAAGGCGGAAATTATTTCTGTAATACCTCAATTTTTGCCAAAATTCAAGGATTATTCATTTTTTAAAATCCTTCTAACTCAACTCTGTAACATGTGCACTTGTTCAAGTTACAGTTTTAGTGGTGATTTATGATATGCAGTGTTCTTTGATTCCTAAGCAGCATGGCTATTTCATTAGCTGGTCATGAATACTCTTTACTTCTGGTCTTAAATATGAAAATCAAAATGTTTCTGAGACAACCAGTTTAATTACCCATTTTGAAATGTTCACACCCTACATTTCCTTCTTTTTTTCTTTTTCCCCATCCCCCTACCCTCCATCAGCTTATTCACTATATCTATGGGTCTGTTTCTTTTCTGTTTATTCATTTTTTTTTTTAGATTCCACATATAAGTTAAATCATATAGTATTTGTCTTTGTCTGATTTATTTCACTCAGCATACTACCCTCTAGGTCTATCCATGTCACAAATGACAAGATTTTATTCTTTATTTCTGAATAATATCCATCATCTGTGTGTGTGTGTGTGTGTGTGTGTGTGTGTGTGTGTGTGTGTGTGTATGTGTGTTATTACCCCATTGTATAGCCTTGCTTCCTTTGTTGTAGATTGACCACATCAGTGAGGATTTATTTCTGGGCTGTCTATTTATTCCATTGATCCATGTATCTGGTTTATGTCAGTACCATGCTGTTTTTATTATTGTAATTTTGTAGTGTAGTTTGATATCAGAGAATGTAACATGCCCATTTTATTCTTTCTTAAGATTTTTTTTGGTTATTTAGGGCCTTTTGTGGTTCCATATAAATTGTAGAATATTCTAATTTTGAGAAGAATGCCATTGGTATTTTAATAGGGATTGAATTGAATCTGTAAAATGTAGTAAGGACATTTTAACAATATTAATCCTTCCAATCCATGAGCAAGGTATATTCTTCCTTTTTTTTTTTTTTTTTTTTTTTTTTTTTTTTATAGTGTTCAGAGTACAGGTCTTTAGCCTCTTTGGTTGAATTTATTCCTAAATATTTTATTCTTTTTGATACAGTTATAAAAGAAAGTATTTTCTTAATTTCTCCTTCTGATCATTCATTATTGGTTTATAGAAACACAACAGATTTCTGTATATTGATCCGGTATCTTGCAACTTAACTGGATTTATTTATTAGTTCTAGGAGTTTTTTTGATGGAATCTTCAAGGTTCTCTCTATATGGTACCATGTCATCTGCAAATAATGCAAGTTTTACATCTTCCTTTCTGATTTGGATGCTTTTATTTCTTTTTCTTGTATGATTGCTGTGGTTAGGAATTCCCACACAATGTAGAACAGAAGTGGTGATAGTAAGCATCCTTGTCTTGTTCTTCATCATAGAGGAAAAGCTTTCAGCTTTTCACTATTGAGTATGATATTAGCTGTGGGTTTGTCACATATAGTCTTTATTATGCTGAAATATGTTCCTTCTTTATGTACTTTGTTGAGAGTTTTAACCAAAAATGGATGTTAAATTTTGTCAAATGCTTTTTCTGTACCTACTGAGATGATCATATGGTTTTTATCCTTTACTTTGTTAATGTGATGTATCACATAGATTGATTTATGGATGCTGAACCATCTTTGCATCTCTGGGATGAATCTTGTTTGGTTAAGGTGTATAATTCTTTTACTATATAATTGAATCTTATTTGCTAATTTGAGAATTTTTGAATCTATGTTTGTCAAAGATATTGGCCTGTAATTTTTTTGTAATGTCTTTGTCTGGTTTTGGTGTCAGGGTAATATTAGCTTCAATGACTGAGTTTGGAAGCATTCTTTCCTCAGTTTTTTGAAACAGAGTTAAAGAAAAATAGGTATAATTCTTCTTTAAAGATTTGGTAGAATTCACCTGCTAAGCTAGACTTCTATTAGTTGGAGTTTTTTTGATTACTGCTTCAACTTTATTACTAATAATCGATTGGTCTGTTTATATTTTGTATTTCTCCCTGGTTCAGTCCTTCATTTTCCTCTTGTTGGTACTTGAATAATACCTAATTACTTTTCCATATATATCTAAGATGGGCCCCAGATTTAAAATATACCAGGTAACACACATAAAGATTTAAAAGATAAAAGAAAGAAAGAAAGCTTCATTTCTCTGTGTGCAACTGGTTTGAATCTTTTCTAGGAGTGTTTAGCAGGTGGCTTCACAGTCTGAGATGTTTTTGTTCTATACTTTCTCTGTGGAAGTGGAGACATTGCACAGGCATTTACTTATCTTTAAACTCTGAATACCTCTGACCCAACAGGGTGAGGAGTCTAGATTTTATTCCTTCCATTCAACTTAAGTGTGACACATAAGGTTGAGGCCAGAAAATCAGAGAACAGAGTGGCTGACAAACTTTGAAGAAATGAGATTGTGGGAAACAAATATTCATGAAATTTCAGCTGAATGAAAAATTTTGGAATATCATTTTGGGGACTAAGAGGAAAAGGTTTTAGTACTTAGATTGAAAATACAACAAAGTATAAATAGAAAACACTGATACAAGAAAATTTAACCCAAAGACTTTCAAACTTTTTAAGCAAGGTTTCATATTAAAAAGCATTAAATATTAGTCCCTCTTTCTGGGCTATTTAATACTGACTTTTCGTTCACACACACACACACACACACACACACACACACACACACGATGGCCCCCAGAAAAAGTCTGTTATGGAAAATTCTTGTCAGGGTTCCAAGGAAGTGTCCTTGGAGAGCTAGAAGTACACCTCAGGTTTGGCTTGTCCAGTTTATACCATTGAGAACACTCAGATATGTGTAATTATAGCTCAGTTCATGAAAGGATTCCATAACTAGCACTTTATCAAGAGTGCCTAATATAATGCACAGGAGTACCTCTGAGGTATGAGGACTTTTACTGATTACGAATTTAATATCTTGTGTTTGCAATTTTGGTGCTTTCTTTCCAGGTTTTAAGCAATTGCATACTCTTGAGGACAGTGGTGGTGATATGTCTGCCCTGTTCTTTCTCACCAACGTATTTTCTTTCCTAGATTCCTCAGTGTCTCCTAGAAAACCTGGGAGTTTATATGGCAGGTAGTAGTAGACACAAAGGGAAATTACCTGGCCTTTCCAGAGTGCTCCTACTCTAATTTGTGGAAAGTTCTGTTTCTGTAGCATTCTGTAGCATCATCCACCTACACAGCCCATTAATCACACAACAGAACTCCCACACATTGCTTACAAAGTACTAGCAAAGAGATGATATGAGAGCTTTGACTCCAACTACATGGTTTTAATCAGTTGTAGCATAGAAATATGATTAGCAGTCAAAATCCCAGAGATTGAACTTTGATTCATTGTTTGTACTAACAATTGGCACTCCATTTAATTAGCAGTTTTGAAAATAGGACCTGAATCTTTTTGCTGTATGGAGTAGTCTTAAGATTCTCATGGTAGCCAACTCCAATTTTTTTTTTTTTTTTTTTTTTGGTGAATGGAAATATCTTTTTCTAGTGCTGCTTCTAAATGTGTTGTGTTTTTCCTTTCAGACAAGTTAGAGAGGAGAGCAATACAGACAAAGGCAAGAAAATTCTAATGTTTGATTGGTAGAGTGGTGTGAAAGAGCACTGACTTCAGGCTAGGATTCTAGTCTTAACTCTGCCATTTACTATTTAAGTGACTTCAGGTTAGTCATTGAATATCTCTGAGCTAACATATCTCAACCATAAAATGGAGATAATATCAGTCTTTCCTACTGCATAGATTTAAACAAGATAATGCAAAAACCTTGCAATGCTGTACAAGTGTATAATATTACAAGTTACCAATGAATGGTCATGAAAACCAATGAGAACCATATGATAACTTGTTCTCTGAACAATTATACATGAACAGACACACCAGACTCAGGAGCTGACTGCAATATAGAATTTATTCACTGAGAGATGGAGTAAAATTTTGTTCTCAGTAAAAGCTTCAATATTCTGAGGGCACATTAATAGTTAATCCTAAGATACCACCACATGGAAGTGGAAGCTCTGAGAAGACAAAGTAAGGCATCTTAAGAGGCCTAGAACTTTTTAAAACAGGGCGGGTAAAAAAAAAAATCAAACCTACCAAAGAATCTACCACAGAGGAGATCAATGAACAAATTTGTGACCATGGTAGTTAAGCAAAATAATAACTGAGAAAGATCAATAAAAGCTAAAAACCTTCCACCAAATTATGTTGTTCAATATTTAATGAGAGGATTCAAAATATTTTTTTTCCAACCAAAGCCAACAACAAAAAATCCTTGTTTTTGAATATAATAAAATGTCCCTTTTCCAACTCATATGCAGATTCACTATTTAGTATAATGCTTTTCTGGCTATAGAGAGTGAAGGGTCACTGAATGGTAGCAGAAGTGCTGGTTGCTAATGTCTGTGGCAGATTTCAGATTCCATCTTTTGCATTTCAACTACACCCTGCTCAGGGCTACAACAACTGGAGGAAATACATTCTAGTAGATAGCAGACCTCTGGGAGCAGGGGCCAAGCCTGGATTCTTCAGCTCTTTGCAGTTAAAAAAACCTTGGGTTTTGCTTTGGCTCTTTGATTACTGGGTGCATTTTGGGAACTCGTCTCTATATATTTCTGTTTCTTTTGCTCTAAAATGAGGTGGTTGGAATAAATCCCTTACAGTCCCAAAGTCCTATTAAGAAGTATCTGAGAAGAAATCTTCTCAGAAGAATAGGGAGGTTGTGGTCATCACATTTTTAGGAAGTTGGAAGCTAAAGGATAATGATGCTATAAAAATGGAGAGTGAACTTGTAAAAGAGTAGGGGACCTTCAGAAAAAATAGAAGATGATTAGGAAAAACTCTGGAAAGATGCAAGCTGGAAAAAATTATATAGCTGAGCAATCTGAGAAAAACTGAAAAGTTGGTACACAGATGTGGGTAGTAGGGACCATGAAAGGCCAGCAGGCTGTGTGGAGTAGTAAAATTATCTTTTGTGCAAGCAGAGTCTAGAATACAAACATGTTAGTATGTGGCTGTAGCTTTATCTTTAAGCCAGAGAATAAACCTAAAGTCTAGTCAGAAAAAAGAGCAAGAAAACATAAAATAGATCAGTCATGGACTACGGCAGCAAATAATTTCAACTTAGAAGGATACTGAGCAAAAGGAATTCTGGGCCAAAAAATCACCTTGTCATTAGTTCTTTTGGGAATAGTTTAAAAAAAGCACTTTCAATACAGAAAGCCATTGAGATCTTCCTCAATTACTTAGATGTTGATATCCTTATAAAAAAAGATGAGGCAATGTAGGAAGTGACTGGTTAAAAGATAGAATGCCGTTTATCAACAGAATAGCAGTGGCCGAAGTTCCTAATCTTTCATTGCCTTTTAAAAGATACACAACTATAGAGCATATGTAGCCTCTTTAACAGAATAATTTCTATTATACTATAGGTAATGTATTGCTCATTTGAATTAAAATTTATCAGTATAGTTGCAGAATTTTATTTTTGAGTATTCGAAGTTACTGGATTTCAATCACTCTTAGTTATCTATGAACAAGGACAGGATGAGAATATAGGGCAAAAAGTAAACATGTGATATTTCCTTGTTTCCCATTCTTAGAAAGTTTATCAAATGACAGGAAAGAGAAAAACTAGCTCAAAAGCAACATAAATATTTAACAGAAAATTAATGACTACAGGATATATGAGAACAATCTGTGTTCTGATGGCTCTTAAAGATATCTGCAAATTATTTCAGTCTTATTATTATTATTCTTCAGAGAAGGAAAATTTGCAATACTGTCACTCAGCTTTAAAGGTTGAGTTGACTGCCTATTGCTTTTGTTATTTAGGTGGCCTGGTATTTTTGTTCCCCCAAACTCTGCCAAAAAGAGGGTGAGGGGATCAGTAAGAATTTTGTCCAAATTTCAAGCATTAATTTTTCACATTAAAACAAATTCTAGACTAAACTATCAACAAAAAGATTTTCTTTCATTTGAAGAAGAAATCTTAAGGACATTTAATTTAATGGTATCTTGAACCAAGTACTTTAAAACCCACTTGAAAAGCATTATTTGATTCTTAAGTCCAAGTTTTCAAAGAATTATTCTAAAGAAAACATATTTCAAGACATAATTAATCAAAATTTGAGAGAAAGTATATCTATCTAGAAGATATATTTTTAAAAATTGAGGTTGCAGAACAATTTTATTGACCTGTAAAATTCAAATGCTTTCTACTTTCTATCCTTACAGATGCCATAGTGATGAAGTAGCTAGTAAAGGGAGGTACAGAAACTGGGGCTCATCAGGAGGGATCCACAAGATTACGTGCGGACAGAGCTGATGCTATTTAGTCTGCCATTTTAGCCGACTCCACTCTGGTGATGAATGAGGTGACAGAGATGGTGGCCTACCTCACCTCTATGTACTTAAGCAGCAATTGAAAGTCACTCGTTTAAATATAATCTCTACATAGAAAACTAGTGCATCAAACTAAAATCGTGTTTAGTCAATTGATCCCAAATAAAAATTACTTTTAGTGCAGAATATTAGATGTTCTTTTACTCCTGTAAAATAAAAGATAAAAAAGCAGAATAATATCCCAGGTATGGACAACAATGAACTCCTCTGGGGGAGGGGGGGAGGTGGGAAACACTATAGGAAAAGCTCCTCAGTCACACCTAACCCTTTCTTTTTCCCCTGCAAGCTCAGAGGAAGAATTATCAAGTTAAACTGTCAGGATTTGATTACAAAGAATTAATATCTAGAAGCTGGATATGAAAATGTGATCTATAAGAAAGATTAACAAAAATGCAAGGTGTTTCTGACAGTTATTATTATTATTTTTGCCACTATTCGGTTTCTGAATCCAATAGTCAGGATGTTTGACTGTTTGGCACATCACAGAATAAACTGTCTGAATAGTAAGTTATGGTCCTAGAATATAAATAGCCTTCTAAGATATTTCTCTTTCCATAGGCTCATCACATCCCATCTTCTGGAGCAATTTGTTAGGATGAAACAAACCTTGTAAATATTTTATGTATGTCCTTCTAGACTGACTAGCCTCAGGATGAAGGTTTTGAATTGCACTCTGAAAGCTTGTTTCATAACAAAGTATTGAATTTAAAGCTAATAACATTTGTAAAAAAAAAAATCTCATCTATTATTTTTTGAAATTTAATGACAAATTTATCAGTAATAGTGATGCTTGTTTCAATGTCAATGGATGACAGCAATTTCTTGGGTTATTTAAGCCTGAAACATTCATCACCTAGTATCTTTAATCTGAATACTGTGACTTCTTGAAATAGTATTTCTTACTTGTGTAAAGAAATGGATCAATAATAATATATATTTCCATTAATGAGATTATAGTCTTTCATAATTGAAGGTCAATTAACTTAAAATATTTGTTTTTTAATGTTGAAATGTTTTGAAATAAAAGAACTAGTCCTGAAGTTACCCAATCATTCTGTCGTTAGGACTCATATCTTGGAATTCTTTGTATGGTCCTTAAAGAAATCTTTATTTAACTGTAAAAAGAGACATATAAAAATGGGTTTTCACTTGTCTAGTCTTTATTAAAAAAGTCTACAGAAATATGGTGATATTATAATTTAAATTTTCCAATAGAAAGCAACAGAAGAGAAAAACTATTACTCTTGAATAGATGATATAATTTTCTTTTATCAAAGAATTCCTAGTTTTTTGATGCTATTATTCAATAACAAAAAACAGAATAGACAAACTCTTAGTAATTTGCAGTGTTTCTTCAAGTAATTCTTTTCTATTAAGTCTGATTGTAAGAGTAATTGGCCTTTTTTATTCTATAGGATAGTCTGATTTTTTTCTTTAAAATTTCTATATATCAATTTATATAATTTCTAGTTATATTATCAACTAATACTGTCACATTATATATATATAACCTAAAAATCTACTCAGTCATAAAGATGTGACAGTTGACATTTTAAATTCTTAATCAGATAAATTTAAACAATGCAATACAGGTAGAAACATTAATAAGCAAAACAGAAACTAATATGGAGGACACATAAAAAGAATTTATTTCAAACTTTTATTTCTTTCCTTTATTATGATTATAGATTGGAAACATGTTCTTATGGGAAAAAAATACTTTGATTCCAGGACAGATAAGCCAGATCTAATGAACTGCAATGAGTAATTGACCACAGTCCAGTAAAATTCCATGTGTGACCTTAAAAGATAGCTTATGGTGATGACATTTTAAATATTTCACTCCCGTGCAATGTTATCAATGTTCTAGTTTCATTTATTTATAACGGATTGGCTTTTATAGTGTGGCTTTATTTCACTCAGACTTCTAGTACATTGCTGAATAGAAGTCATCATAAAAAGAATTCTTGTCTTGATTTGGATCTCAAAGGGAAAATTTCCATTATTTCACCACTAAGTATGATAATTTGCTTTAGGATTTTCATAGATACTGTTGATCAGATTAAGGAAATTCAAATCTTAATTTTCTAAGGTTCTTTCACGAGTGGGCAATAAATTTTATCAAATGCTTTTTTTCTATATTTATTGAGGTGTTTATATAATTTTCCTTTTTATTCCTCTAAGATGATAAGTTTAATTAATTTTTAAAGCTTGAACCAATTTTGCATTTCTGAAAAAACCCACTTTGTTTGTGATATATTATCCTCAAATAATGCAGGTAATAAAGAAGATCGCATTGGAAATTAGAATATATTTTGAACTGAATGATAATGAAAGTATGATATATGTCATATAATAAACATGAAAATTA
>NW_011888863.1:1865410-1870694 GCF_000151845.1 Pteropus vampyrus
TAAGTATGATAATTTGCTTTAGGATTTTCATAGATACTGTTGATCAGATTAAGGAAATTCAAATCTTAATTTTCTAAGGTTCTTTCACGAGTGGGCAATAAATTTTATCAAATGCTTTTTTTCTATATTTATTGAGGTGTTTATATAATTTTCCTTTTTATTCCTCTAAGATGATAAGTTTAATTAATTTTTAAAGCTTGAACCAATTTTGCATTTCTGAAAAAACCCACTTTGTTTGTGATATATTATCCTCAAATAATGCAGGTAATAAAGAAGATCGCATTGGAAATTAGAATATATTTTGAACTGAATGATAATGAAAGTATGATATATGTCATATAATAAACATGAAAATTAAACACTATTCTTTTAGTGTCTATCCTAGATTCCTTGCATATCCTTGATTTACTAAAGTCTAATATAAATTGATTAATATATCCTTGATTTACTAAATCTAGTCTAATATATCCTTGATTTACTAAAGTCTAATATAAATTGCTGCTTTTACAATTTATTGAACAAATCATGGAATTTAGAGTACTTTAACTTCATTTACTCCTCTCCCAATTTCTGTGCAGTTGCTACTGTTATAAGGTAAATCGCGTGCCCCCAAAATATATTTTGAAGTCCTAACCCCTTGAACCTGTGTATGTGACCTTATTTGAAAATTGGGTATTTGCAGATGTAATCAAGATAAGACGAGATCTTACTAAATTAGGGTGGGCCCTAATACAATGACTGGTGTCCTTATAAGAAGAGAGAAATATGAACACAGATACACGGGATAGAAGTCCATGTGAAGACTGAGGCAGAGATTACAGTGATGCATCTATAACCCAAGGAACACCATGGTATGCTGGCAACAGCCAGAAGCTAGAAAGAAGCAAGGAAAGATAATCCCAAGAGAGAGGGTGGCCCTGCTGACACCTTAATTTCAGACTTCTAGTCTCTAGAACTGTAAGAGAATAAGTTTCTATTGTCTTAAGGCCCCAAGTTTGTAGTACTTTGTCACAGTAGCCCTGGGAAACTAACACAGTTATCATGAATTTAAATTCTATATAAATTTTAAACTCTATAAGACAATATTAGTATTATTTTGCATAGTGAATATTTGTTTATGCTTATCCATGTTTTGTCTCTGCATTTTCTTCACTTCTTCCTCTATGACTATACATTCTTCTATAATCATTTTCTTTTTACTTGAAATATTTCCTTATTGTGGCTTTATTGTTGATGGAGTCTCTCAGTTTTTGTTTGCCTGAAAATGTATTTCACTTTAACTTTTTGAACTATATTTTTGCTTGGTATAGAACTCTAGAATAGCAGTTCTTTTAGCACATTAGCACATTGAAGATATCATTCCATTATTTTTCGACTTATTATTTGGTTTTCTGATGTTTTATTATAATATACATATGTGTGGTTTCCTTTGGATTTGTGTTGCTTGGGACTTATTCTTCTTGATTCTGTGGTTTGATATATTTCATTGGTTTTTGAGAATTTTTGTCATAATTTCTTTAAATATTACTCCTGCCCCAACTTCTCTCTCTCCCATCCTTTTGAGACTCAAATGACAACTATACAGGACATACTTGTCCCCAGTCTCTTTCCCTAATCTGCTTTTTTCTTCCTTTTCTTTTCTTTCCTCTCCCTATTTTTCTTTCTCCTCCTTTCTTTCCTCCTAGACTTTGGAATATTTTCCACTCTATTTCATTTTCAACATTGCTACCAAAATTCTCTTTAAAATACAGATCTAACTCTATCAGATGCCCACTTGAAAACCTTCAGTGTCTCCTTTTCTGTCTGTTCATCAAACATGTGTTAAACAACTATTATGTGTCATGCACTGTGCTTAGTGCCATTTATATCAATTAAAAACAAATCAATTATAATATATATATTTCATGGATCATACATATATATAATTAAAATATAAAAATGAGGACCAGAATGACTTATTTTAATTTTATATCAGAACTAGAAAGAAGATCAAAGGGAATTTCAAATTTATAGGGCTTTTCTTGGTAATGTGAAGCAACATTAGAAAATGTTAACATTAATCTTGAATGATTAGTACATAAGTGCTTTAAAGATTATCCACTTTGCTTTCTGTATTTTAGCATGTTTTAAAACACAAATTTGCTTGGTATAAATTAGGCATATAATGTGTAGATGATTATTTGTTAGTCTCTAGGCTCCTCTAAAACATATTTGAAAGGCATAGTTAAAAACAAGATAACCATTCCTAGATAGAAGAGTCACATGGAAATAAGATTTTTTCTTTCCTGTAGCTCAGCACACTTATCTATTTATTAGTGTAGGGGGAAAGGGGCAGGAGTGAAGAAATTGATGAATTTTTGTTTTATCTCTTTTTTTCTTTGTCAATTATTGAGAAGTGTGCTAATGATAGCCACTAGTTCCATGGTAGGGAAATTAAAAAGAGACGGGATAATTAACAAATGAGGTAACTTTTCCCCGAAGAAATATGTTACGTATTCTTCCAAAGAAATGAACTAGTGATACAGGGATTGCTGTCATTCAATAAATCATCAATAAGTCATTCATAACATCTGTCTCTTTGTGGCCATCTTTCACAGTTGAAATCAGAGAAAAGCTCTTTATGCTCATATTAAAAAGTTAATAAATAAAAAAGTAAAAAGATATTAATGATGAACAGAGGCCCTGAAGATATTAAAGCAATTATCTTTTTGAATTACTATTACGGGATATACATAGACAGTGAAATGTCATGTTAAACAGCAAAAATTATGAATAATTAAGGTAAGTTGCCACCATTATAGAAAGGTGAATCAAGAAAATTTAAAGTCAAATTTTTTTGGAAAACAAGTTATCCAGAATTAGTAAAATAGTGAAGGTTATCATTAATTGGAGAAAAATAAAAATTAATGTACTTCTTGAGAGTCTCAACTCTAAGTTATAAAGCACTAAAGGTATATGTGTGATATATACATAACTTATTGCTGAAAGAGCTCTTTAAATTTCAGACCCAAATCTTCTCCTTTACCGATGAAGAAACTCAGACAAAAAGATACAGGATATTTAATTTTATGAAATGAAATATATTCAGAAATTTATAAAATTTTCATCATTCCACTTCTAAAAGACATTATTTTGGGGATGCTATTTTCCAGTGATGTGTTAGCCTTCTAACAGTGGTTTTCACACTGTAGTATACAGAATCCTGTGATTCCAGAGATGCCTCAAAGATCACAGGGAAGGAAGGAAGAAGAGGAAGAGTATGATGAAAGTTGCTATCTCCCCTTCCACTTGGGCAGGTCTGCTTTCATCCTTTTATATATTGGGATTCTGTGCAAGATTTCATTTTTAAAAAATCCCTCTGCTAAATAAAAGTTTGCAAATCATTATAATTTCATCAGGATATAGCTATTGTATAAAATAGGCTTTCTCTCCAGCTTACAATCTACTGTTGTATTCTTCTAATCAGTTCTTAAACATTTGGAGGCATCTGATGAACCTCATGGATTCTCTCCTCAGAAAACATCATATAGGCACACATTTTTACACCAAATTTAGCAGATTCATGGACTTCCTGAAATCCATTCACAGATTCTGGGTTAATAACCCTAAGTCTAAAAGCTTTATTTAGAGGATTTAAATAAGAGATTTCTGGTTGAAAAAGAATATGAATTTGGGATTAAAATTAGAATGTGTTTAGAAAATGGATAAGTTCTGGCATAGCATAACTTGTAGAACCAGTTTATCCTGTCTAATTTTTAAAAAAATGTCCTTTTGACAAATTTCAAGAGTCCTACATACTCTTGCTGGCCATGCTGTTCTTTTGATTCATTCAACAGATATTTATCAAGAACAGTAAAGACACTGTGCTAGAGCGATTATAAGTAAATGGTTTATGATATTTCCTTTAGGAGCCATCTATTCTTGAGGATATGAATAGATTTTAATACTTAGCACATTTTACCACTTAACTCCTTTTTACCCATTCTACACACACATACACACACAGAGACAGACTGATAGATAGACAGACAGACAGACAGACACCTACTTTACTCTCTGCTGGAAAAAGTATCCCTTTGACTTACCTTGGCTGGACCAGTCTCGGTTGACTGAGGCCTGAGCCGTCTATTTAAGTTGCTTCTAGCCATGCTGGTGTTGTGAGGTTCAACTAAAGGACAGTAGGGATGGGGAGGGACATTGGGACTGTGGCACCAAGGGCTGTGATTGGGAAAAAGGGTTGGTGGGACTTCTTTTTCTCTGTAAAAGAAAAATTAAGCCCAGATTGAACTCAAAGGCCTTTAATGCAGTGACATTAGTAATAATGGCTCAAAGCAAGAGCATGTTTCACAGCCAGAGAATGTGGCTTTTCTAGACCTTGTGGGCAGTACTTTTATCACAACATCAGACCCATTTGCTTACAAAGGAATAACAAATTCTGCATCTTCAGCCACAGTCAGCTCTTGTTCCAAGATGAAATCCCTAGATGATGCTCCTCTCTCTTCACCTAAGTAATGCTAAAGATGAGGTGATAATTTCATGTCTTCACCTCTCCACAGCCTTGCCTCTAAGAGCAGTGCCATTCAGAAGTGAAATTGCCAGTGAGGGTCTCAATATTATCCAGCACAAATCAGCAACCTTTATTGTCTCATGAGTATATCCCTTCTTGCTCTGTATTTTTATGTTTTAACACATAAACACATTATGGATTTTATGGCCCTATTCAAAATAGAATTTTTTTGTCACTTTTGATTTACCTGTTCATCACATATCTACTTGTTACCCAGTTATTCCCTTCTGTTCAGTTACCATTTGTGAGAAAGTTTCAATTTAAAAAAAAAAAAAAGCAACTTTTACCTCTTAAGAAAAATGTGAACTGGTTCCATCTGAGATTTTGAGCTTTCTTTCTTCAATTGATCTTGGTTGTTTTTAGTTGAAGTTGTAGCTTCTGGCCAATAAAACACGTACCTTTGAGATGTTGGACTTACTATTGAGCCTCTCTCAAATTCAATATCAGACTCTAATTTCTCCCATGCTTGCTTCCAATGAATAGGAGTATACCAGGCAATGGCCTAACAAAAATGATTCATTAATATCAAATATTATGGGAGTTAGACAGATTTTTTTTTAATGTCATAGGCTTACTGCAATAAAATTTCAAAGTCAAACTATATAATGTCACCTACCTATTGTGTAGCAAAACACTATAAGGATGTGATAAGACATATTCATCTTACTTTCTAATTCTGAAATTACAAGTTGCATAACCTCAGGCAAGTTAGTCATT
>NW_011888863.1:1873584-1875187 GCF_000151845.1 Pteropus vampyrus
AGCTTCTACAGTAGCAGTCTCCAACATTTTTGGCACAGGGACCAGTGCTCCTATGAGAATCTTATGCCTGATGATCTAAGTGTTGCTGAGGCGGTGATGCCAGTGCTGGGGAGGGGCTGCAAAAACAGATGAAGCTTTGCTCTCATTTGCCCACTGCTCACCTCCTGCTGTGTGGCCTGGTTCCTAACAGGCCACAGACCAGTACTAGCCAGTGGCCTGGAGTTGGGGACCCATGTCCTACAGCATAGAAGTAGTCTGTTCCAATACTGAATCTCTAATAATAAAATGATATATTGGGCAGTCTTGAAGCATTAAATATTTAAATATTTAAGACACCTATTCTTAATTTTTTTGATATCTATTTGTTTCAACATACGATATAGAGGTTACAAATTCCATAGGACAACAATATGACTACTACTGATTTACTGATGTGTTTTGACAGTTAGTGATGGTTCCTTTCAAGCTTTTAGGATTGGAAAAGTAATTGAGTGATCTAAAGGGAGAAGAGGAACATAAGGAGGCTATCCATTTAAAAACTATTGTTAAGAACCAGATACTGACCTCACCATTAGGTTTGCACAGGATTGTTGTACAATTGGGGCTTGTTCTAAACTTATTTTCTTCCTTCCAAAGAAAATCTGATGGTGGCTGATGCTTTGCTTCAGATGCTGCTGCCCAGACCTGTAAGAAGATAGTTTGTTAATGACACAGGTCATTGGAGTTCAACATAATTTTGTACATGTCAAAGGGTTATTACAAGGTTATCTTTCTGAACATATGAGATTTTAAAATATGACTGTATAATATATATTGTCAAGTTGTATAACACTAAACACTATGGTATATGGCTTAAAAAAAAGCACAAGAAAAAGGAAAAACTCTCCAGCATCAACTAATTACCTATTGTCTAGGCAAGCAATCTCTTTGTTTTCCTTTTAAAGATTATGTTTGCTTAATTTTAGGAACTTAGGTATTTAATTTTAAAAGTTATATCATAAAATAAAAGATTTGTACAACAAATTGAAAAAAGCTATTGAAATTTAATTATGGGTATTAATTTACATACAGAGATGGACAATGTGGCACAGTTAGCCACCACCAACATAACATCACATTTTACATAGAGATTGAGTGATGAAGTAACCACTGGTGCTGAGCCACGGTCTAACTCAGTAAATTAGAATTTCCTGTGCAATTCTAATTTATAGTATTTATATCTTATACTTACTGTTACTGTGGAATTGGCCTGCATTATGATACTTGGAAGGAATCGGTACAAAGAGATTCTTTGTCCATTCACATTTTGCTGAAGAATATGATTTCCAATCTCCACTTCTTTGTCACGGGAAGAGTTAATGAGTTTCACAAATAAACCCATGGCATTCACTTCAGCTATTTTAATGTCTCCAATAGCACTAGAAAAGCAAAATATAAGGTGTCTTCAGATGAACATGTCTTTAGTTCACTTTAAGAACTTAGTAGCAAATATGCTTTAGAAATTGTCTCTAAACTATTTATTTATTGGATGTATTCTATGTAGAAACAGTGTATTTTGTAATCTAAGACAAATGCTTTGATCTCAGTTCTGTTTATCTGTGCA
>NW_011888863.1:1876608-1885381 GCF_000151845.1 Pteropus vampyrus
AAAAGGCAGACTTTGCAGGCATCAGAGTCAGTCTGTAGGGTCTGTTCCTGCACAACAGCTCCTCCATTGTATTCACGATTAGTCCTCAGAGCCAACCAGGCTGAGAGTCAATCCTTCTCATTGATGTGTCAACAGCAATCAAAGTTCAACTACAACAGGAGGGCACACACAACGCATACAAGGGAAACACCTGGAGCACCCAGCTCAGGTGACCAAGGAGACTGTTCTACTGGGCCACGCAAGATACCTATTGCATTAGGTAACTCTACCACATTTGGCAGACATAGCAGTTCTACCTCATACACAGAAACAAACACAGGAAGGCAGCTAATATGTAGAGATAAAGGAACATGTTCCAAATGAAAGAACAGAACAAAGCTCCAGAAAAAGAACAAAACAAAATAAAGATAAGCAATCTTGCAGATGCAGAGTTTAAACACTAGTTATAAGGATGCTCAATGACATAAGTCAGAACTTCAGCAAAGAGATAGAAAACATAATAATGGAGATAGAAAAAATAAAAAAGAACCAGTCAGAAATGAAGAATACATTAAAAGGAATCAACAGTAGATTAGATGAAGCAGAGAATCAAATCAGCAATTTGGAAGATAAGGTAGCAGAAAACATTAAAAAGAAAAAAAACAGCAAAAAGAAAAAGATTCCAAAAATAATGAATATAGTTTAAGGGGCCTCTGGGACCCTTAAATATCAAGTGTACCAACATTCACATCATAGGGGTACCAAAAGGAGAAGAGAGAGGAATTGAAAACATTTGAAAAAATAATGGTAGAAACTCCACTAACCTGGTGAAGGATATAGACATACAAGCTCAGGTAGTTCAGAGAGTCACAAACAAGATGAACCCAAACAGGCCCACACAAAGACATATCATAATTAAAGTGCCAAAGGTTGAAGACAAAGAGAAAATCTTAAAAGCAGCAAGAAAAAAAGCAATTAGTTACAGACAAGAAAACTCCCATAAGACCATCAGCTGATTTCTCAACAGAAGCTTTGTAGGCCAGAAGGGTTGGCAAGAAATATTCAAAGTGATTAAAAGAAAGGACTTACAACCAAGATTACCCAGCAAAGCTATCATTTAGAATCAAAGGATAGAAAAAGAGCTTCCCAGACAAGAAAAAGCTAAAGGAGTTCATCACCACCAAACCAGTATTACAGGAAATGTTAAAGAAACATTTTTAAGAAGAAGAAAAAAAATATGCATAATAAAATGGCAATAACTACATATCTTTCAATAATTACTTTAAATTAAATGGATTAAATGCTCCAATCAAAAGACAATGAGTGGCTGAATGGATAAGAAAACAAGACCCTTACATAGGCTGCCTATAAGAGACTCACTTCAGATTGAAAGATACACACAGATTGAAAGTAAAGGTATGGAAAAAGATATTTTGTGAAAATGGAAATTTAAAAAAAGAAAAAAAGCTAGAGTAATGATACTTATACCAGACAAAATAGATTTAAATCAAAGGGTATAATAAGAGACAAGACCTAGTAAATTCACTTCTGGGTATTTGAAGAAATCCAAAACACTAATTCAAAAAGACATATGCATCCATATGTTCATTGTAGCATTATTTACAATAGTCAAGATATGGAAGCAACCTGAGTCTATTAATAGATAAATGAGTAAAGAAGAAGTGGTGCATATATATAATGGAATATTCCTGGGCCGTAAAAAAAGAATACAATTTTGCCATCTGCGGCAACATGAAGAGACATAGACGGTATTATGCTAAGTGAAAAAAGTCAGACAGAGAAAGACAAGTACCATAGATTTCACTCTACGTGAAATCTAAGAAACAAAAGGAATGAATGAAAAAAAACAAAAACAAACTCATAGATACAGAGAAGATAGATAATTGCCAGATGGGTGGAGGGTTGGGGGATGTGCAAAAAAGTGGAAGGGATTAAGTACAAATTGGTAATTACAAAATAGTCATAGGGATGTCAAGTACAGCACAGGGAATATAGTCAATAATATTGTAATAACTATGTATGGCGTCAGATTGGTTTTAGATTTATCAGAGTGGTCACTTGTACTTTATATAAATGTCTAATCACCATGTCGTATATCTGAAACTAATATGATATCGTATGTCAACTATAATTAAAAAATAAAAAAAATATTTAAAAAATAAATAAAATAAAGCCAATAAAAAAATAAATTCTGTATACACCCTGGTTATTAAGCACTGCTAGAAGACACACACTACACACACACATGTATAGATTGCTGCTATCAAATAAATGAGTGGTCTCCAACCACATCTGGCCTTTTAGTGATTCCCTTAGTGATTGGCAGGAAGTTGTGTTCTTGATGAAATGAGCCAGCGCCCTCTGCCATTCCCTCAACAATGTTCAAATTCCTGCCTCACATTTCCTCCATTCTTATTCTTAGCTAATGATCTCAGTTAGAACATAGGGCAATCAGAGAGAAGTTTGTTTTCTTGCATTCCACTCAGAAACAGGTTCACCTATTCACACATTTATCTCTTCTCTGTTCAGCCCACCTTGCATCAGTGGAAAAGGGACTCGTCTCCCAACTAAAGTGAAACTCTCTGGTTACCACCTCCTTGTGCTACCTCAATATCTCAGTCTATTCATTATTCTCCTTTTCTCCTTTAACACCAACTTCTCCCTCTAGACCACCTCTTCCCCCCAACTATGTGCAAACCCTCAAAGTACTAGCACCTTAAAAAAGGAAAAAACAATCCTCCTCCAGCTTCCACTTCATAATGCTGTCACAACTAAGCTTTTGGAAAGACAGTGCCACTAATTCTTCACCTCTTCTTCACTCCTCTACCCACTAGCATTGACTTCTGCCTTAGATCAAGATTACCAATGCCCTCTCAGTTGGTGAATTGAGTGGTAACTTTTCAGTCGTTGTCTTTTTAAAAACTGAAGTATAATTAACATATACATATTAGTTTCAGGTGTACAGCATAATCATTCAATATTTGTATACATGGTAAAATTTACACCACAATAAATATAGTTAATGTCCATCATCATACATAATTACAAAAAAAATTTTTTTCTTATGATGAAAATCTTTAAGATATACCCTTTTACAACTTTCAAATATACAATACAGTATTATTAGCTATAGTCACCATGCTATACGTTACATCCCCATGATTTATTTTATAACTAAAGTTTGTACCTTTTGACCCATTTTGCCTACCCCCAACCTCCCATCTTTGGCAATCACCAATCTGTTCTCTGTATCTATGAGTTCAGTTTTGTGGTTTTTTTTTTTTTTAATATTTCACGTATAAGTGATACCATATAATATTTGTCTTTCTCTTTCTGACATTTCATTTAGCATAATGCTCTTGAGGTCCCTCATGTTGCAAAAGACAAGATTTCATTACTTTTATGGCTGAATAATATTCCATTGTGTATACATATGTATATAAATACCATATATATATACAAATATGTATGTATATATGCCACAAATATGTATATATATACATATATACATATATATCACATTTTCTTTATCCACTTATCCATCAGTGGATACTTAGGTTGCTTCCATATCTTGCTTCTTGTAAATATGTTGCAATAAACATAAAGGTGCATACCTTTTCGAGTTAGTGTTTTTGATTTGCTTAGTGTTTTGTTATCTGGAAGTGGAATTGCTGTATCATCTGATAGTTCTATTTTTAATTTTTTGAGGAATCTCTAATCTGTTTTGCAGAGTGGCTGCACCAATTTACACTCCTACCATCTCAGTCTTTGTCTGAATGTCTTTGTGATATTCGCCTCTGCCAGATATGTCCTCTTTTTTGGAACTCCTACCCTTGTTTCTCCAAGTCCACTATTTTCCTTCTGTTAGTCTGGCTGCTCCTTTTCAGTTTCTTTTTCAGATTTCTGCTTTTTTCCTTCATCTAACTCTTAAATGTTGATTGCTGGGATTCAATCCTTAACCTTTTTTATTCTAATCACACTCTAAATATATGATATCATCTATAAACAGGACTTTAGTAACCATTAATACATTGATGACTGCTAAATTTAAGTCTTTTCTCTAGATTGTTCTGCTAAGCTTCAGACCCATAAGAAACAATTGACACCAAGACCAAAAATGTACCTCTAAATCAACACGACCCAAACTAAATTCATCATTTTTGGAAAAGTGAGAAACCTATTCCAGTGAATTGTGTCATTTATTCTGTTGGCCATACCTAAAACTTTCATTATTTTCCCACTCTCTTATCCTTCTTGTCTTATCTGTGACCAAATTCTATTGACTCTACCGCTTTAGTATCTTCTACATACATCTCCTCCTCTCCATCCCAATTGCTGCTGTCTTCATAGGCTCTCATCATCTCTAAGTGATACTGTAACAGTGTCCTGACTGGTTTCTCCAGTTTTGCCTCCTTCCAACCATTCTCCATTTTGCTTCCGGAGCAATTTTGTACAAGGATAAATATTTTAATGTCTGACCATTTTCTTCCGGAGAAAATAACAACTTTACAGCAAGGAAACAAGGCTCCAACATAATCCATCAGTCTCTTTAATTTTCTTTTTTTTTTCTACTTCTTACCTTTGCTTAAAATGTTACAAGAAAATTCTCACAAGACTTGTGATAATTCATTCTATTATATGCTTTACCTACTGCCTGCACATGATATGCTATTTCCTCTTCTTCTTCTCTACATCTTTAACAACACAGGAAATTTTCAGACTTCTTAATACTTTCAGTATCACAGGTAAAAAATAGTATCTAAGTGTTATTTTAATTTTGTTTTTTTCCTGATTATAGTGAAATCGAATAACCTACTTATTGACCATTCAGTTTTCTTCTTCTGTGAATTGCATAGTCTGTTCATATTATTTGGTCTACTTCTAAAGGGTTATTTTAGTGCAAGGTAGGTACTAGATTAATTGGAGGAGCCACTTCATAAATTATATAAATGTCTAACCACTATGCTGTACACCTGAAACTAATATAAAATAATACTGAATGCCAACTCTAATTGAAAAATAAAAACCAAAAAAAGAATGTTCTTAAACTGCCAATCTTTATAACTCTAGGAACTAAAAAAAGAAGAACTAAACCCAAAGTGAAAGGAAGGAAGGAAATAATAAAGATTAGAGTAGAAACAAATAAAACAGACAATAGAAGAATGATAAATCAATGAAACTAAGAGCTGTTTTTTATAAAATATAAACAAAATTGACAAACCCTTAGCTAGACAAATGAAAAAAAAGGATGCAAAAAAATAAAAATGAAATCAGAAAGAAAAAAGGAGACACTACAATGAATGATACAGAAATAAAAAAGATTATAAAGAATAATTATAAACAATTATATGTGGAAAAATCAAGTAATCTAGAAGAAATTGATAATTTTCTAGAAATATACAAACTATAAAGACTAAATCAAGAAGAAATAGCAAGTTTGAATGGATGAACAATAAGCAAGGAAATTGAATTAGTAATCAAGAATCTTCCAACAAAGAAAAGCCCGGAACCAGATGGCTTCATGAATGAAGTCTACAAAGCATGCACAGAAGAACTAATACCAACCCTTCTTAAACTCTTCCAAAAAAGAGAAAGAGAGGGAACCCTTTCAAACTCATTTTATGATGACAACACCTCTCTGATTCCAAAGCCAGAAAAGAAAACACAACAAAACTACATGCCAACATCCCTGAAAAACAGATGCAAAATCCTCAATAAAATACTAGCAAATTGAATTAACAATACAGTAAAAGAATAATACATTATGACCAAGTGGGATTTATCCTTAGGATGCAAGTATGGGTCAAAATATAAAAACCAATGTGATATACCTGATAACACGATGGACAATAAATATTATATGATCGCATTTTCTGCATCAGATGCAGAGAAAGCATTCAACAAAATTCAACATTCTTTTATGATAAAAACTCTCAATAAAATAGGTAAATAAGGAAAATGCCTCAGCACAATAAAGGCCGTATATGAAAAACCCATAGCAAACATCATAGTCAGCGGGAAAAAAAACTAAAAACTTTTCTTCTAAGATCAGAACCAGGCAAAGATGCCCATTCTCGCCACTGCTTTCCAACACAGTAGTGGAAGTCCTAGCCAGAACGACCAGGCAAGAAAAATAAATAAAAGATGCAAAAATCAGAAGGGAAGAAGTAAATTATCTCTTTTTACTTGCAGATGACATGATCATATATGTAGAAAACACTATAGGCATAACAAAAAACTGTTAGAACTAATACATAAATTTAATAAAGTTGTAGGATACAAAATCAACATACGAAAGTCAGTGGGATTTCTATATACTAGCTAACCAGTTAGTTTATTAAATGACCAAAAGGGAAATTAAAAAACTATCCCATTTACATTAGCAATGAAAAGAATAATACTTAGGTATTAACTTAACCAAAAACGTAAAGGAATTGTACACTGAAAACTATAAAACACTGATGAAGAAAATTTTAAGAGGCACAAATAAATTGAAAAATAGTCAATGTTCATGGATTAGAACTATTGTTGTCAAATGTTCGTACTACTTAAACTAATCTACACATTTAATGCAATCTCTATCAAAATCTCAATGATAATTCTTTTTTAAAAAACAATCCTAAAATTCATATGGAACCATGAAAGATTTTAAATAACCAAAGCAATCTTGAGTAAGAAGTCATACTTCCTGACTTTAAATTATATCACAAGGTTAAAATAATTAAAACATATAGTACTGGCATAAAAACAGACATACAGACCAAAGGAACAGAATAGAGAGCCCAGAAAGAAACCCAATGTTTAGGGTAAACTGATCTTCAACAAAGGAGCCAAGAACACACAATGGGGAATGGATAGCCTCTTTAATAAATGCTGGAATACTAGATATCTGTATGTAAAAGAATGAAATTAGAACCCTACCCCACACCATACACAAAAATTAACTCAAAATAGGTTAAAGACTTAAACCTTAAGATTTAAAACCATGAAACTTCTAGAAGAAAACATAGAGAAAAACCTTCTTGACATTGATCTTAAAATAATTTCTTAGATATGACACCTAAAGCAAGGCAACAAAAGCAAATATAGGCAAATAGGATTACATCAAACTAAAAAGCTTTTGCACAGCAAAGGAAGCAATGAACAAAATTAAAAGGCAACCTACAGAATGGAAAAAAAAAATTGGAAACCAGTTATCTTATACGGGTTAATAGCCAAAATATATAAGAAACTTATGTAACTTGATAGCAATAAAAGCAAATAATCTGATTTAAAAATGGGCAAAGGACCTACATAAATACCTAAGAAGAAAGTCAAGTGGCTAACAGGTATGTGAAAATGTGTTCAGCATCATAAATTGTCAGGAAAATGTAAATCAAAACCACAATGGAATATCACCTTACACTTGCTAGGATGGCTAACAAAAATAAAAGATAAGTGCTGGCAAGGACATGAAGAAAAGGGAACTCTAGTACACTGTTGGCAAGATGGTAATTAGTAAAGCCATTATGGGAAACAGTATGGAGGCTCCTCAAAAAATTAAAACAAAACTACCATATAACCCAGCAATTCCACCTCTGGGTATGTATCCAAATGAAAGAAAATTAGGATAGAAAAAAGATATATGCACTCTCATATTTATTGCAGTTTTATTCACAGTAGCCAAGATATGGAAACAACTTAAATGTCCTTCAATGAATGAGTGGATTAAGAAATTGTAATACATATACATACATATATATATATACACATATATACACATACATATATATACATATATACACATACATATATATATATATAATACACACACACAATAGAATATTATTCAGCCTTTAAAAAAAAAGAAATCCTGCCTTTAACATGGATTTTGACAACATGCGTGTTTGACAACGTGGGTGGAGGTGGAGGACATAAGGCTAAGCAAAATAAACATGATACAAAGAGAGAAATATTGCATAATCTCACTTATGTGAGATTTAGTTGAAAATAGTCAAATTCATAGAATCAGAGAGTAGAATAGGATGGTAGCTGCCAGAGGCTAGGGGAAAGGAGAAATGAGATAATGTGGGTCAAAGGGTACGAAGTCTCAATTATGCAAAACGAATAAGTCCTAGAGATCTAATGTATAACACAGTGATGATAGTTAATAATACTGCATTGTATACTTGATAGATTTAAAATTTTCTCAATGCACATACACACACAAGTGATAACTATGTAGAGATGATAGATACATTAATTAGCTGGAAAGTGGTGATCATTTCACAATATATATGTATATTAAAACATTAAGTTGTATGAGATCAAGAGCCCAGAAATAAACCTATGCATATGCAATCAACTAATTTTGACAAGGGAGCCAAGAATACTCAAAGGGGAAAGCATAGTTTTTTTAATAAATGATGCTGGAGAAACTGGATATTTACATGCAAAAAAGAAAAAAAAAATGAAATTGGACCCCTATCTTATACTACTCACAAAAATTAACTCAAAATGGATTAAAGACTTAAATGTAAGATTTGTAACCATAAACTCCTAAAAGAAAATATAGGGGGAAAGCTCCTTGACATTAGCCTTGGTAAGCAGTTTTTGGATATAACACCAAAAACACCAGCAACAAAAACAAAAAGCAAGAAGTAGAACTACATCAAACTAAAGAAGTTCTGCACAGCAAAATAAACAATCAATAAAATGAAAATGCAACTAACAAAATGGAAAGAAATATTTGCAAACTATATATTTGATAACTATTTTATATATTTTATATATC
>NW_011888863.1:1886446-1904667 GCF_000151845.1 Pteropus vampyrus
AATTTTATATCAATGATATCTCAATAAAACTGTTAAAAAAACCTGAATAATTCCTCACAAGCAAATCCATACTACAAGAAATGTTAAAGAAGGAAAACATGAGTTATAGACAAAAAACAAAATAAAACAAAACAAAACAAAAACACTAAAAAAGTACTGCAAAGCAGTGAAAACATAAGGGTAAATATAAAAGATATTTTTCTTATCCTTCAAATTTCTTTTAAAAGTTGATTAAACAAAAATAACTATGGATTATGGGGTTTATAACATATGTACAAGTAAAATATGTGATGCAAAAGCTGGGAAGAAAGAAATAAAAGTATAGTATTATAAGGCTCTTATACTATATGTGAAGTGGTATAATATCATTTGAAGGTAGTCTGTGATAGACTTAAGATGTATCCTATAAACCTGGAAGGAACCACTAAAATATCAGAATTAAAGCTAATGAGCCAGCAATGAAGATAAAATAAAATTAATAAGAATTAATTCAAAAGACAGAAAAAGGGAGGAAAAGAAAACAGAGCAGTTGGAACAAACAGAAAACAAGATAGTAAGATAGCAAACTTAACCCTAACCATATTAAATTACTTTAAATGTAAATGGTTTAAATGCTCAAATTAAAAGACAGATTTTCAGTTTGGATAAAAGAGCAAGTTCCAACTAAATGCTACATACAAAACATGCACTCTGAATATAAAGACACAAATAGGTTGAAAGTAAAAGAATAGAAAAAGACTCACCATGCTAACACCAGTAAAAAGAAAGCTGGAGCGGCTATACTAATGTCAGATATAGTAGATTTACAAGCAAAAAGTACTACCAGGGATAAAAAAGACCATTTCATAATAATATAGAGATTAATTTATCAAGAGGATATAACAATCTTAAATGTCTGTGCACCTAAATAACAGAGCTTATAAAGCAAAAACTGATAGAATTGTAAGGAAAAATCAACAACACAATAGTAGTCAGAGATTTTAACAATGCTTTCTCAATAATTGATAGAAATAGTAGACATAAAATCAGCAAAAAGACAATAGATTTAATACCATCAACTAATTTGACCTGATTGATATTTATGAAACACTCTACTCAACAACAACAGAATATATTTTTTTTGTAAGTATATCCAGAACATTTACTAGGATAGACAATATCCTGGTTATAAAACAAGTCTCGATACATTTAAAAGGACTTAAGTCATACAAACTATGTTCTTTGACCACTATGGAATTTAATTAGAGACTAATAGGAAAAAGATATCTGGAGAATTATTGAAAATAATTCTGGGAAATCTATAAAATATTTGGTAACTAAATAATGCACTTTTTATTACTCGAGGATTAAAGAAATAAAAATGAAAATTAGAAAGTATTTGAACCGAATGACAATGAAAATACAACATATCAAAATTTGAGGGATGCCACTAAGACTTTACTTAGAGGAAAATTTATAGTACTAAATGCTTATAGGAGAAGAGAAAAAGGTACGAAATCAATGAGCTCAGCTTTCACCTTGAGAAACTAGAGAAAGAAAAGCAAATGAAACCTAAAGTAGGCAAAAGGGAATACAGATCAGAATAGAAATCAATGAAATAGAAAACAAAACAAAACAAAACAAAAATAGAGAAAAATGAATGAAACCAAACACTGGTTGTTTGAGAAGCTCAAGAACACTGATAACTTTTATGCAAGATGGATCAGGAAAAGGAGGAGACACATATAATCAGTACCAGCAATAAGAAATGTGACATCACTACAGATTTTGTAGATACTAAAGGATAACAAGGAAATATTATGAATGATTTCATGACAATATTTCTGACAACTTAGATAAAATGAACAAATTCCTCGAAAGACACAAATTGTCCAAGTTCACTCAAGAAGAAATAAATAACCAAAATATCCTGATATCTATTTTGAAGAAATAGAACTTGTAGGTAAAAACCTTCCCACAAAGAAACCCCAGGCCCAGATGGCTTCACTGATAAATTCTATAAAAACATGTAAGGAAAAAATAATATTATTTCTAAACAAACTCTTCTAGAAAATAAAAGAGGAGAGAATATATCCAATTCATTCTATGAAGCAAACATTACCTTATACCAAAGCAGACAAAGACATTACAGGAAAAGAAGACTACAGACCAATATTCTTCACAGACATAGATGTAAAAGTCTGAATTCAACTACATATTAAAAGGATAAACATTATGACCAAATGGGGTTGATTCCAAGAGTGTAGGGTTGTTTTAACATTAAAAAACAAACAAACATATGATCATCTTAATAGATGTATAAAAAGCATTTGACAAAATCCGACAATTATTTATAATATTCATTGCCACAGATTAAATATTTTAAATCACAATCCTGTCACATCTCTGTTTGAAACTTTCCCATTGCTTCCCATAGTGAAGTCCAAATTCCTCAGTCTGGTATTAAAGGCTGACTATGATCTGTCCCCAGCTCTGGCCCTAACCTTATTATATCTCTTTGGGCACTGTTCAGTGTAGCCATGCTTTAAAATGCCTTGTACCTCATCTGATCTTAGCTTTTCTGCCTCCTTCACTTGGTTTACGTGCTCTTTGCTCTAGGCTAGTGGTTCCAAGCCCATGCTGTACATTAGAATTACCATGGGATTAAAAAGACACATACACAATTAGTTCCCAATTCTACCACTAGAAATTCTGACTCAGAGTCTGGGGTAGGGCCAGGAGATTAACAGCTCCCCAGGTGATTTATGTAGGTAGAATTGAGAACTAATATGCTAGAATGCTCTCATATTCAAAATTTACTTATCCCTTCACAATATTCTAAGTAATAACTCCTTCACAAAATCTTTCCAGATCATCTGCTGAAAGAAAGTTCTCCTTTGAATGCCTTGATACTTTATTTGCCTCTCTCTTGATCCTTACCTGCAAGTCATCCCTGATCTCAATGGAAGTTCTTAAAATCACATTCATAAGTTTTGTGTTTTTTTTGAAATTTTGTCCCCCCAAATTCATCATATTTAACATGGTAGGTACTGAATAAATAATTTAAGAGTTTTCAGATGGTTGATAGAATGCTTAGGTATTCACTACGGTTAGATGGTAATAGTGATTGATTTTTAAAACTCTGGCCTAAGGCAGAAAAAGTTTCTTTTATGTCTGATTTTCAAGTCTGGCTAACAATTTCTTGTAACCCTATATGTCAACAGATATTCATTACTAACAATTTACAATTCTATCTGTTGTTCATACAACAAAAAAAGCAGGATAACATAAATGTATAGATGAGTCAGCTTTTTAGTTCTAATATCAACTCTCTTCCTGATCAATTCTTTTTTCCATAGATACTAATACCATGAAAATGAATCGAGTTAAAAGTCCAACCTTTCTCCTTCTATCTTGAACTTCAGATCCTAGTAGGAGAAAAAAAAGATACTAAGTCTGTCTGATAATTTGCCAATAATAAAAAAGGTCCTTGAATAATTGCGATGACTTTATTTATAGGGATTATGTAGTGCTGTTTTCTCTGGCATCTGTGAAGAATTAACATTCCTTGTGTGGTTTCTTAGAAAGTTATATTGATTCCTTTTAACTCTCAGAACATGAAACAGTTATATTTCAATAATTGCTTAAGATTTTAGATGAAATCATGGATCTCACAACAGCTTAGAACTGTTTCCTACTGATTTATTGCTCCTAACCAAATAGAAGATATTAATAATTCAAATAGAATATGTACCTGGATCTAGATTGGCTCACTTCTTTAAGAATCATAGAAAAGTGCTTCCAACCTTTCTCGGTTTGGAATGACTGTGCAAGAAATTTCTTTGGATCACCAAACAAAGATTGGAAATAATCCTCCCCTTCTCCAGTCACGGCTGGCTCAAAAGCATGAACCGACAGAGTCTTTTCACTTACGAATCTGCTGACTCCTTTCAAAGAAATCAAAGAGGAAAGCAACAGAAAGAGAAGTAAATAAGAGGACATTAAAAGAACTCAAAGCCACTATTGTTATTCTTTGCCTCTACAAAGCTATATTCTTTATATAGTTTACTGTCATTGCCAAACTGAAGAAGATAGTTAAAAGCTTTAAACCAAAGTCTATAAAATAACCAGTAATTGATTATTTTTAGTGATAACTCAATTCCTAGAAATTATTTCAGTTACCTTAAACTATCAATTATATTATCAGTGTAATGACTACTTAACTGGTTATATAGTTGTACTAGAAGCATATACGTTTTTGAATAGGTAGAACATTTGAGTCATTCAAATTTCAATTTGTTATATATAAATACAGCTTTATTCTATTTCATATTAGCTATTCTCTCCAAATTACTACCCATAAATTAAAGCTTCAAATGAGTCCTTTACTACCAATGGTTAATACTTTTGCCAGGTAAAGACTTAAATTTCCTCTCATCAACTAAAATACTTTATTAGAAAGATAAAGTAATGCTTAAACAGATTCTAGTATGTTTTTGGAAATCCGCTCCTTTAAAATTCTCACTATTAAGATTCAAACACAAAATAGATTTAATTATTTTTCACAGAAAGAACCTTGCTGGATAAATATAATAATGTATCTGCAAAGAGAGAGTAACACTACAGAGAGGCATCATGATGAAGTGGATAGAGTAATATGTCTTAGGTTTAGACAGTCACTTACTAAACCAACTGATTGAAACTTGCCTATCCTCAGTTTTCCTGAACATAAAATAAGGATAATACTACTTTGATAAGGTGATATAAAGGTTGAAGGTAATGTAGGTAAGTGTCTAGCAGTGTCTGGTATTTAGCAGGTATCCAATAAATGATGGCTATTGCTGTAGTATAGGTGCTTTGGTTGATGTGACCCTGGGTCCAAAACCATCAGAGATTAACACAATCTAGAGTTTGCCTTATATTCTTGTAACTTTAATAAAACCAAAGGGAGGTGAAAGATACAAAGAATAAACTCAGAGTTCCTGAAGAGGATTCCTCAAAATATTTTGCTTAGAAGAAATGTTTGGAATTAAATTAGTGTATTCCCAGTTAAGTATTTACTTAATTCTTAAATTACTTTGGGGAAGGAGAATGTATAGTGCAGCTCTTTTAATAGATCATTCTGAGGGATGAAAACCTTTGTATCCTAAAAGGAAAGTAGACACATCAATTTTAGTCCCAGTTGTTATTTCATCTAGAGGAAAAGATGGAAATAAACACAGCAAACTCAGATATCTTTCTACAGAAGCAGAATCTACAGTAACTGAAGGAGAAGTCTACATCCTAGCTGAACTCTCATCTTGCAAGGGGAAGCCATTCTATTTTTTTTTTTTTCACTAATACTAGGAGCTTTCAGTTTAACCCAAATATAGAACATGTGCCATAATAACACAGTGCCAAAGGATGGAAAATATCCCCTCTCTAGATGTAAAATCTGTATTTTCACTTTTAAGCATATAGATTTGGTCATTGCTAAATGTCGGCATGAACTTAGGAGGTTTCTTTGAAAAGAGTGTCTTAGGCATGCAAACAATAATGCATAGGGAAAATGACAATAATAGCAGTAGGTCAAAATCCTATATAACATTGTGTCAAAGGCTTCGGGAACAAAATCAAATAGAAATAAGAAGCAGCCAGGCTGTATAAGTCCACAGGATGGTAGAGGAAAATGTAGGTATCAAATGGTAAAGAGTGTGTTTGTGCTACTGGTTTTGAGACTTGATAGTTGACTGGTAATTGAAATATAAATCCAAATGTAGCCTATTCTATGAGAAAGTGCTTACAGATATGTTCAGATTCATAACTAATTTTTATTGAGTATTTACTATGTGCTAGGTGATTTTCATAAATGTTTAATCTTTAGAATAGCCCTGTGAAATTGGTATTTTAATCCCCGTTTTGCACTTACAGAAAATGGGACTCAGAGATGCTAAAATACCTTACCTAACATCTCATATTGCAGGGAGCAGAAAGGTAGTTTGGACCCAGGTTCTTTGTTTCCAAGGACAGTATTCATTTCAGTAAACTATAACATACCCTCAAAGTTTCCTAAACTTTAGTTGATAGATGAGGAATAAAAACTCAGCAGCATGGGTGTTGCTGAGTGCATTGTTGGCAACTGCCAAAACTTTACTTCTTCCTACCATACTACTGCTTTTGTTTTCCTCTCCTTCAAATTTTTTATTGTTTCTCTCTTTTCTCTCAGCCATTTTACCCACTTCATTTTTCTTCTTTTATCTATTTGTCTTTCCCTCACCAAAGCCCTAAATCTCCTAAAGGCACAAACTACACAAGACATTGCTTGACCTTTCTGTTAGCATTTAGAGGAAGGGAAGTTACTGTCATACATTAGAACTTTAAGTTATCTAGTAATTATAGAACATCTAAGCAGTCAACCCATGAACCATTATGAAAACTCAAGATTTTTTAATCATGAGGATGATATATTTGGCCACATGTATTTTTGTGACTGGAATATGACTCCAGTGCAAGGACCAATAGTGAGCGTAGTCATGTTACTCTGCATAGGACATTAAGAAATTATTATTATTGGAGACGAATAATAAAACATTATTCTGGCATCTAAACACATATACACTTTAAAAATAGTCTAAAAAATTTGGTGAGTGTTTTGCTTACCTAAGTTGCTTTCTAACTGGCAATGGTTCACTAGAGTTGATTTTGGAGACTTTAACGCAGTTGTTGATGTAAGGACACTTACTCCACTAATCTGAGGGCTAGACAGATTGTAACTGAGAGGAGTTTCGTAGGATAAAAACCGTGACAATGGCAGTATTGTGATATTTGAATCTGCCTCAGTTGGAAAAAAATGTACTAAAGATGCCTGTGTCCTTTGGAGGTCGACATGTGTACCTTCTCTTCTGTGTACGAAAAAATTAATAAATTTTAATAAATTAGAGAAAGTCAAAATGAATAGACTATGACATGAAGCATGAACTATCATTATTATCCAGAGTTCTGCTTTTCAAAGATACTATGCATCTGACATAAGCACAAAAACATTTTATATTTCTAGTTTTAATAATCTAAACACTTTAGTATCAAGTCAAGACATGCTTTATTCCTATTTTCTACTTAAAAATCAGTAAACTCCTACTGTGGATGGTTTTGAAAAAGTATAAAAGTAGAAAGAAGAAAATAAAAATCAACCAAAATATCACCATTTTCTTTCAGGCTTTTAAATGCATTTTTTTAAATGCAAAACTGAGACTCTATAAACCATTTATACCTTACTTTTATCATTCATTATATCATATTTCTTCTTTCAATTATAATTTCCTTTAATTTAACTCCTGCTGCTGAACTAATTTTCCTATATTTATAAAGATTCTAGTGTTAATGTCTACTTTTAAATAGACTCTGCAAATTAATAACTATAAACAGTACACATGTATACATATGTGTGTATGTGTGTGTGTGTGAATGTTGAAGAGAATGGCAGAAATGAGGGAGAAAAAAGACTTAATTTCCAGGTACTATTTTTATAAGTAAATCTTCCTATGAACAAAGATTTCTCTTTCTTTTTTTATAAATATAGAAGCATTTGTTAACTAGTGCACAGTCATTTAAACAAAGTCTCTAAACTACAGTATAATTATTTTACAAGTAAAACAATATTCTCATGGCATGGCTCATGAAAAGCCTTATGACAACTATGTTTTATGAGTCACACTCTTCTCAGTAAATGAAAAGCAATCGGCATGCCTGTGTGTGCGAGCGTGCATGTGAATGTTTAATGCTTGAATTGTGAACAAAGTTCTGAGGTTCAAAACTTTTTAGCTTTCTGAAAAACTGAATGAACGGCCAGCAGTTCAAGCGCCTCCTTTCTGGGGGACACATATCCACTGTAATTCAAGAGCTAAGGTTTTTACCTCCATGGGTCGTCTCTATTTTGATCTCTTTGTTTTCCAGAGTTCCTAGAAAGTTATTTTAGCCAGTCTTGTGTTTTTTTTGTTTTTTTTTGTTTTTGTTGTTTTTTTTCTCAAACATTCCCACAAGGGAACAGCGTCTGGAGCTTCCTAATCTGCCATGTTGCTGATGTCAGTTTCAATCTCTCTGTTTACCAAGAGGTAGTCACAATCATTTTGTTCTACATTTTATAAGTTCCTTCATCAGAAATATTATATCTGGAGAGCTTTGTACTCAAAATCAGACTTCTCTAAATGTACCTTGCAGAAGGCACAGAAATCTCAGGCAAATTATTTTTTTATAATTAAATGGCATAGGCTTTGAAAATTGCATTATTAGCCCAGTACTTATTATTAAGCCTGAGCACTTGCCATACTGCTGATACCCCAAGCACTCATCTTTGTCAGAAAAGCTCTAACTCATGAAGATACACTTGAGGATGACTATTGTGGTAGTGGGAAGGAGACTACAGAGATCGATTGGCAAATTACAAATATTTCATCTCTGTTCAACCTGAGACAGGCTCACATGACATGATTTCTCCTCAATACTGGCTAGAATAAGCAGGAAAGTACTTTTTTTCGTTCAAAGTTCCTTACATCTGGGTTTCATTACAAATAAACTGGTTATATCTTTTCAGCATGTTCATTTCATAAGCCCTAATTTTTTTTCTTCCTCCAGTAAAACAATAGCGTTTCCAAATAAACTTAATTCCACAAAAAATTCCCAATAAGCCTTTGCAAATGTAGCAATCAAAGAAGTCTGGCCTAGGGCCGTGGGGTGTTCTTATTTTTGTATTTGAATAAGAAACTTCTAATGGCGGCATGCACCTTTGGAAGAGCTGAAATATTTCAGGAAGAGATGTGTGTGAGGCAGCCCATTGTCTGAAAACCCTGCACTCACAAACCTATTAGATTCCTTTTGGAAGATGATAGGTTTGACCTAGTGCTTGGTTAGCTTTCCCGTTAGCATATGGTATTTTCCAAGCTCCTTCTTGGTATTTTGCTCCCTCTGTAATTGATTAGCACTAAACCAGAGGCAGTTATAAAAGGGCAATTCCAGCATTTCAGTGTTATTTTGGAAGATGCTGAATTGGTAATAATGACAACAATCATCTCTCAGATGACCTCTAAAACAAATATTTTAAAAAATGGACAAACTGAACAGTAAATGCAGGACATCTAAGTTCAGAGTAACATTAGCTTTAAGTTGTGTATATTCAATACTATAGGTCATTTTTTTTTTTTAGAAAACATTGGAAAACCAATGCTACTTCTTTAGTTGATAGATGGTTTACATTAGTAGTAAAAACAGGGGGTTGTAGCTTTTATTTAACATACTCACAGACATTTCCAAAACAAAAATTCTCTAGCAATTCTCTGTCCTGAGCTCAGTAAAGTAGTTCTAAAGAAATTATCTGCCAATTGCCTTAACATGTTAGACATTAGCTTTGGACTCTCAACCAGAGATGAAGATCTGTCTAGGAACATTTTTATATTACTAAAGGACTGAACCTTATAAAACAGTGGTTGGCGAAATAGTTGTATGTTATAATTAATTAATTTTAGAAAATGTGTGGAATCAATTGTTGTTCTAACTACTTCATTAGATGTTTTGAAACAAGAAGTCAAGTACTCCATCATTATCTTCTAAAACACAAATGTCCTCTCATTTGAGCCATTCTTACTGTGCTTGTTTCTTCATTTTATCTTTCTGCTCATGGACTTCACTCTGAAGGGTCCCTGAAGTTTCCAGAATGGCTTATGTGTCTTTCATCTTGGCTAGAAGAGAAGTCTCTTTTCTTTCCTGGGAAAAGAGATCATGACATTAGGCAATGAATATAACTGAGGTTCAAGCGAGATTTTCGTTTTCAAGTGACCTCACCTGTTAATCTAATTACCTTAAAGCACCTTTCAGATTTAATGATTTCTTTACCAAGCTGGTGTCGGGACCAGGATTCTAATGGGAATATGAGAGGCCTGACATAGCCAATACTGATACTGGCTAAGGATATTAGACAAATGAAGGTGAAGGGGTGACACATTCACTGGAAGCAACTCAAGAGGAAGGGCAGTAACCCATAATAGCTATCTTTACTACTACAGTTTTTACATCTGGGCAACACTGCCCAATAGAACACTGTGAGATAATGTCTCCATAGTTACAAAGTTCCAGTCTCTGAACAGTTATTATGTTGGTGCTGCACCTGCTTTGCAGTAAGCAGACATTATATAAGATAACTTGATTTTAGGAGAGCTGTATCTTCCAGCACACAAACTTTGTCACCAAAATGTTGGTCCTATTTTGGATTTCTCAGGGTCAAGGCTAGTATGTAATAAATACTGGGGAGTTAATCACTGTTTTAAAATGTTTATTTTAAAAACCTTTGTATTTTTTTGTTTTGTTTTGACAAATATTCTTTGAATACATGGAGCAGGAACAGAAAACATTATTACTTGTAAAGGCAAAAAGAAACCTACTGGTAGAAATATTGAAATCAAAGCCAAGAGACCTAAATTTTTCTCTTATCTATGACAGCAGTATGATTTAGAAGAAATCAATTCAGATTCTACCTCCCCCCTCCCTTGCCCCTTTGATTCCGCCCCCTCCTCCACCTTTCACACCTGACTTATGGATGTTGCCATTTCCCCTTAAGAACTGAATCTCTGATTGTGGGCGTCTCCTTCGACATGTGCATCCGGGGCCTGCGGGGCCTGCTCCCCGCCCCCCGACTCCCCAGGCCTGGCGCCCCCTGCACATTCAGGGGGCCTGGCACATCCGGGGCCTGGTCTGTGGCTCCACCTGTGGCGAGAACCCAGGACCTTCTGCCTGTAAAGCAGACGTGCTAACCACTATACTATGGAGCCACCCCCAGATTCTACTTTGAGTAAAAAGATCCACACTTAATGTTTCATGATAATAAGGGTATAAGAATAAAATTAACACATATGAAAGTACATGATTATATACAATGATACGATATATTAATGAGAATTACTGTATAAGTTAATTTTTAAAATATTTAAATGAACATCTACTATGTACCTGAAAACGACAAGGTACTATGATTAAACGATTTTCGCTTCAAGTAATAGTGATAAAACATCTTCCAATTTAGATTTAAAAAAATGACTTCCATATTAGAATTATGAGTAGTATTTGAAAATAAAGGATGTTGAACAAAGTAAGTGTAAGTAAGGCCAGTAAGCCAGAAGATGGTAAACATTTGACTATTTTCTCCGTCTCAGAGATGAAGCACAATTTCCTATGAGTGTTATGGGCCAATTATGCAAATGCAACATAAGGAGATTTATAAATTTATACTTTTGCTTAAAAAAGAATGAAAAATGGCTTTATTATTTCTTGCCACTTTGCCAGCTTCTTTAACTCTGCCTGTATAAATGATTTGCTAGATATTAAAATTTCTGTACTCGAACTACATGTATTAGCAAGAAATCGTTATGACCATACTTGTTTTATCATAGAGCCTATTCACATTTTCAACATAGTTTGGAGAAACAAAATTCTGTCAACTGAGAAAAACTTTGGAAAGCTTTAAATTTGCAAATGTTTCAATAGCCATTGCTCATACAGGATATTTTCCTTATTCCTTTTCACAAACTTATAGCATATAAGCAACTAAAACCAATTTCCTCTTTTCCTATTGCTTGAACTTAGCCAGTGGTTTTCAACAGGGGGATGAAGTGAACCATAGGAGGAGTTTTCTAAATACGAGGTGACAATAATAGTAGTCATAAGGATTTGCTGGGGGGCTACTGGCATTTAGTGGACAGGAGCCGGAGGCTAGATTTCTGCGATGTGGCAAATAATCTTACTTCGCAAAGAATTTCCCCATGTGTCACATGATTTGCCAGAGATTCATGCAGACGAGAAATAGTTTATAATTACCTGGACCTAAAACCTAACTCTAGATTACATATAAATACAAAATATTTTTGCACACTTTTTGACATATACTAAAATTTCCAGGAGGTAACTACTTACCGTTTACATTGTTTACAAGATTATATATTGGTTTGTTCAAGTCTTTTCCAAGAGTCATTCATCAGTTTGGAAAAATTACATTGTCAATGACAATACCACTTGGTGTATTCATGTGGTTGATATAACTTACATAACAGATAATAATAGTAACAACAACAACAACAACAACAACAACAACGACAACAAAACCCGGATCTGATAAATCTTCTAATTTACATATATGCAGAGAACAGAATAGCATGTTCGTTAGCTAATAGATTAAGAGATTTAAAAGACACCCTTTGTAATTTGTGGATATACTTTATACTCTAATTCAAGTAAACTGTAAAAAATTTATGACAGAAATTTAAGCACACTCAATATTTTAGGAACAGCTGTTATATATTTTAGGTGTCTTATGGCATTTTATTTAGAGATACACACTGAAACATTTATAGATAAAATAATATGATGTATGGATTTACTTCAAAATAATACAGAGGGTAGGGAGTGAATATAGATGAAAAAAGATGGGCTGTGACTTGTAATTGTTGAAGCCGAGTAATAGGTACATGGAGGTTTATAATACATGATGTCTATTTTTCTCTGTAGATGTTTGAAATTCTCCATAGTAAAAAGCTAAGAAAAGGAGAATCATTTGGGGATGTTTACATTTCAAATATTGATAACATCATTATTACAGTTGTCTCTAGCTCAGGAAAGATAGGGTCAAGCAAGAGCTGATAGGGAAAGGCAGAAACAGTGCTTTTGGGTTGCAATAGTCTTTACACAGATTGTTTCAGCGTGGCTCTGGAACATGGGAATTTCCTGATTTTCTCAGATGAGGAAGTGTAATTTCACAGGGATGAATACCTCTTCTAAGGTTATGTGGCCAGTAGAGCCAGGATTTGGTCTAACATTCATTTGCTACAAAAACCTCTTCACTGTCCTCTGTTTCTCTGCTGTAATACCTGTCCAGTAGCTTCCTAATTCCTTCTATGGTAAACACTTAACCACTTATCTATTACTGAACCAGCTTTGTCCTGATATTTCCCTTTACTCTGGTCTCAAATCACTCTCTCCCCCAGCTTCTGAACCCTGTGTCAATTTTCTGTTTGGACTTATCCTCTGTTGGGAAAACACCAAAATTTTGTATGAGAAATTAAAGCCCATCAGCGTAGACATAGGGTAAAATAGGATTATGAAAACTGAGCTTTATATTGTGATCCTTTACTTTGATTAAGAAAAAAAATATAAGTGGCAAAATATCATATTTAGCAATTTATTAAAAAGCAGGTAAAACATTATGATTACATAATTTTTAAAGAGCTAAAAAACACAAAGAACTCGCTTTTTGTATTCTAGTCCTCTGTTTCCACATATAGAGAACATTCGCACACTAGTGGATTTTATTAAATCGGTAACATAAATAAAATGTCTTGTGTGAATGAAGGCTGTATATATAGAGTTTTCTTTCCCTCTCAGGCCATGGGTGGGAATTCTTGAATTGAATAATATGTAGTTGAGGATTACAACTTAAAACATGACATGTTCCACTATCTAAGGTTCAAAGAGTTTATACTCATAAGATATAGTTTTGCATTTGCACTCACATAAATATAGTATAAATTCCTATTGTAAAGCATCTTGTTAGTATAAAAATGTACTGGGTGACTCATTTCCTTCACACAGATCCACATGTAAATAACACAGGCTCGAACATAGAAGTTCTTATTTTACTTTGAATTCAGAGTCTCATTAAGGTCCTACTGGAGGTGTTCACAAAGAGAAAAAAAGACCACTTATTGGGAGGTTCAAGAAAAAGACCACTTATTGGGAGGTTCAGATAGTTTGTCCAAATATCTTCATGGGACTTTCCAATAAAAAATTCTATTATGACACAAAACTAAGACCTTAGATCTGCATATCTGATACTAAGTGTCAAACATGGTTTGAAACTTCAGACATTCATGTCACTTTTAGCAACGGTTCATAAATAACTGCTTTATACATAGGACACATGTATTTTAAGCTCAGCCTTTATCAATATTTTCTATCCAAGTTCTTTAGAGGAATATAATACTTATTATTCCAAGATAGGGCATCTCAGATTTGTTCAGGAGGCAGAAATCCAGAACATGTGATCTTATTTGCGGAATACCATGTTCTTTGTAAAACATTTTAAAAATACAAATCAATATATTTTTATTTCATTTATACACTATTTTTCTATATTTTTACTAGCAAAAAGAAACCTATCTTATATTATTTGTACATCATATAAACTCACAATCAACAGCTCACATGTCTTAAAACAAAATAAAACACCCAACAAACTGTTGAACCAAGAACAAATAATTGGTTTTGAATTTTCTTATTGATTTGAATTTGCAATTTCATTTTCTTCTGTCATCTTCTGGCAACCTTTAGCAGAAACATGGTGTCTGGAGCCAAAGACTTGTAAAAAATTACTGGAGAACAATTTGAATTGAGAAAATGTTATCCACCAACTTTTTTTCCCTCTGCAAACAGGGTAAAGGCAATTATTATTCAACATTACAGTTGGATGTTCTCTCTCCACAACTTATGAAAACTTGAGCCCCATAGGAACACTGAGTGAGAAGCACTGAGCATGAAAGAGAGTTAGTGGAAGCCTGAATGTGAATCTTACCTATGACTGCAGGCACAAATGTAAGACCCTATAGAGGCCAGCCAAGCTCAGTGGAAGCACCACAAGCAAGGAGGTGACCAAATCCTGCCTTCCCCTGGTTTCTGGTTACCACACACAGAACAAATTTGATCACGGGTAGTTACTGTTATCATTATTCAGTATTGTTTATGGTAATAGGTGGCAAGAATAAGTGAGCAATATAGCTCACTTATTCTTGAGAAATTCCATGAAACTATGTAAATGAACTCGCTTTCATTAGTCTCTTGACAATCTGAAATATAAGCAAATTTAAGTTGGTAAATTAAATTAAAGTTGGTTAGCAGCTTTTTTCCTCATGTGTAAATGAGAGAACAGAAGAAATTGGGAGGCTTCTAATATTAAGAACTCTGGGATTCAAGATGTGTTTTGCAAGAGAACACCTCTAATCTTCACTAGGAACAGAAAAGAAACCACTGGGGTGGATAATAACTGAGTCGGAAATAACACTGTGCCATTCGTTTTAGACGCTATATTAGGAAGAAGAAAAACCAGACATCTGAGATGGAATGAGAAAATTCATGCAGTGTTAGGAAACAGAACTCTCTGAAAGACCCTTGGTCACACGTAGATTAGTCTGCAGTGGAAGAAAGACAAGCTGGACATTTTTATGTGCTTGAAATTTCCTCTAGCTGTTCTATTATTCTTAGTTTCTTTCATTCATTCATTCATTCATTCATTCATTTATTTAGTTCTATGTTTGTATTTGTTTCTCCCTTATTTTTCTGGGTAAATGCTTTTACTCTTCAGAGTCAGCCATAAGCAACAGTGAATACTACTACCATTGCTACTATTAGCTGTCATTTATTACATTTCCTATTTGTGTTAAGTACTCTATGTGTATTATCTCGTTTTATCCTTTTAAGAATGTATTATCTGCCTTTCGCAGATGAGAAAATTGACACCCACAGCAGTCAGATAATTGCCCAGAATCACACAGCTATGAAGGGGCAGAACCAGGACCAGAGTTTATGTCTGTCTAATGTTAGAGATTGCATTTGTTACCATTACACTACACCAGTCCCTGAAGCACCACTGTTCACAAGGCAATTGGGCAGATACTCTCTAATAAGATAAAAAAGTGTCAGGCATGTTCCTTGCTCCTCTAGAATTTATTCTTTTGATGGGACAGTAGTATCTGTGAGTATGAAAAAGATAATGCACAATAGAAGGTGATGAGAATCAAAGGAATAGTTCTATTAAGAGCTAGAAGAACTCAGAGAAGAATTATTTTTGCTGTTGTGGTTAGGAAAGACTTCACAGAAAAAGTGAGATATGGGTGGATCTCAAAGGATGGATAGGATTTCAAAAGGCAGAGAACAGGAAAGGAGGCATTTGTTAACTTATTCTTTCACGCATGCATTCATTCAATAAATGCATATTAATTGCCTGTTGTGACTAGACAGTATTGAATGTACTTTTCTGGTAAACATCAAAATGCAGGGTAGACCTGGCACAGGCATATTAATGGCTGAAGCAGAGAGATGGCCTGGGTGTGCAGTGTGAGGCAGAGCCAGAGAGATGGAGGAGATCAGACTGTGGCCTGGAACCCAGGCCAAAGAGTAGAGTGTATTTTCGGTATGTCTTACATAACCATTTATTTGATCCTAATGGAATCTAATTAATTACAGGACTCTTCCGGAGTTTCTTGCTTCTATTTGCATGTGTGTGTGTGTGTGAGTATGTGTGTGTGTGTGTGTGGGGGGGGTGCTTTTTAAAAAAATTTTATAGGAGTTCTTTATATAGTACAGATCAAAGTTCTTTGCTGGATTTATATTTTCTCCCAGACTGTGATTTGTCTTTTCACTCTCTGGATGCATTTTATGAGTAGAGGTTCTTAATTTTAATGAAGCCCAATTTATCGATCTTTTTTCTTAATGATTTTATGTCCTGTTTAAAAAATGTTTATCTCGAGGTCATGAAAATTTAGACTATATTTTCTCCCAGAAGTTTTATTTTTTTAACCTTTCACATTTATGATTCACCTTCTTTTATATATGGTACATAGAAAGATTGAAAGTTTAGGGTTGTTTTTTTTCCCCCCACATGGTTATCTAATCGTTCTTGCACTATTTACTGAAAAGACAGCATTTCCATCATTGAAAGACAGTGGTGCCTCAGTTGTAAATCATGTGACCATATATGTTTGGGTCTCTATTCCGTTCTATTAGTCTATTTCTCTATCTTTGCGCCATTACCACACTCTCTTAATTAGTATAACTATATACTATAAGTCTTCCAAATGTATTCTTTTTCAATATTATCATGACTATTCTAGGTCATTTGATCTCCATATAAATTTAGAATCATCTTGTCAATTAAAATATACCAGCTTAGATTTTGATTGGAATTGCACTGAATCTACAGAACAATATGGAGAGACTGGATTATCTGTAATCTTCCTTTCTGGTAATATCCTTGTCAGATTATGATAGAAACATTATGCTGGCCTCATTAAACAAGTTGGTAAGTATTTTCTCTTTTTTCCATTATCTGGAACAATTTGTGAATGATGGCATTATTACTTCCTTATATCCCAGGTAGAATTTACTGGTGAAACATTCTGGTTCTGGACTTTACTTTCTGGGATATTTTAAAATGCAATTTCTTTTGTAGTTACAGAACTGATCATATTTTCTATTCCATTTTTGGTGGTTTTCGGTAAACTGTGTTTTAACCCCAAAAGTTTCAAAATATCCTCTTAATGCTTTCAATGTTGTTGGAATCTATCGTATCATCTCCCTTTTCACTACAGATATTGGTTATTTGTCCCTTTTTTATTAATTTTATCAATCTTTTTAAAGAACTAACTATGGATTTTGATCCTTTTTATGATATGATTACTTGTATATTTTCTCTTTATTATACATTATTGTTTATTTTCTTTAGGTTCACTTTGTAGTCCTTTTTGTGAATACTTGAGATAGATACTTAGATAATTGCTTTGTAGCTTATTTTTATTTTCTAATATAGGCAGTTAAGGCTATACATTTCCAACTAGACATGGCTTTAGCTTTATTACATAAAATTTAATATACAGTATTTTTATTATCATTTATTTCACTGCAAAGTTTACATAGATTTTTTTTTTAAGATAGCCATTGGTTAATTTCCAAACATTTAAGATTTTCTAATTATTTTGTTGTTGTTGTTAGTGATTTTTAGCTAAATTCCTCTGTGGTCAGAGAACATATTCTGAATAATTTATGTTCTTTAAAATTTATTGAGTTTACCTTACGGCCAGCATATGGTCCATTTTGTATAATTTTCATGTGGTTTTGAAAAGAGTGCATAGTCTTTGTTGAATACGTTTTATATGTCTCAGAGTAACTATAAAAAAATGTGTTATTTGAGGCATTTGTATTCTTACTGAATTTTTCCTATGTATTATAAAAATTACAGAGAGAAGTATATAAAAATTCATCATTTTGATTGCAGTTTTGACTATATTTCACATTCCCACCAACGATGTAGAGGGTTTTCTTTTGTTGTCAACAATTCCAATATCCACATCCTCACCAACACTTATTTCTTGTCTTTTTTGATAAAAGCCATCCTAACAGGTGTGAGATGATATTGTGATTTTGATTTTGATTTCTCTGATGATTAATGATGTTGAGCA
>NW_011888863.1:1904717-1919493 GCF_000151845.1 Pteropus vampyrus
GTTCACTTTGTAGTCCTTTTTGTGAATACTTGAGATAGATACTTAGATAATTGCTTTGTAGCTTATTTTTATTTTCTAATATAGGCAGTTAAGGCTATACATTTCCAACTAGACATGGCTTTAGCTTTATTACATAAAATTTAATATACAGTATTTTTATTATCATTTATTTCACTGCAAAGTTTACATAGATTTTTTTTTTAAGATAGCCATTGGTTAATTTCCAAACATTTAAGATTTTCTAATTATTTTGTTGTTGTTGTTAGTGATTTTTACCTAAATTCCTCTGTGGTCAGAGAACATATTCTGAATAATTTATGTTCTTTAAAATTTATTGAGTTTACCTTACGGCCAGCATATGGTCCATTTTGTATAATTTTCATGTGGTTTTGAAAAGAGTGCATAGTCTTTGTTGAATACGTTTTATATGTCTCAGAGTAACTATAAAAAAATGTGTTATTTGAGGCATTTGTATTCTTACTGAATTTTTCCTATGTATTATAAAAATTACAGAGAGAAGTATATAAAAATTCATCATTTTGATTGCAGTTTTGACTATATTTCACATTCCCACCAACGATGTAGAGGGTTTTCTTTTGTTGTCAACAATTCCAATATCCACATCCTCACCAACACTTATTTCTTGTCTTTTTTGATAAAAGCCATCCTAACAGGTGTGAGATGATATTGTGATTTTGATTTTGATTTCTCTGATGATTAATGATGTTGAGCACCTATCTTTTCATGTACCTCTTGTATGTCTTTTTCGGAAAAAGCTCTATTCAAGTCCTTTGCCCATTTTTAACTAGATTATTTGAGTTTGTTTGTTTGTTTTGTTATTGAGTTGAATAAGTTCATGATATCTGTTATTTCTGTCTGTGTTCAGGCACCTGTCTCATTTTCTCATGTTTCTGGGTATTCTTGATTGAGTATAAACATACTTTATGAAAAAATTATAGATATAATTTAGGACTAATGTCATGTAATATTACTTCAGAAAACATATATTAGGTAGCTAGGGTCACTAGAGAGTCCATATGAATTTAATTAATTCAATCAGGATTAAGAAAATTTGAAGTTGGGTTTAGTCTCTGTGAAAGCCAATGTCTTCTTGATTTATCCTTACTCCTAGGAGTATGACTTTCAAGGTTCCAATGTGAAGTCTGGAGAGGAATGTTACCAGGGATTCTTTCTTTGTTGGGCCTTGAACTCCAACTTTTGTCCTTTTTAAATCTATAAATCTGTAGAATTTCTATTCATCCTTTCAACCAACCCTTCCTAAAATAATCTGACAATGATAGGGTAAATCTGGCAGTAAAAATGGGTTATCCTTCTGGGTCTTTTGTTCTTCTGAATATTGGAATCATGATATTGGGCTAACTTGATAGCTTTCTGGTGTCTTTAGCTCTGTTGCATTTTTCCAGCTTTTCTAGTTGTTTTTAGTAGGAGAGTTAGTCCAAGTTACCTGGGCAGCCATTACTAAAACTTTATCTTCATATTTTTTAAGCAAAATATTTGTATGCCATTTGACTCCACTGTTTACTACACTGCTGTCTTCAGTCAATAAAAGAAATACTCTTTTTAGCATTGTACTTAGACAAAAGAGTTGGTCCTATAGCCTATAGGTTGCATGACAACCTTAAGGTGAGATTCAAATTTATTTGGCTTCTTGGCAACTTTTATTTGGCCTCATTATCATTTTTTTATAGCTACTTCATTCTTCTCTTCCTGCTTTCACAGAGTGTTACACAAATTAAATGAGAAAATGCCTGTGAAAGGTCTTTGTAATTGTTTAAAAAATGATACAAGTATAAAGTAGTATTACTAATTTAGACTCTCAATTGTTTATCTTATAAAAACCTTATACACATAGAATAGTGCCTCTGATGGCCATTCTGCAAAAGAGGTGTTCTGCACTAAATGATAATGACTAACCTAATCAGACCTTCTCCTAGGAAGAAAGATCACAAAGTCAACAAAGAGAAATGGATCGTCTGTATACGAATCACATATAATTAAGTAACTCATCAAAATCGTACAGCTTGTGCTTAATGGAAAAGGTTAAGCTAGTATATAGTAGCCGAGACTGAATCTGGGACCCTATGGATCCAAATCCCATGGTATGAAGCAGTAAGATAATGAAAAATTAGAGGTTGCAGACTTACTTTTAAAGACAAATTTTTAGAGATTTGAAAATTAAAAAGAAATACTTCTCTCAGTTTTGAGCAGCTTTGCTAGTATATTCTTTCTTCTTTCCCTTCCTTTCTTCCTTTCTTCTTTCATTCCACAGCCAAATATCTTTGCAGGGCGGCGGCGGCGGCGGCGGCGGCGGGGGTGGGGGGGAGGGGAGAGACGGAGTGAAAGTGGGAAGGGCTATACTGCTTTCATTTCCTTACTGCTCATTCACACTAAATCTATTGTGATATGATTTGTTTACTCATGGATAAATTATGCCCGCCCTTAGGGCTTGCAATGGCCTACTAGGTCCATCTAATTAGTGGCTTTAATCCTTTATCTTTTGGGGGAACATTTGACATGATTGACCACTCTTCTATTTGAAATGCCTTTCTCTGTTTCTGTATGATATCATTCTCTCCTAACCTCCTTCCCTCTAAATTATTGTCCAACTCCCCTTCCTCCTCTTTTTCTCCAAACTCAGAGGATCCCCTTGTGTTAGTCCTTGGCTCTTTGTTTTTCCCCTTTCCTATTACCTTCAACAATTTTACTCTTTTTTCATATCTGCAACCATTATATATTTATGACTCTAAAATCTCTAGCTTATGCTTTCCTTTTAAACTCTAGCAATTGCAACTTGTACTACAAGTCTCAGATTTTTCCACCCCTACTCAGATGCCCCTAATTGTTAATGAAGCTCCCTGATGGAAATAGAGTTCAGACTAGTCCTAGAATTAATGAGAATTCAGGCTAGCAGGAGCTCTCAACTACCTTCCCTGTGAACAAACAGAGTCTAGAAATATTGTAATCTTTTGACTCTCCATGCCTGAGGTCAGAGTGCTTTGACATGAGCAGAGCCCTAAATAGGCTGATAATGTAACATTTCAGTCTTTCACTGAAAGAACACAAAGCCCCACCTAGAAGGCTCTTTAGCTGATTTTTCTACTGAAGTCTGTGGTACCCAATTTTTCTAGCAGAGGGTGGAATGGGAAGTATCCTTGTTAAAGGTCAACATTACACCTTAGGAAATTGCTAACTAGCATTAGGACAGAACTGGCTTAAATCAATTCTTTTAGCCTAACGTAATCCTTTTCCTTATGGATTTCTTTTTCTTTCAATTTCTCTCATTGTTCCCTGAAAAATCTTCACTCAGGATAGTTAGTCTTCACCTACTTCATGAGTCACCAAGAGCCAAGCTATGATGATCATCTTTGGTATATCATGGTATCTCCCTGAACTGAATCTGAGTTTGAAGTATTTTAAATGGTAATCATTGTTATTTTTATTAGTAATATTATAACCCATATCTTCCATAAAGAAATTTTTGATTCTCTCCGAATTAGAAATGATTTCTTTCTCTCCTGAATATGGAGAATGTTTTCTATTTCTTTCCTCTGGCATCATCACTTTCTACATTACATTACATGACAGTTATTTTACACATGACATCCAATCATAATAGACGCCAAGCTCCCAGCAAACATTTCTTGGGCATCTCGTTCCTTCCCCAGTGCACAGAATAGATACCTTATAAGTACTTGCAAAAGCAATGGACAAAATCACCAGAGTGGTAATTATAACTCTATCACAATCTTTACTCACAAATTACATCTTGATGAAATTACAAATTAATAAATCCCATTATACCTGCAAATGGCACAGTGAATCATTCACCTAGAAGATGATCACCTGGCTCTTTTTGAAAGGTGTTGGCAGGCTCTGAAAGACAAGCAAAGACCTGAAGAAGGCAGCGTTGCTGCTCAGAAGTAGGCAACTAGGAAGAATTTTTCTCCCTGAACAGTTCCAGTACCAAATTTCTTAAATCCTTTCGTCTATAAGATGCACCTTGATTTTATCAACTACTAAGAAAAAAAAGTTCAAAGTGGGGAATCTGAGGAGAGATCCTGGCGTAAAGCTGGGCTCCCCAAGAGACAATGTATATTTGTCAACCTTAACACTGAGATTTTGAACCACAGACATTACTCACACTTGTATAATGCCTATAATGTCTCAATTCACACCACCACTGTGTTGCAAAATTCTCAGGAAGATAATTTAATTTAAAGTGGTCTTAGGTCAGTAGTGGCCCCAGGTAACTGTTAGAAATAAATTCTTACATAGGAAATTCATCCAGGCAACATCAATGCCATAGGATGCCATCGATCATACAATTCATCCCACTTTTAGAGGTGTTAAATTTTGAAAAAATATTATCTTAGAATTAATGTAATATGTTGTTGCCATTAAGTATGGAGAAAGTCTGCAAATAACTCAATGAGGGAGATAGAAAGTAAAAACAAACCTCTCTTTCCTTGACATTTCGACCAGGGCCAATAGTGCCTCTCTTTCAGAGACCAACCAGGAAGTAATCTCTGCATTCAGAAAATATATTCTGAGAGGGTGGGGCATTTCAGGGTCTCTGCTGGTAACATTGTCTTGTCTTATCAAGGTCATGGTGGGAGAATATCTGGGTTTGGAGAGGAGATGGTAAGAACCCATTTCTCTAGTCCTGATGTACTGACTCCTACCTACTAGTGCCTCTACTTCACTCTAAGAGGCTTCTAGCTTTGTTCCCCTGCCTAGTTGTCCACTTGCTTGGTTGTCTGCCTTTTCCCCATCACACAGAGCACAACAGAATCAGGTCATTCATGCAAGCAGACATTTTACATTATGGAGCGCATATGGGTGCATGTGTGCATTTGAATGCACACACACAGACACAGACACACACACCCCTTGGAAAGATTGGTTGATCATTTTTAAACTACTGCAAATAAACCTAAATCCCTAAAATGTGGTGCTGCCTTAAATGACACCAGAGAGAAAATGGAAAGGTGATCTGGGCACATATAAAAGGCAGGACTGAGTGAAATACTACAGTTGTGGCCTTTGGGCAAGCAGAGGACTTAGAGTGAGGACTTAGATGCCTGAAGGTTGGGACAGCAGTGACACAGGTAAGTGAGAATATGCCCAAAACAAACTACTCACTGTAGTTTTTTTCCACACCCCCCCCTCTCATCCACCCCCCCGGGGACCCTGGTGAGGGTAGGTAACCAAATAGAAATAGAATATGCCTTCCGTGTTACTTGAAATACTGATCTTACAGTATATAACAGGTATGTGTGAATTGATTTAATGCATAACCATGTCAATAAGGGAGGTGTTTAATACTATACTGCTCACTGATATGAAAATTCAGTATCATTAGTGTAAAATAGAGCCGATTCAGACTGCGCACCAATACTGAGCAATTCCCCCAGCTGTCATTTGCCCAGTCAGTACTGAAGTTTTATATGCAATCTATTACTCTACAACAGCATGCAATGTTAGAATTCAGTAAAGGAAAATAATAAAAATACTTTTCAAAGAGCTGTCTCAGGAATATCTGCCAATCAAACTCACCTACAAGGCAATCATGATCTAACCTTGGACTTACAAGCACAATGAAATATCCAAATAAGCCAACCTCAGATTTTGAACACATTTTGATATTTATAAATTATGATATGTGATCTATAAATTGACTCAAACCAAAAAACTAGATATGTTCTCCTAAATGAGGAGTAATTACATATTTTAGTTTCAAAGTGTTTCCTCCTTAGGCTCTGAGTTGTCTGTCAAATGTGTGTATGTGTATGTGTATTTCCATATCCATGTCTATATGGCATAGAATAGGTACTGTCAGGTATCTATATTTCCAATGCTTATTTGACTTCTCTGGCTTGGTGTTATGCATGACATAATATGTAAAAAACTAAGATCATTTTCTTGCTCACTTTCCAAACATACTGGAGATGTTATTTTCATTTGCCCATACTATCTCAAGTAAAACCAATAAAGTTGCTTTCAATCCAAGTGCTTAGAACTCATTCTTGATTCTTTCTTCCCTATCTCAATATGTTCGATCGGCCATTACATATAGTCAAAATGCCTCTGGTATCCACTCCTTTCTCTTTGCACCAGTACCAGTATAGACTCTCATCATCTCTCTCCTATACTATTGAAATATAATAGCCTCCAAATGGTCTTCTCTCACTAGTATATTCTCTATAATACCACCAAAATAATCTCAAGTATAGATGTAATTGTTTAGGTTATCTGGTGTGCAGGGAAGAAAGAGAAGACTCCTTAGCTTAGCTCCAAGATCTGGTCTAAAATAACTTTTCACCACCATTTCTAGCCATTATTCCCTCTGAGCCCCATAATCTAACCATAACAGGCTGCTAAATATTTCTCAATGCCGCCCAGCATTGGTTTGTTTTCTTGTTTACATATTTTTATTTTATTTTATTTTATTGTGGTAAGAACACTTAACATGGGATCTACTCTCTTAACAAACTGTACAGACAGAATTGTTGACTATAAATACAATGTTGTTCAGCAGATCTCTAGAACTTCCTCATCCTGCTTAACTAAAATTTTATGCTTATTGATTAGTAACTCCCCATGTCCTCTCTCCCCAGACCCTGGCAACCACTATTCTTCTCTGATTCTACAAATTTTACTATTTTAGATATCTCACATGCAGTCTTTGTTTGGTTGTTTTCTTTGCCTGAAATGCTCCGTCCTCTTTTGTCCAGTGGAAGACTCTCAGTCTTCAAGGTTCAGATCATATGTCATCTCAATTTTGTAGTTCTTTATGACCACCTTCTTCCCTTCCATTCACCCCTCAACAGCTGTGCTCCCACATATCTCTATTTGATTGTTGATTACATTATTAAAGGCCTAAGACAGCTCTTTAGTTATTTAAACAACAACAACAACAACAACAAAAACTACTGTTGTTTTATCCCTAAAGCATCTGGTTTTAAAACATCTGAATTCACTTTCAATGAAGGCATCTCTTTTGCAAGAGATGAAATATAAGGAGTAAGTACATAATGCTATTGGTAAGTCAACTGTCAAAATTGGTACTATAATCATGGCAATTTTATTTCTCTGACTCTCTGAACCTATTACGACTAGGAAAGATGATTCTGAGACAAAAAAGTAGTTGAATACTTCTAAGTTACAAAATTTAGTAATAAAGCTAAGAAAACAATATTGTTCCAAATATATCACTCTTTTGATTAAATTTTGTTATCCTAGGCATCTAATTCTAATATAGAAAATTTACAGATAAGAATAATTGATATTATAAAGGGCTAAGTCTGTGTTAGAAGATGTGTTTACTTTTATTTCTTCCTGACTTCTCTCTTCTACTTCTATCCATGTGAAAGGATTAAAACCTGGCATCATGTGGCCCATAGCCAACAAGTATTAAGTGTTTCCTTACTGAGGAACAAGATTATATGGTAGCTCCCTATGGATTTTCAGGATCTAACAAGAATGCTATAATGGCAAGAGCTTGGTGTGGTTTCCTCCCTTCACCATTAAGTACTGTCTGCTTCACATTTTTTGCAGATCTAAATAGCCCACTCCAGAGGGTGGTCAAGTTGAAGTGCAAAGTTTACTTCCAAACTTATTATTCCATAATTTAGCAATTAAATTAAATAAGCTATTATTTTCATAGCATTCATTAGTAAAATGCATACAAAGACATAGCTCACCTTACAGATTCTGTCTCTAAATGACAGTCTTGCTCAGAAACCTATAAAGAATCACATCAAACACTTGCTTAGAAGATTTTGTATTAAGAATAATCTCACTGTCAGCTTCAGCAGGAAACAGGTATAAGCCAAAGGAAAATCTGCATAATTCTAAAAGATTTCTTGGCACCCTTCGTCCTGTTCCCTGCCCCAAACTGGATCCTGTAAATTAAAAATTTTGGCCAAAGAAGTGGATATTGTTGGTACAGAGGCTTCAGGTTTCTTGCCCTCCTTGTGCTTTGAATGTAGCTTCCTCAACTTTGAGGTTTATCTCTTGAAAATCTACACAGACTTTGGAATTTCTCCAAATTCAGAGCTGAAATAGATGCTGTATGTAGATGTAGCATTACCTGAAGACTAAAAATGAGTCTTAGAAAGTATGAAAGGGTCCTGAATAAGAATTAAATTATATACAGTCTCCCTCGTTCAAGAGATACACAAACCAAAGTAGCTCCAGAAGGCACCAATTGGAGAGCCTTTCTGTTATGACCTTTAAAAGCTAAAACTTACTACCCGAGCAGAATTCTATTAGTCACATCCTTTTAGAAGGTAAGGGGCTGCTGAGAGTCTCTGGTAATTATTCTTTAAATGATCCAATTATAAATTAATTCCAACTAGGTAGGACAGGTCAATGGGAATACTTAGAATGTCGAGTAATTTAACAAATGACTTCTTAAGAAACTCTTGGTTAATCAGTTTGGTGGTATCCAGTTATTTAAAAAGTCCTTACAGTAACACAGGGGAAGGATGGAAAGAAGAATCCCCCTCTCCTCAATCCCTGGGAAGGAGAGAGGGACTGGAGATTGAGTTTAATCACCAGTGGCCAATGATTTAATCAATCATGCCAAGAAATGAAGCCTCTATAAAAACTCAAAAGTACAGGCTACAGAGAACTTCCATGCTGATGAACATGTGGAGATTTGGGGATAGTCTCACACTCAGGTCATGGAAGCTCCGTGCCCTTTCCCATAACAAAGTCTTGGGGTGATAGGTTGTGGGAAATATGTTGGCTTTACTTTGAGAAAGAAATTCATCTGAGGGCCTTGAGCTAAGGCATGACAGGATCTGAATTCTGTTTTAAGAAGACCACGTTAGCTTTTGTATTGAAAATAGCCTGAAATTGAGCAAGAGAGGAAGACTTTGTCATCATCCAGGGAGAGCTGATGGTGCTGATGGAGATGATGAGACACTCTCATATTCTGGATATATTCAGAGGAAATGCTGGCAGAATTCACTGATAAATTAGACTTGAGGTGTGAGAAAAGGAGAGGAGACAAGATGCCTTCAGGGATTTCTGCCCGAGCAATTATAGAAATTAAACTGCCAGTTGATAGATAGATAGATAGATAGATAGATAGATAGATAGACAGACAGACAGACAGACAGACAGATAATAGAGATAGGTATCTATTAAAATACGCAACATACTCATGATTTTTCTCATTTAAAGCATGATTGGAACAGTCAAAAATTGTGAGAGAAAGGCTAATTGCTTTATCTAATGTTACCTTGCTAAGAAGGGACAAGTTTGGCCTTGAATATCGTTCAGCATAACCACTGAGCCAATCTCTTTGCCCTGTAGCACAGTGGCTCCTGCACACATCTCAAGATTTTGGTCATCAAAGGTGCTATAAATTGTTAGGGATTTTGAGAATCCACAGTTTTTCAAAATCAAAGATATTTTATAGACCTGCAGTGTTCCAGTGGTATCAGCTGTAATCCAGAACTCCAGGTTTCACAGACTGCAAATGTGCCTAAATGTAATGCTTTAGGGAGAAAAGACATTTCCATTGTAAGATGTTTGTCAAATGCAAAGATCAATTAATTAAAAAATAACACCTATGGGGTTGAAGATTATTTGGAATCTTGGGAAACATAAAATTGTGGCTTCAAAGTTGGTTATAACATTATAATTTTATTTGTATTTGTTTTCTTTTGGCCACCTAGAAAATCCATATTTTCATCATAGACTGGGATTGAACACGTATTCAGTAAAGAATATTTTTCTTTCACTGAGAAATATAAATTTGGCACTATTTATGAGTTCTAAAATATTAGTTATATGAGATTTCCAAACTTTTGTTTGTATTAAAAGTAATAATAGCTGAAATGCTTACTAAGTAAAATGAATTATACCTGCTGAAAGCATTACTGATTCTCATTTAAGTTGCTGATTATTTTTTAAAAAGTTTGACCTTGAAGACAGCTGCCAGTTGGCACAGAACACAATGGAGATGAGAAGAGAGACACGGGCCAAAGCAAACACCTGAGTCTACCAATTGTGTCCTGTGGACTCTTTCATGTCTCCATAAGGCATTCGAGGTCTTGGATTTCAACATTCCTTCCAAAAAGCTCACCCTCAGCAAAACTTCCTGCGAATCTAAATTCATTGGCATTTTATGAAATCCGGCAGTGTCATTCGGTCCTACTTGTTAAAGACTTGCAAAGTACTATGGTCTCAGGCTGCAATCTTCAGCTGAATTCGGAAATAAGAAATTAGCAATTACAAAGTATTCTTTCTGCCAAAAATCACATGCTGCCGTCATTTCTTTGCTCTGTGATGAAACAGGTCATTTTAATCCTTTGTAGTAGGTAGAACAATGTGTACTTGACCAACCAAAAGGGAAAACACTTTTTAACTCGAGGGAGATATTTTCAGCTACCACATGTAGACTTATGTACATAATAGGAAAAGTAATCTTTTTTTCTCCAAGTAAAACCTTTTAAAGTGATCTTGAAATGCAAATGGCAAAACCTCCACTTTAATAAGAAACTTTATAAATTCATCAGAGTTTAATACCTCAGATCACACTAAAACAAGTTTTCAACCGTTAAGTGGAAAGAGATGTAAAGCAATTAGGTGAGAAATTGTGTTTACTTGAACTTTAAGATATTGCCTCAAACACTTTTTCCATTGTCAGGGAATGTATGACTGGAGTGACACGGATTGTTCACTTTGTGCTGTTGATTAGCACAAGTAATTGGTCTGATGAGTGAATCAAATAATTCTATAGCTGATGATGAGAACTTAGATCTTATCTAGTGGGAGTTTCTTATTTTACGGATGCAGAAACTAAGGCCCAGAGATTAAACTCGCTTGCTCTCTGTTGCTCCTCTGGTTGGTGATAGTCAGGTCTGGAAGTTTTCCTATCTTACCATCTTGAATAGAAGGAAAAGGCCCAGCATCCTGTTAGTTGGATAATTGTTATCGCTCCTTCTGCTTTTAAGTAAAATTTAAACATTTGAAGGAAGCTCTGGGGAAAGGATAGTGTCACAGGCAAAAAGTTTAGACAGTAAAAATACCATTTTGACTTTTTCCTTGTTTTTTGTTTGTTTCCTTCTACCTGTTTTATGATGGTGAAAATTCCACATGGTGATACCTCTACTCAGTCACTTTAGCAAGAAATGAAGAACCATCGCCCCATCCACTAGATTTTGAACTCTTAAGCCATTTTGCTTCCCAAACAGCTCTCAGATCTTGCCTTCACTCTCCATCCTCATGCATACTGCCTGAACACAGTCCTTATCATCTTACTGCAATACTGCAGTAGTAGTCTTTCTACTGGCCTCCCTTGCTTCCAATGTCTTATTTCTCAGTGGCAAAAAATTGCTAGTTATCCTCCATTTTTATGTTTTTTGTTTTTTTTCCTGCTATACTTCCCTGTTTGCCTTGTATCTGGGCGTGACCATGTGACTAAGTTCTGGCCTATGGGTGGCAGCCTCTGGGGAGCTTCTTAAAAAGACAGTTGATAGGCACACTTTGACCTCTTTTACTGTGTCCTTACCTGCCTTCGCTACCTGGAATGTGGATATTGCCATCTTAAACATTATATTGGGCCACACATGAGAGGAACAATATAGGAAGAGACTGAGTATTTGACACCATTGAGGCTCTATATCAGTCCTGAATTGGACCTTTGGACTAGCTTTTGAAAGCAGTGTTATTTTGTGTTGCTCTCAATCAGCCCATCATAATACTTACCACACAGCTGATCACTTAATTCCGTAACTTTTTGAAGGTAATATTCCTGAAACATAGATTTGATCATGTCCCCATGTAAATGACTTCCTATTGCTTATAGAATAAAGTTCAAACTCCTTAACAAACCATACAGTGCCCTTTGTAATCTGACCTTAGACATTCTTTGGAGCCTCATCACTCTTTGTGCTTCCCCTCTGGGCTTACAGCCCCAGAAATACTGAATCACATGTCGTTCACTGAACTCATTGTAAACTCCAGCCTTTTGGCCATCTGTTTCTCCTGGCTGCAAATTTTCTATTTATCCTTTTAAAACCAATTTAGATGTTTCCTTCTTCTGTAATATCTTCCCCTAACACCCTGAAATCTCTGAGAGTTCATCACTCTCTCCTTGATGTGACTTTCACCTTGTTCTTGCTTCCACTATTGCCCTTGTACCATATGGTAATTATTTTTCTATATGTACGTCTTCTCACCTAAACTATGAATAAAAAAAATCATTTTTTTTCTTTTTTTATGGTTGGAAGAGGGATATTGCTTAGGCCCTCAGTAATCGTTTGTTGAACTAAACTAATCTGAATTGAACTCTGCAAGTGTTTTAGGAAAGAGTCAGAGAACAAGAAAACTAGGTAAAAATCAGCAAAGTATTTTTTAATTAGTTTATCTGTATAAAAATATAGTAATATGCTTGGGTTCTAATCATTAGTGTTTACTAAGCACTATGGCTTTTATAGAAAATTTGAATATTTATAGTTTGTCTGGCTGTTTCACATTACATTTCCATGAACTCAGATCTTCTAAGGTATTCAGTTAGGCTACTGGTATTGAAGAGAAAAGAATATAAAAGAACTGACATGCCTCCAGGATAATAGATGTGAAGTGTGGGTATATTAAAGACAACTCATGATTATACCAAACAAAATGTTCAGAAATAAAGTAGTAATAAAATGAAAATAGATCTACTACCATAGCAACTAATTAGCAATTTTGTGCAATTTTCTGACTTATCTGGAATTAACACAGAGAAATTTGTAAATTGGGGTAAAATGGAAGACAATGAATGGGAATGAGTTTTATGTTTATTTAAATTTCAATTGATAATCCGATGTAAATTTGAATTATAAGCAAAGTAGTAGGACTAAAGTAAGATGGACCTGAAATTTTGGCCTCTTCAAGATAAGATATAAGATCAGGCAAAGTCTCACAAACAGTGTCGAGCTAAAGAAGCAAAACCTAAAAGAATATGTACAGTATAAAGTTCTAAATAGACCCACTAAACTATTTTGTTTAGGCATGTAAACTTAGATGGTAAAACTATCAAAAAGCAAGGAAATAAATCAGGATAGTGGTTCTCTCTGGAGCAAAAGATGGGGTTGAATTATAGAGACACATATGGGATTTCTGGGGTCCTAAAAATGTCTATTTCTTGACGTGGGTTGTACTTACACAAATATTTCCTCAAAATTATTAAATTTTACATAAATGTTTCATGTAGTTTTTTTTGTATACCATATTTCACAATTAAAAGTGGAGGATAGCCTGTATATCAATAAGTAAAATGAAGCACCCCAATAGGAAAATGGGCAAAACACCAGAACTGAGTAGTCTTTAAACAAAAAATACGATCAACATCATTAGTAATTGGGTGAATATAAATTAAAAATACAATGAGATACCACTTACAACCCATCAAATGTTTTTTAAAAATATGACAATATCAAGTCTTGGTGAAGATATGGACAGAAATTCCTATATACTGCTAGAAACCAAATAAAAAACAACCAGCGTATTATCTAGTAGAGCTAAAACATATATAACCCAGCAATTACTGTCCAGGACACATTTGCAAGGATGTTCATAGCAACCTCATTTATAATAGCAAAATTCTGGAAACAACCCAAATGTTGATCAATAGGAAAAAGAATAACATCTCCATTTATATAACAGTTAGAAATAGATTAAACAGAGCAACACACATCTACATGTAATAATCTCATAAACATCTTAAGAACTGGTCACTGGGGAAAAAAAGTATGATGTCCTTTATATAAAATTAAAAACTCACAAAATTATACACACACATACAGATATATTAGAAATACATATATAATTGTAAAATGCAAAGCAAAGCAAGGAACTTATAAACACAAAACTCAGGGTAATGGAGGGTGCGTATAAGGGGCTGGGATTGGGACAAGTGTTCATGTGACTTTGAGACATTATTTATGTTCTATTTGTTCTACTTCTCAAGCTGGGTGGTAGGTATGTTTGTTCATTTTACTTATTTTTAAATTAGATATACTTCACATATACTTTTTGGAATATGTTACTATTTTGTTTTATAAATATTTTACATTAAAAATAGAGAATCTGATTATTGTTTTGACGTTGCCAGCTAAGTTTCCAGGAAGAGATTATGAGGTTTCAAATATTTATGGCAGGAATATTCCATATGGAATAATTATAAAAATGCTTTCTAGTCTAAAACTTAAACTTAAAAGAGTGTAGAAAGCATAAAGCAATTAGTCAGTGTGCACATACCCCACATCTTCTAACTCTGAGTTCTGGCTCAGTCTGCAAGAGCCACCATTTATATTACCCACATTACTACAGAGAGCTGGTAACTTGAATAAGATTAAAACTCTAGAGAAGATTCAATTCTCCTGCAAAAAAGTTAATACCTTTGGAACATTAGATACACATTTATAAGAAAAGAAAACTAATACTTAATCATCAGTCCTCATGCTGCTCTCTTTCTGAAAACCAAGTTAATTTTTTTCTGAGTGGTCTGTCAACATCTTAATGCTTAGTCCATAATGTTAGAAAGCATGCTTTAGGTAATCATGTCAGATTATTTTAATTAATTAAATAATGTTTATTTCAAATCATTTTCCTTTTATATCTAGAAATTTATTTTAATGAATAATACCAGAAAGAAGGGGAATATGACCATATTAAGTTTTAATATCTGTTTGTCTCTTCATCAACCTATCAGAAAAGTATGAAATCAGACTTGTAATCAGGCAGAATGATT